>NW_008348862.1:369456-489283 GCF_000622305.1 Nannospalax galili
AAGGAAGGAAGGAAGGAAGGAAGGAAGGAAGGAAGGAAGGAAGGAAGGAAGGAAGGAAGGAGAAGATGAGGGGGAGGGGGGAGGAGGAGGAAAAGCAGTGTATGGAAGGTAGAGAGATAGCTCAGTGGTTAGGTTCTTGCTGCTCTTGGACTCAAGTTCGATTACCAGCACCTACATCAGTAGGCTCACAACCACCTATAACTCCAGTTCCAGGGGATCTAACACCTCTACTGATATCTGCAAATATCCCCACACAGACACACACATATATATGTAATTAAATTTTTTTAAAGAAGAATACTGTATGATTTCTTTCCTCACAAGGCTCAGGGAACATCACAGAAGAGGGGGTGAAAAGATTGTTAAGAACCAGAGATTGGGGAGAAGTGCTGTAAAACAGTGTCTTCTAGACATGACAAGCAAGTGTACACATGAACCCATAACAGCTGTGGTTACCTACACAAGACCTGCACAAGATCAGTCTAGTCAAGATAATCCAGTATGGATTAAGGCAAGGCTCACAAGTCCCCCACTGCTAGTTGAGAAGCTACAGCCAGTTGACAGGGACACCTTCCGGAGAGAAAAAGTCATTTTTCTTCAGGGATGGGGCCCCCAGCAGGTTGCCCATGCCTTACATCCACATGTATGTGGGCAACATTAATTGGACTCAGTAGGATATATGTATATATATAGAGAGAGAGGGGGAGGGAGAGAGACAGACAGAAATAGATAATGACAGACAGACACAGAGAGGTATATAAAGAGGACATGAAGATGGCAGGGGTCAGAGGAGGGAGCCAGGAGGAGTTGGAGTAGGTTTGACCAAAATAAAATGCATTCATGTATGAATGGAAAATAAAAAATTTTAAAGATAGTATAGGATTGAGGAAAAATACTAAGTCACCTTGTTTTCTGTAATACTGCCCTTTCAAAAAAATGAAATTAGATTTCATTGTCATTACTATGAAGGTACAAAAGGTGACCACTTTCATTATTTTATGTGTGATTGAAGAAACGTTTAAATTCATATATCCTTTAACCAGTATACTTAAGATGATTTGTATTGGGCCTAGCACTTGGTTTTTCATGGTAACATATGAAAAATATGGTTTATTTGGGGGGCGGGGGGTTGTCTTTTATAAAGAATGAGATAAAACTAACAATACTAATTCCTTTTATTACCTTTTCACAGATGAGAATTTATTTGGAGATACATAAGTATCCTTAACCTCTGAGTTTTTTATTTTTTTAAATATTTTACTATTTTTATTTTATGTGTATGAGCATATTGCCTGCATGTGTGTAAGTGCACCTGTGTCATGTAATACCCTCGAAGGTAGAAGAGGGCATTGAATCCCCTGGAATTGGAGTTAGGACAGTTGTTAGCTGCCATGTGGGTACTGGGACTCCAACCTGGGTTCTCTGAAAGAGCAGCCAGTGCTCCTAACTGCTGAGTCATCTCTCTAGCCCCTGAGTTATTTTTTTACAAAAAACATTTTTTAAATATAGTTAAACGTTGTATCCAGTGGCTGAACTATATTGGACAACTCTTAGTGGAACTTAACTATAAAATTTGTTTCATGGGGCTGGAGAGATGGCTCAACAGTTAAGAGCACTTGCTGTTCTTGCAGAAGACCTGGGTTCCAATCCCAGTACTTACATGGTAGATAACAACTGTCTGTAACTCCAGTTCCAGGGGATCTGACACTTTCTTCTGTTCTCTGCAAGCACTGTATGATACGGGTGCACTTACATTCATTCAGGCAATACATTCATACACATAAAATAATAATAAATAATAATAAAATTTGTTTCACTTATTTAAAAGATATGGAGTACTGAAGTCTTTCATGACAAGTATGGTTCACAGTATGCTTAATGAAATTTAGTAATGCACTTTGATAAAGCTCTAATCTTGGTGTATTCTGTTTTGTTGGCAGTGCTACGTGGCCATATGCTGTCCGTCGTCTTGCACAGTCTTATTTGAAAGAGCCAATGATTGTCTATGTCGGTACTTTGGACCTAGTTGTAAGCTTGTTTTTTATTGCTGTTAAAACTACAACATTTGGGCCGGGCATGGTGGCACATACCTTTAATCCCAGCACTCAGGAGGCAGAGGCAGGCGATCTCTGTGAGTTCAAGGCCAGCCTGGTCTACATAGTGAGTTCCAGGACAGCTGGGGCTACAGGGAGACCCTGTCTCAAAAAGACCAAAAAAAAAAAAACTACAACATTTAGGCTAGGCATAGTGGTGCATGCCTTTAATCCCAGCACTCAGGAGGCAGAGGCAGGCGATCTCTGTGAGTTCAAGGCCAGCCTGGTCTACATAGTGAGTTCCAGGACAGCTGGGGCTACAGGGAGACCCTGTCTCAAAAAAAAAAAAAAAATTTAAAGAACGTAGTTAATGGGAGAGGAGTATATCTCAGTGATAGAGTGCATATAGCAACCATGAGGCTCTGGGTTCAATCCCCAAGACCAGAAAAAATAATCCACAAAACACATTGTTAATTTTGACATGTCTACTCTACCCACTCATCAATTTACTAATAGTATATAATAGCAATTATAGGGGCTAGGGAGATGGCCAGTGCTTAAACTGCTTGCCGCTCAAGCATATGAAATTTAGATCCCCAGAGCCCACATAAAAGCTGGGTCGGCATGATGACCCCTTGTAATCCCAAAACTCGGGAGGCATAGACAGGGGGATCCCCACGGCAAACTGGCTAGGGAGGCAATCCATAATTAGTGAGCTCTGAATCAGTAAGAGACCCTGCCTTAGTAAATGAAGCGGAGAACAAGCGAGGAAGACCCTGGCTGAGAACTTTGGGATTCCATACATATGTGCCTACATACATACATACATGCATGCCCACTGTACACAAGCAAAAAAGTTAATAGTACATATAAAATAATACTTTAAAAGTGATGTGTTTCACTAAGAGCCATTTGTTTTATCTAAAGAGAGTTCTTTTTTTTTTTTTCCATTATGGGTTAAAGAATGATACCAATCAATTTTGCATCAAATTGCCAAAATAAGGACTGGAGAGATGGCTCGAGAGGTTAAGACTACTGGCTGCTCTTGCAGAGGACCTGGGTTTGATTCCCAGGACCCACATGACAACTAACTACAGTCCTTATCTCTAGTTCCAAGGGCTCCAATGCCCTCTTTTGGCCTCCATAGACATTGTATGACATGGGTACACTAACATACATACAGGCAATGCACTCATACACATAGAATCAAAATTTTTTAAATGTAATTGCCAAAATACTTACTAAATTGAGACCTGAGTGTCATCATCTGATTATCCTCTACTGAAAGGGTGATATTGAGAAATCAGAAAGATAATTCTTGCAAATATGGCATTACTTCATTGGGTTTTGTTATTTGTTTTGTTTTCTTGGTTTTTTTAGACAGGGTCTCACTAGGTAGCCCTAGCTGGTCTGGAACTTGCTGTAGAGACCAGGCTGGCTTCAAATGTGCAGGGATCTACCCTGCCTCTCCTTCCTCAGTGCTGAGCTTAAAGGCACGTGCCACTATGCCAAATATTACTTCATGGATATTCTTAACAGCAGTAGCCAAAGCTTTCAGTAAACCTGCCAGTCATGTATGTGTTTCCAGACTCAGTGTGGGTGAATAATAATAAAATCAAAGTCTGAGACATAAGTCAAGTAGAAATGGGTAGTTTTGCTAAATATTCTTACTTTTTGTCTTCAGAATATAAACCAGTGTGTTTTTGAGCTGATGGTGGGGTTTCTCCCACATGCTTTAATATACTATGATCTCTGAATTGTGTAGGCTGTAAGTACAGTGAAGCAAAATATAATAATCACCACAGAAGAAGAAAAACGGACTCATATCCAGACATTCCTAGAAAATATGTCACCTAAAGACAAAGTCATTGTCTTTGTCAGCAGAAAAGCCATGTAGGTATATCCCCGTGCTTGCATTATTATCAGTCAGTTTACTCATGATTATTTCTGTTTGTATCTAATTTCAAGTGAGACAACTTGTTTAGTTTGCTAGTAGATGTGAAGCTAGGTGATGGCAAATAGATAAGCACTTGAGGTCATGAACTGTGTCCTCTGCTTCAGTGCTGATCACTTATCGAGTGACCTGATCCTTCGACACATATCAGTGGAGTCTCTGCATGGCAACAGAGAACAGAGTGACCGAGAGAAAGCATTAGAGAACTTTAAGACAGGTAAAGTTATAATTGCTATCTGTTGCAGTTTGAGGTAAGTCCAGTACCTGGGCTTGGCGGAGTGACAGTATCTTTTCATGTATCCCATTTCTCAGGTCTGTCCTCACTGCATAACCTCAAAATATACTTGTTAGAGCTCTAAATATTAATCTGCTTCTAAAAAATAACTAAACTCCAAAAAGACTAATATATAAACTTGTATCAAAATATTAATTTGCAATGGAGACTATATCTTAGTTTAAGGTTATATATCTTTCTCACATAGTTCAGTTTGCTAAACTGTGGTATCAGTTGTGTCATGACTTACCAGTAGTTTAAAAAAATTTCTTTTGGGGGCTGGAGAGATGACTCAGCAGTTAAGAGCACTGGCTGCTCTTAACTGGCTGCTCAATTCCCAGTCCACATACTGGCTAAGAGCCATCTCTTACTCCAGTTCCAGGGAATCCGACACCCTTCGGACATCTGCAGGGATTGCATGACACAAGTACACTTACATACATGCAGACACTCATACACATAAAATAAAAATAATAAGAAAAATATTTTTAATTTGTTTTCTATTTTCACTAAACATTTAAATGTAAGCAATAATCTTCTGATTAAGTAATACGAGTAAATAAATATGTGTTCCCATGTCTTGGACTAACTTTTGGATGATTCATTTGACTTTACTCTCTAGGTAAAGTGAGGATACTAATTGCTACTGACTTAGCATCTCGAGGTCTTGATGTCCATGATATCACTCATGTCTACAATTACGATTTTCCACGGAACATTGAAGAATATGTACACAGAATAGGGCGCACTGGAAGAGCAGGGTAAGCCAGCCTGGTCTACCCTGGAGAGGGGCCAGCTCTGGTTCTGGATTCTCCTCACTCCCCTCAGAAGCTATTCTTACCCAGAAACCATTTTGTTCTCATAAATTTTCTGTTCCTTTTTAGACCCTGATTGGCTTCTTTATCCCTATTTATCTAGAAGACTAGATCCTGCTATGACTACCTTCTTATTAGGGTTTTTATTGTTTGTTTTTTAGTTGTCATTTATGGGTTTTATGTTTGTTTGTTTGCTTGCTTGAAGTACTGAGGTTTCATACATACTAGGCAAGTTTTCTACTACTAAGCTATATACCCAGTCTTTATACTTTTCCTCCTCTTATTTTCTTTTTTTAATTTATTTTTATTTTATGTATAAGTGTATTATCTGCATGTATGTAAGTGAACCCATGTTGTGAATGCCCACAGAAGTCAGAAAAGGGTGTCGGATCCCTGGAACCGTAGTTACAGTTGTTAATAGCTGTGTGGGTGCTGGGAATCGAACCAAGGTCTTCTACAAGAACAGCCAGTGCTTTTAACCTCTGAGCCATCTTTCCAGCCCCCTCCCCTTTTTAATTTTCTAAGGCAATCTCACTAAATTGCTCAGGCAAGCCTTGAACTTTGTAATCCTCCTTCCTCGGCCTCCTAAGTATGTAATTGTTTATGTTACCACTGTTTTAAACCTGTCATATTCTAGCACTGAGCTGTACTCAGTGAATTTGAACGTTACTGACAAATTGTTCAAATTGGCATGAATACATGACAGAACCTCTTTATCCCAACCGTGACCCCCTTTGGGTAGTTTAAAACACCTTCAAATTACATCAGCCTTCTTCTGAACCTTGAGTTTCTGTGTCCTCAGATTTGATCAACCACAGATCAAAAATATTTCAGTTGGACATTGTGATGCACACTTTTAATCCCAGCACTCAAGAGGCAGAGTCAACTGGATCTCAAGATTCAAGACTAGCCTGGTCTACATAGTGAGTTCCAAGCCAGCCATGACTACATAGTGAGACCCTGCCTCAAAACAAAATTTTTTTCAAAAGAATTGTGTTATATTAAAACTTGCTATGAGAGCATTGCTCATTCATTGGCCTGGAGTACAGTTAGTGACTGTTTAACTTCTTTGTCATGAAGGAGGATCTATAAATTAGATGGAAACTCTTAAGTATACACATATTTCATGTAATTGTCAAAAAATTGTGGTAAATCACATTGCTATTACAGTGCTCTTTGTAAATTTTCAAAGTTTCATGTTCTTAAAAGGTTCTTTTCTAGCCAGGTGTTGCAGCGCACACCTTTAATCCCAGCACTCGGGAGGCAGAGGCAGGCGGATCTCTGTGAGTTCAAGGCCAGCCTGGTATCCATAATGAATCCAGGACAGCTGGGGCTACAGGGAGACCCTGTCTCAAAAAGACCAAAAAGGTTTTTTTCTTAATGTTAGTTGGGGTAGGGGTAATGTTAGGTTACCATGACTAAAATATTATTTATCCCTGTATAATATTTATTTTTTAACATCTGCCTCTTGTTCATCTATAATAAACCAATTTTATAGAAAATGTAATTTATTGTATAAAGAATAGAGGGTTATTTATTTTATAGAGAATCAAGTCAGTCAACAAATTGTCCTATATTATATCCATAAAACAAATGTTGGAAAAAGAGAAACTTAACCATTGTACTTAGCTTATGATGTAAAGAAGATGTTGCATAGAATTTGTTTTATAAACCTTAAAGGAGATGTGGGGGGGCGTGTTATGCTGAACTGCACAGATTGGTTGGTTGGTTGGTTGGTTGGTTGGTTGGTTGGTTGGTTGGTTGGTCGGTCGGTCGGTCTTTTTGAGACAGTGTCTCCCTGTAGCCCCAGCTGGCCTGGCACTCAGTATGTAGACCAGGCTGGCCTGAATCTCACAGAGATCCACATGCCTCTGCCTCCCAAGTGCTGGCCCAGCTTCTGCACAGATTTTTATTGTTGTTGTCTTTATTCCCAAGACAATGGACTATGACAGTTATTTGTATAGAATTTATATATAGTAGATAAGTGATCTAGGCATGCATTACACCAGATGACATGGATTATGATGCCATATTGACTTGATCATACTCAGATTTATATCCTCATAGGGTCCTGGAGCTAACACCCTTGGATTCTGTATTTAGATTCTAAATTGCTGTTTATGTGACACTAGGTATATAACATATATTTAGGCTTGTATGAAAAAGTTGATTTTTTTGTTTTTGTTCTATTTTATATATTAACTGAATTATGAATACATGGTATGTAAGAAATTACATGAACCTTTTCTCTCTTTTTAAAGGAGGACTGGCATGTCAATTACCCTTATCACAAGAAATGATTGGAGGGTTGCCACTGAATTGATTAATATTCTGGAAAGAGCAAATCAGGTGATAATATGCAACTTACTAGAAATTTACATCTTAATGTTTCAGTCATACATTATGCTAAGTCCTAGGGGTCTTGCTTATCAAGTAAAATGTATAAAAACAAGTTTTTTTAAGTAATATGGAAGTTATAGCCTGGAGAAGATTGTGAGCTGTGGGAGATATGCTTGGGGAACCTTATCTGAAGAGTGAGCAATGGCAGCCCTGCAGAGGAAGCAGCAGTGCAGTGGCAATGTGAGGACTTGTACAGTGCATGCTGTGTGTTCCAGCACTGGAAACCAATTGGGTCCAAGGACGAGGAAGAATATGTAAGCATCATACCAGAAGAAAAGGATGCCTTATCACGTAGGGGGAGAGGAGAGGACAAGGGTTGACCAAAACTAAGGATGAATGAAAGTGCCATATGGAAACCTACTATTTTGTAATTCATTAAAAATATATAAAGGCCCCACCTCTAGATGAAGAGCTACAAATAATCAGTGGCTGCTGAGCAAGGGAGAAAGGAAGGAGCGTCCTGATAGGTTGTCCAGTCCCAAGTGGTAAGCTCTAAACACATGTACTAAATGGGCTAAGTGGGTTATACACACACACACACACACACACACACACACACACACACAAATAATCATTAAAGAAGAGGCCATGACACTTTATTATTTTTGTTTTATGTATATTAGTGTTTTGCCTTCATGTGTGTAAGTGCATTATATGCATGCAGTGCCCACAGAGACAGAAGAGAGCCTTGGATCCCCTAGAACTGAAGTTATGGTCTGTTGTTAGCCTCCATGTGGGTACTGGGAACTGAACCCCGGGTCCTCTGCAAGAGCAGCCAGTATTCTTAAACACTGAGCCATCTCTCCAGCCCTCAAGGCCATGACATTTGAGAGGGAGTGACGGGGACATTAGAGGAGTTGGAATGGGGAAAAGGAAGGATAGACATTTCATACAGTATTAAATTCTCAAAAAAATGATTACATATATGTTCAGCAAAATGATGCAGTGGTTAGAAGCATGTGCATACAATTTCTGTTCTAGTCTGCTTTTAGTTACTGTGACAAAACAATCTGACCAATACCAATTTGAGGAGGAAAGGGTTTATTTGACTTACATCTCCAAGGTCACTGAGGGAGTCCAAGGTAGGAATTCGGAGCAGGAACCTGGAGGCAGGAACTGAAGCACAGGCCATGGAGGAACAGTGTTTACTGGCTTGCTCCCCAGCCCGTGCTCAACCTGCTTTCTTATACAATATAGGACCACCTACCCAGGGATTGCACTGTGCACAGTGGGCTGGGCCCCTCCCACATCACTCAACAATCAAAAAATGCCTCACAGACATGGCCATAGGGCCAATCCAATGGAGGCAAGTCCCCAGTTGTAGCTGCCTCAACCCAGGTGTGTCAAGTTGACAACTAAAGCTCTAGCACTATATGTGTGTGTATATATAAAAAAAAATATAGTCAGCAAAATGGTGTAGTGGTTAGAAGTACATGCATACAGGCCCAACAACCTGAGTTTGAGCCCCAGATCTCTCAAGGTAACAGGATTGAACTGACTCCCAAGAGTTGTCCTCTGAGTAAGTACCTGAATTTTCTCTCTCTCTCAATAATTTTTTTCTAAAAAAGCTGTTAAGGGAACTGATAAGTAACTAAGGGACAGTAGAAGCAGGAAGTAGCAAATCAATTTTTTAAATTAGTTTTTCTGTACCTTAGAAATATAATTAGGATTTAACAGGCAGAGAAAGACTTTTTTGTTGTTTTTTGGGGGATGGGGAGATGTCATAATTGTGAGGTTCTCTGAAATTATTTAAAGGCAGTTCAACATACTGTAGAAAGGAAGGAACTCAGAATCCTAATAACACATTTAATAATTTCAGAATATTCCAGAGGAGCTTGTCCTAATGGCTGAGAAATACAAAGCAAATAAACTGAAAAGAGAAATGGAAAGAAAATTGGGAAGACCTCAAGGAAAGCCCCAGAAATTTCATTAATGTCTTATATATCACCAGCCTACCACAGGTAAATTTATATAATATAAACTAATTTGAATCTTTGTCTTTCAAAACTAGGCTCTGATAGTGTATATATTACAATTGGCATTATCTTTTAGAGCCACTAACCTGATACTATTCTTTCACCTGTTACCAAAAGATCTAATTAGTGGTTTGTTTGTTTTTTTCTTTTTTTGAGACAGATGTAGTCCAGTCTGGCCTCAAGCCTACTGTCTTCCACCTTAACCGCCACAGTACTAGGATTCCAGATACAAAAGAGAATGCACAACCCCAGAAATAACTCTTGCATATTTGATCAAATGATTTTGGCAAGATGTCAAGAGTACTCAATAGGAAAAAGATTAGTCATTTCAACAAATTATTCTAAGTTGAACTTTCATTAACACTAGATGATTAAAGACCTAAATGTAAGACCCAAAATTATAAAACTCTTAGAAGAAAATGAGAAACACTTGACAATAAATACAGCAACTTCTTGGCTATAACAAAAGCACAGGCAACAAAAGCAAAAGTAGACAAATAGGACAACATCCTGTTTTAAAATAGTGCTGTGCCGGGCGTGGTGAGAGGCAGAGGCGGGCGGATCATTGTGAGTTCAAGGCCAGCCTGGTCTACATAGTGAGTTCAGGTCAGCTGGGGCTACAGGGAGACCCTGTCTCAAAAGATCAATAAATAAGTAAATAAATAAATAAATAGCTATGGTCCAGGGAGATGACTCAGTGGGTAAAACTAGAGCTGTACAAGCCTGATGACTTCTTTCACTGGAATCCATGTAAAAAGCTAGATGCAATGGCATGCATCTGTATTCCTATAGAGAGAAGAGCAGGAGACAGGAGACTCACCTAGAAGCTCATGGGGTGTACAGCAGCAGGAACACAAGAGACCCTGCCTCAACAAGAGATGGAGGGGGAAACACACTCTCCAAAGCTACCCTCTGACCTCTACACATATGCCATGGAACATATATACATGCACTCACGCACAAATATTTTTTTAAATAAATAATAAAAATCACAATGAGCTATCAGGGATGTGGTGGTGCATGTCTTTAATCCCAGCACTTGGGAGGTAGAGGCAGGTAGATCTCTGAGAGTTCGAGGCCAGCGAGTTCCAGTCCAGCTGGAGCTACAGGGAGACCCTGTCTCAAAAAGAAAGAAACAAAAAAAACCCAGAGATATCAGTTTAGTTCACCCCCATTAAGATGGTTACTATCCAGCTGAGAATGTAGCTCAGTGTTGGAGTGTTTGCCTAAAATGCACGAAGCCCAGCATGCCACCAATAAAAGAACTAGCAGAAAAAAAACAACAAGTGTTGGCAAGCATGGAGACAAATGGGACCCCTGGTAGGCATAGTGTTGGTATTGTAAATTGCTGCATCTGCTGTAGGAAATACTATGGTGCTTCCTCAGCAATCATATGATGTCCCAATTCTACTTCCAGGTATATATTCAAAAGAGTAGGAAGCAGAGCCTCAAAAGATTTGCACCCTCATATTTACCACAAGTACTTAGAAAGATAACATTATTCTCTTGAATGCTACCCAAAGGTCCAAAAATAGACTAATACAGTGTATCATTCACATAACAATGGGTTTTTCAACCTTAAGATTGGAACCTGGGTGAACCTTGAGGACATTATGCTTTAAATGACAAAGTTACAAAATGGCAAATAATGTATGAGTCCAGTATGACATATCCAAAATCTCTAATTCAGGTTTAGGCAGCAGGACCAGGAGTTCCAGGCCAACCTGGGCTACATGAAACCCTATCTCAATAAAAAGAAACAGAATACTATAAGCGAAGGGGGCATTATTGATTACTGGATACAAGTAATAAATGATTTTTCAAGTAATAAACATAGTTAACTTTACTGAACTACACACTTGAAATGGTTAAGATGATATATTTTATACTATGTAATCTTATCACTTTAAAAACAAGAATTTTGGAGATATTAACTTTTTCCCCACTTATTTTTCAGTACTCAAAAAAGATTTTTTAAAAAATATGCTATTCAAAATGGAAGTATTGAAACATACGTCGTTATGAAGAGACTTTGCTGATTCTTATAATAATGGTGTTTTAAAATGTGGAATTTAATGTTTTATACTTTAATAAAACCAAGTTTTTAAACTTGAGTTGAATTTTTTATGGATATTTGTTAAGGTTGTAGCATTAGAAGTTTTTATATTACTTTTTATTTTTAAAAAACGGGCTGAGGGTGTAGCTCAGTGGTAGAATGCTTGCCTAGCATGCATAAGGCCCAGAGTTAAATAACTCAGCACTGCAAAAGAAAAAAAAGCCAATTATCTCCTGTAATGCTGCTATACTAACATCTGTAAAGATTTTGATGCTTGCTCAGATGTTTTTGTGGCAGTAAAAAGATACTGTAAACAAAATAAATGTTGATTTTTGCAATACAAAGAAAAGTTGATTTCTTCTTTCAATATGTTGCTTTAGTTTCATATTCGCTAAATAGCATTTTACTTGAGTATGTTTTTCTTAAATGATTATGTCCCCTCTTTGAAATGTGAAACAAGTAAAAGCTGTGAAATGGAAAATGCACTGTTGTTTATCTTTACACTTAGCCCACGGCTCTGCACTTACAGCCCAGAAAAATCAAATTACGGGTACATTAATGCTTCCCTGGTCACATTCATCACACCACTCCCTCATGACTTCATGTTACCTGTTCCTCCATACATGATGGCTCCTTGTATATTCATGAGCTCTAGAGTTTGAGCAGTTTAATCCGTGTTTATATTTGTATGTAATTAGGCCTTCACACCTCATATTATTCATCCAAAGAAAATAAAGGTAAAATTAGAAATCAACAGCTGAATCTTTAGATAAAAGTACATGAATGTCAGGTAAGTTTGAGTAGGAGGTAAAGACATTTGAAAATGACAATAATGTGGCATGGTATACGGAGGGTCAGAGGCTGAAGGTTATCAGCCACATAGCAAATTCAAGGCCAGCCTAGGATACACGAGACCCTATTTCCAGAAAGTAAAATGCACAGTGTTTCAACAAATAGGTAAGTTTACAAGTTTGACAGCTTCCTTTTCCTTGTTAGCACAGTAATAACTCAAGTAATTTTGCTAAATGGAAGAATAATAAAGTATAATAAATAGAAGGTGACGAACATTTATCAAAGACCTTCAACAAGAGGACAGTGTCAACTGGGCATGGTGAACGTGCCTTAATCTCAGCAGTCTGGAGTAGAGAAGGTAGCCTCTGATCATGTTGGCTCCTGATAGAAATGCACTCTAGTACCAAGATGGTTTGAGAACCAGGACCCCAATAACAGCTAGGAGACCAACCTTAGAAGACAAAATGCAACCACCAGGGGACATAGTTCAGTGGTAGAGTACTTGATCAGGATGCATGAGGTCCTAGGTTCAATCCGTGGTAGCAGCAGGAAAAAAATCTGCAACCATCAAGTTGAAGGTGCACTGGCAATACCTGCAGCTTGAAGAGATAGAGATAGCTGGGTGGCTGAGAGCACTTAGTGCTCAATGGTAAGGACTGGAATTCAGATTCTAGCACCATATTGTGTGACTTACAAACACCTCCAGCTCCAAGGGATCCAACACATCTGGCCTCTGAGGGCATCCACATACACTCAGACACACAAACAAATAATTAAAACAAAATGCAGAATTAAATATAAAAAGGTCTTAAGCACTAGGTTTCATTTTGAGATAATTAAAATACTTTGTGAATACACTAAAAACCATTCAGTTGTATACTTCAAATAAATAAACTGTGTAGAGTAGTATGTTTACTTAGAAAGAGGAGCTGACCAGGTGTGGTAGTGCATGCCTTTAATCCAAGCACTCGTGAGACAAGAGGAAGGCAGATCTCCGAGTTCCAGGTCACCCTGATCTATCTACATAGTAAGTTCTAGGCCAGCCAAGTACTCACAGTGAGACTCAAAGCTTTCAGAATAGTAAAGGTATCTCTAAATCTAAGCATGGAATTGAACTCAAGAAAAGTAGTGCAAACCTAGTCTGTTGGTGTATGCCTGTAATCTCATATACTAGTGAGGCTGAGGCAGGAGGATTTCAAGTTTAACACCTGCCTGGGCTACAGAGTTCAAGACCAGACTAGGTAACTTAATGAGAAGCTGTCTCAAAATAGAAAATAAAAAGGGGGCTCAGTGGCAGAGCACTTGCCTAGCATACATGAGGCTCTAGGTTCAGTCCTCAGTACTGCAGAAAGGAAAAAGGCAGTGCAGAGTTCCACTAAACACTTAGGGTCTCATGTAGCCCAGGCTGGCCTCAAATTCAATTTATAGTCAAGGAAGACCTTGAACTTAAGATCTTCCTGCTTCAACTTCTCAAGTGCTAGGATTACAAGTATATACCACCACACCCATTTTGGGTGGGATTTTTTAGCATTGCTTTCTTTTTAAAAAAAAAAAAAAAGAAAAGAAAAAAGCATAATTATATTGAAAACCTGTGTATAGGTTGGAGGATTTGAAAAGGGAGTGAATTCCAAACCCACATTACAGCAACAGTGACAAATTTCACATTATTACTGAAGCTTGGAGTATAATTTTGTCAGTAAATAAAAATTATAGTAGAGAATTGTGAATATTATTACTACATCTTTTTAGATTGAGAAAACAATTTAGTTATTACAGTACTTTTTCTTTTTTTTAACTTCCCAGACTGTGACTTTTATCTCTAAAAGTTCAATTAGGTGTTTTACATTTTCTGTAGGGCACAGGTGAAGGCACAATAGGGCTGTAGAAGAGTAGTAGAAAAATGATGGAAAACCTCTTGGTGCCTGGGAACGGTAGAGGTCCAACATCAAGGCCTGGATGCCCAGGACCACATGTGGAGTCAAGACCATAGCTGGCCATCAAGGGAGGTGGGAAGTCTGTTCTAGAGAATCAGTCCTTCCAAGACCAGAATCTGCAAGTGACACAGACCTCCCCTGTCCCCAGCATGAACCCAACACAGAGGCAAAGCTACTGCCATACACAACCTGGGACCTTGGGGGAGGGGTCATGGGGAGTCAAGCCACTCAGAAACAACTGACACTGCTGCCAAACAGGAGGTCCTCCATCTTCCACTCTGCTCCACCATCAGCCTATTACCTGAGGAATGTGGAACCGTAGCTCACGGTAGGGGACCAACGTTCTAGGCTCATGTGAGAGGACCACAGCCCCAGGTTCATGGATGAGACCTCAGCTCAGCTCCAGCTCACAAAAGGGGACCACAGCCACAGCCCACAGGAAGGGACTGCAATTCTAGCTCATGGGAGAAGACCACAGGTCCAGGTTCATGGGAGGCTACCACAGTACCAGTGTCACAGAAAGACCACAGCTCCAGCTCACAGGAGTGGGACACAGGTCCAGGCTCTCAGAAGGAGACCACAGCTCCAGACTCAGAAGACAACTACAGCCCAGACTCATGGGAGAAGACCACAGCTCCAGGTTCCCGGGAGTTGATCATTGTTCCAGACTCAAGGGATGGGTCAGAATTTCAATTACACTGGTTCCTACTATTTTCCTGTCTCCACTGCTCTGTCCACATGATTATAGTTGTGTTTAAGATAGAGTATTTTGGCTTCTGTGCAGCAAATGGAGACAACAGTTACTTGCAGACTTGAATTTCTCCCAAAGTTGTGTTTCATCCACCATCACCACCATCTTAGCTCTCCAGCCATTTTCTTTTTTACTCCCCAATTCCTTTCTCGCCTGTACCCAGTGATTGGCCCTCATCCTCCTAGGGGTTGGTCACCTGAGTGATGATGGCGGGTGATCCGTGAGTACATGGCTCAGTGTCCACCTGTAGGCCCAGCCCCTAGCAAGAGAGGTGCAAAGTAGAGTGCTCACAGCTGCCTCCTGGATGCACCCGCCACCAGACCCTCACACCCCAAGAGAAGTGGCCAGGGCCCATGCCCCAGCCCCTACAACCACCACTGGCAGCGTTTAAAAAAATTTTTTTGATGATCGTTCTCCATCAGCCTGAGGGCACATGGTTATAAGCATCCTGACTCATATCCCCAGTGTCCACACTTGGCATCAGATTAACTCGGGAGCACATGAGGTAGGAAATAGCATGCATTTCCAACAGGAAACAGTGTTTCTTAACAACAGTTTTATTGGTCTAGCTTCACAGATGTTCTAGTTTGTTTCTCTACTGCTGTGACAAAACAGTCTAACCAACACCAACTTGTGGAGGAAAGGGGTTTTTTTGGCTTACATCTTCCCGGTCATAGTCATCACAGAGAGGCCAAGGTAGGAACTCAGGGCAGGAACCTGGAGACAGGAGCTGAAGCACAGGCCATGTTGGAACACTGCTTATTGGCTTGCTCCCCTGGCCCATGCTCAGTTTGCTTTCTTACATAATACAGAACCAACTACCCAGGGATGGCACCACCAGCAGTGAGCTGAGCCCTCCTATATCACTGAACAATCAAGAAAATGCCCCAGAGACATGGCCACAGCCCAGTCCAACGGAGGAAATTCCCCAGTCAAGGCTCCCTCAACCCAGGTGTGTCAAGTTGACAACTAAAGCTGTCCAGAACAACAGAGAAGCTCCCAAAGGATGGATTCCCATATAGAAAACTGAATTTGGGCTTTAGTGATAAATATTAAAGCACAGGTCTACAGCTATCTAATGGGGAATTTAAGTGGAATTTTCCTAGCATTAAATTAGGACCCCTTAAGGGTACTCATAAGGTTAGGGTAAATCAAAAGTAAACCCCACTTCCAGCTTAGGCAAGCAAGATTGCCCTGGAACTTAGAGGAACAGAAAAGAAACAAAATTGAAAAACAGCATTGAGAGGAGGCTAGAGAGCTGGCTCACCTGTTAAAGAGCACTAGCCACTCTTGCAGAACACCCAGGTTTGGTTTCCAACACCCCACATGGCAGCTAACAACCACCTGTAACTCCAGTTCCAGGGGATCTGACACCATCTTCTGACCTCCACAGGCACTACATGACTCAGATGCACTTACATACATGCAAGCAAAATACTCATATACAGAAAAAAAAAAAAATAGTAATAATGTCACGGGAAAATCAGAGACCAGCAGCCAAAGTCAGAGGAGAGGGATTTAATTTTTCGCTAGCGGCCTGACCCACAGATCCTTCCCTAAAGGAGCTGGTCCCCTTCCAGTTTTAGGGGTTTTTATATTCATGTGAGGAAGTACAAGTAAAACACAAAATAGCACATAGGTGGCAATTAAGTAAAAGGTACATGTGATAATTAAGGTAACAGTATAGCCACAGGGGTTACAAAGACTTCCTTCCAGGTTGACCATAGGGGGCAGGACGGAGGAAGACTCCTGCTCACCTCCCCCATACCTCTCTGTTATCTCAGAGTTTTCTAAACTTTGGAGATCAAAGGACTTCTATCCTGGGTAACCACAGGAGGTGGATGGAGAAGACTCCAGCTTATCTCCCCAGTCTTCTCTCTTGTCTAGAGCTCTTCCTGCTCCAAAGTTCTTAATTATCATCACATTGCAAAAGCTTTCCACCTCCACAATAATAATAATAAAAAACAGCCCAACATGATGGACTCTCCCTTTGAAACCATAAGCCAAAATAAGCTCTTAAGAAAAAGAAACGCTGAAGCCAGGAGTGGTAGCCCACGCCTTTAGTCCCAGCACTCGGGAGGCAGAGGCAGGTGGGTCTCTGTGAGTTTGAGGCCAACCTGGTCTACATAGCTAATTCCAGGTTAGCTGGGGCTACAGGAAGACCCTGTCTCAAAAAGACCAAAAAAAAAGAAACACCACAGACAATAACAAAAAAGGGGAATGTTGATTGTTTGGAAGGGGCTGTTTGTTCATTTCTCTTGAGACAGTCTCACTCTGTAGCCCAGGCTGGCCTTGAATTTACAGCAGTCCTCCTGTCTTTACCTCCCAAATACTGGGTTACAAGTGTGAGCCCCCATGCCCAGCTTGCAATGCTGTTGATACTGTTGAAACCAGGGAAGAAATCTATGGACAAATATCCTCTTTTATGTATATTTGAATATTTTCATAGTAAAAAATTCAAAGGTCAGTTTTCTAGGAGACTAGATATAACTGAAGAGTTGAAAGATAGGAACAAGTCCAGATTCTAACACAGAAAGGCCAAAAAGGTGGGAAATATAAACACTTGGTTCAATGCGCTAACGTGCTTTTAATCGGAAGCTTAAATGACAAGAGGTTGGAGCAAGGCGAATATTAGAAAAGATAATGAATGACAGTTTACCAAAACTAGAGAACCCAGAAGCCCAATGATCCTTACAACACAGAAATAGATCTACAGACATCTCAAAATAAAATTCTAGAGTATCAAAGAAAAAAAATCCTAAGGCAAAGGAAAAGCACTTGACTCAAAAGGCGAGCTCTAGGAGCAGGGGGGCAAGAGTGCTTTTCATTTTCTTTTTTTTCTTTTTTTTTGGTCTTTTTGACACAGGGTCTCCCTGTAGCTCCAGCTGTCCTGGAACTCACTATGTAGACCAGGCTGGCCTTGAACTCAGAGATCCGCCTGCCTCTGCCTCCCAAGTGCTGGGATTAAAGGTGTGCGCCCCCAAGCCCTACAAAGAATCCCCCCCTCAGCTGAGGACCAAACCCAGGGCCTTGCGCTTGCTAGGCAAACACTCTACCACTGAGCTAAATCCCCAACCCCTTCATTTTCTTTATACTTCCATGTAACCATCTGAAAATTTTAAATGAACATACACTACCATTGATTTTTAAAATTTTATTGTCATAGGTGCCACTGTACATATACAAATGTTCATTTAACAATACTCTCTAGACTCTTCATTTCACACTTTTTTTTTTGAGACAGTGTCTCATGTATCCCAGGCTTGCCTCAATATCAATATGTAGCTAAGGATGACCTTGAACCCCTGATCCTCCTGCCTCCATCACCTGAAGGCCAAGATTACAGGCATGCACCATTGTTGTGTGACACTATTTCTTGGGTGACGTGAACAAACATATCACTCCAGATGGTGAACCAATGACAGACCAAATTAAGGGTACCACCAAAGTCCAACTTGAAGAATCAGTGAGTTTTATTGGGGTTACTTAAAGGAGCAAAAATGACTCAAAGACAGCAGTTTCGCCAAAGCCCACCCTAGCATGGGTGACAGCTCACAAAAGCAGGACCCCTGGAGCGCACTGCACAACCTGCAGGCAGCCCAACAGGCTGGAGTGTCTTTTCCAGGAAGCTGAGTTGGGCTTTTCCAGGATGTTTGGCTGGACTGAGAATGTTCTGGGCAACTCAGTTTATCTCTGTCTCTTCCACGTGGCTCTGTTGGTTCTGGCCTCTTCTAGGGAGTTAGGCTGGTCTGAGTGTTTCTCAGTGGTCTTTATTGCTTATATATACTTGGGAGAGAGCGGTCTAGTGAATCAGGTCCATGCAGATGATTCCTGAAACCTGTGAGTTGTCAACTTCCTGAGCTTAAGAGCCTCCCTGCTGGATGGAATGCTTGACCTCCCTTTAGAACATGATGTCTTCAGCAACTCCCCTCCAAGATGGAAGGTTTTATCAGAGGAAATTGCTGCACGACCACCATGCCTGGCTTTTTAGTCATTAAAAACTTTTTTGCAGTTATTTATTGTGTTTGTGCATGATGTGTGTAGGAGTGGAGTGCATGTACGTGGAACAGAGGACAACTCTGTGGAGTCGGTTCTCCCCTTACACTTTGACATGGGTTCCAGGGAACGAACTCAGGTCACCAAACTTTCGCCGTTTTACTGTGGGGTCATCTCATGGGCCCCCTTTAGTTGATTTTTAAATAACTAGCTTAATTTTAGTTTTTCAAATTTGATGTTATATACCGAATTCTCATTGTTAAAAGAACTAAGTCAACTATTTCATATATATGACTATCAGATTCTTAGGATTATTATGTGGCTACCCTCTCCCCACCTCCTGACACCCACATCTGCATAGTAAACTAACCTAGGGGCTGGAGAGATGACTCAGCAGTTAAGAACACCAGATGCTCTTGCAGAGGACCTGGGTCCAGTTCCCAGCACCCACATGACTACTAACAACCATCTGTAAGTCCAGTTCCAGAGGATCTGACACCATCTTCTGGCTTCCTCAGGCACTGTATGACACAGGAACACTTACATACATGCAGGCATAACATAAAATAAACATATACATAAAATAATTTTTTAAAGAAACTAACCTAATCCAGAGAGGCCTTGCCCTTGGCTTTTGGGAGGTAATGAAGTAAGCCCTTCTAATATACCACAAAGCATTACAAAGTCATTTAAGGAGGAAGAATTGAATCACGTGGTACAATGTGACTTCTAGAAGGGCTGAAGACCAAGGTTAGATGACATATAGGCAGCCAACCACATTCTAGTGAAAGTTCTGGACACCAGACTCAGGAGTTTCCTGGGTTAATATTCCACATGTATTGTCACACACTGATGCTGAAAATTTGGTGCACTCCTGACCATATAAGGAGAGGATAAGATGCTGCATATCTGGACCTTCCTGAACTCTGTCATGTGTATGTCTCCCATTGGAAGACTGACATCTATATTCTTACTCTGAAAGAAACTGGAAATTGAGTACATGGTCTTAGTGAGTTCCAGGTCTTTCTAGTGGTTCATTAAGCATGAGGGTGTCATGGATTCCCTTGAAATTGTAACTGGTATCAGAAGTGAAGTTGCTCTTATGAGAACTGTCTCCACCTGACCGCACAGTTGGCTAAAGCAGCACAACACTAGAGACTCCACAGCATTCCTGAGTATGGATGTGACCTGTTTCCAACCAGTAGAATATGATAAAGGCAATGTGACATCATTATATGTACATTATTTTCTAATATTTTACTTATTCTTTTATGTGAATATATTGTCTGCATGTATGTAAGCGCACCCATGTTGTGCAATGCCCTCAGAGGTCAGAAGAAGGTGTCGAATCCTCTGGAACTGGAGTTATGGAGAGTTGTTAGCTACCATGTGGGTGCTGGGACTCAAACCCTGGTCCTCTGCAAGAGCAGCCAGTGTTCTTAGCTGCTGAGCTATCTTTCCAGCCCCCATTATATGAACATTAAATGTGTTAAACAAAACCACAGCATTCCTCTTGCTAGAGTCCCAACTCACTGGACATGAAGAACTAAGCTACTGTTGCAGGCTATGTTAGGAGACTCAACGTTAAGGAAGCAAAGCCAGCTCCTAGGAGCTAAAGCCCTTGGTCCTACAAATTATACAACAAAAGTGAATTCTGGGACTAGAGAGATGGCTCAGCAGTTAAGAGCACCAGTTGCTCTTGAAGAGGAACTGAGTTCAGTTCCTAGCACTCACATGGTGGCTCACAACCCTCTGTAACTCCAGTTCCAGAAGATCAAACACCCTTTTTGGCCTCTGAGGGCACTGCATGCATGTGGTGCACTTACCTACATACAGGCAAAACACTCATACACATAAAATAAAAATCTTTTTTTTTTTATCACTGGAGTGTAGCTATTTATTTTTTCCTGTGCACCCCATATAGAACATCAAAAAGTAAATCTTACTGGCCAGAAGTGGTGGGGTGTGTGCCTTTAATCCCAACACTCGGGAGACAGAGGCAGGGGGATCTCTGAGTTCCCGGCCAGCTACTTAAAAAAAAAAAAAAAAAAAAAAAACTAGATCTTCCTATTAAGCTTCATAGAAGACTGCAGCTCAGCTGACAAGATATCTTGAGTGTAGCTTTCTGAGACCTTAAGCAGAGCCATCCTCAGACTCCTGACCCATAGACACTTTGAAATAATATGCATTGAGGGCTGGGCGTGGTGGCACATGCTTTTAATCCCAGCACTCGAGAGGCAGAGGCAGGCGAATATCTGTGAGTTCAAGGCCAGCCTGGTCTACATAGTGAGTTCCAGGCCAGCTGGGTCTACAGAGAGACCCTATCTCAAAAAGACCAAAAAGAGAAAAAAAAAGAGACAAATATGCATTGAGCCACTGTGAACACTTGGTACCCATTGGGAATCAATAAGCTCTTCACCTACCACTCTACAGGCATTCAGGTGGCTGTTCTATCTGCCATTTAGAGAATCTCTACATTGATAAGACTAATGGTTGTTACAATTGTTGTGTAAATATTTATTGAGCAGTATTCTCAAATCAATCTGTAATGTAGGTAGAAAGGTATAGGTATGTGTGTGTTTGTGCTGGGGACTGAATCCAGGGCTTTATACACTTTTGGGAGGGTTGCACACATTTTATAATGTTAAATATAGCTTGGATTTTTTGTCTTGTGTTCTACTTATTATTAATTGTCCTCAAAACTTTCCTCCCAATGTCTAAACTTTATTATGTTCAAACCTAGTGGTTGTTAAAAAGCATTAAGGCACAAACAATAAAAAAAAAAAGACTGATATATTCAACTACATTAAAACTTTTAAATCTTTATTAAGGACACCAAAAAAATGAAGACAACACCCATTGTAGAAGTGATTTGTTACACAGGTAACAAACAAAGACCTAAGAACAATAAGAAAGAGAATCCAGCAACAAAACAGGAAAATATATAAAAAGGCAACTTGGCACACTTTAGCTGTCCCTAGGCGACGCTGCCCGAATACAGTAGTACAGAATACAGTAGTATTTCAGCCCACACCCACTTCTCTGCGCTAGGCACCATTTACGGCAATAAAGGTATTGCCTTTCTAGAAACACATATAAAATAAAAAATGAGGAAAATAAATATATGCTTACCCACATGTAATAAAATAGCCTATGTTTTCCTCTACAGTTAGAGTTCCTGAGCTTGTAAAGACTGCAGACTTTCATTTCTACCTTTTCCTGGTGTACAAGACAGGCTATTGTTTCCACATACATTTATGTGCATATTGAGCAAGGCCTACCCATGAGATCCTCCTGCCTCTGCCTCAATGAGTGCTGGGATTAAAGGTGAGCATCGCCACACCCAATGAAGGCATCATTTCTAATGTGGTCTCTTACAACCTTCTACATGCTTATGCTAGGTAAGAAGTGTTCAGTAGATACTTGATGAATTTATTTTTTTATTTTTATTTTATGTGTATGAGTGTTTTGCCTTCATGTATGTAAGGACACCCATGTTGTACAATGTCCCCAGAGGTCAGAGAAGGTGTTGATCTCCTGTAACTGGAGTTACAGATTATCTGCCATGTAGGTACTGGGAACCCAACCCAGGTCCTCTATAAGAGCAGTGTTCTTAAACACTAAGCCATCTCTCCAGCCCCATACTTGATAAATTTAATTGGAGAAGATATATATCTTTCCCTTTCCAATATGATGTTTTCATTTTTATTATTTAATTATTATTATAATTCTTTATATCAGTGTTATGAGAAAAATAAAATCTAAATAATTATTCACACTCACGTTAGCCAGTCAGTTATGAATTACTATAGTGATATTTTTAGTTGGTTGTTTCGTTTTTTGTTGTTAAGACAGTCTCATAGAGCCCAGGCTGCCCTTGAACTAGCGATGTAGTAAATAATCCCTTAAACTTAAAAAAAAAGTATGTATTTATTTTTATGTGTATGAGTGTTTTGCCTACTTACACAGGTAACTGTACCTGTGTCATATAATGCCCACAGAGGCCAGAAGAGGGCGTCAGATCCTCTGGAACTGTAATTATGGATGGCTGTTAGCCACCATGTGGCTTCTGGGAACAGAATCTGGATGAGCAGCCAGTGATCTTAACCACCGAACCATATCTCTCCAGCCCCCACCTTGAATTCTTGATCTTTCCTGCCTCCACCTCCCAAGTGCTGGAATCACAGGCATATACCACCACACTGGACTTTGAGACACTTTAATGGGATTCTGTTCTAAAATAAAATTGAGGAGTTGGGAAGATGGCTCAGCCAGTAACTGCTTGCAATGCAAGCATGAGGACCTGAGTTCAGATCTGCAGAAACCACATAAAAGCTGTGCATGGTGGTGTTCATCTGTACAGCGGGG
Source organism: Nannospalax galili (assembly GCF_000622305.1). Taxonomy (NCBI): domain Eukaryota; kingdom Metazoa; phylum Chordata; class Mammalia; order Rodentia; family Spalacidae; genus Nannospalax; species Nannospalax galili. The sequence goes on from NW_008348862.1 coordinate 392,806, forward strand.
CTGGGGAGGCAGAAACAGGTGGATCCCAGGCACTAGTCAACCTCATCAATTCCGTGAACTCCAGGTTTCACCGACAGACCCTGTCTCAAAAAGTAAGGTGGAAAGTGATTTAGAAAGACAACTGATGTTAACCTCTGGCCTACAAACACACCACACACACACACACACACACACACTGGCTCTCTCTCTCTCTCCCTCTCTCTCTCTCTCTCTCTCTCTCTCTCTCTCTCTCTTCAACATTTATCAAAAATTGGAAATCTATTGTTCCTTTCATATTCGATTTTCTTTGAGAGAAATTCTTTACTTTTTGTATCAACTAGTTCTTCAGAGAATAGATTGAATTTAGGAATAAAAAAATGTTCCAGTTTTTCTGTCTTGAGGCACTCAATAAAATATGTCACAAAATTTAAAAAGCAGGAACTTAGGAGTTTGGGATCCCACTGGCTGTCCTGTGGGTTCTCAGTCCACATATGAAAGATGGCGGTTTTCACATGATAAGAACAGAATTTATCCAGTTCTTCAAACTCTTTTTTCAACTGTTCCAAAAGGTATTTCATTAGCTTTAAACATTCTTTCCTGGTTAAATAAAAAAGAAGACATTTATTTATTTACTTATTTATTTATTTACAGCCTATCTTTTATAGCAGACCTTTAAGTGTCTTACAAGAAGAGCACTGAAAGAATAGGGATACGTGATAATATGAATACAGTCACCCTAAGCGTGACTGAGCTTTGAACTTTCACACACTTATTTTCCTTCTTTTTTCCCCAATTTTATGTACACTATCTCCACCATTTCCTTAAAAATTTTTATTTACATATACGGGTATGTGTACATGTAACATGAGCACAGCTACATGTAGAGGTCAGAAGGGGTGTCAGATACCCCGGAGCTGAGTTACAGGCCATTGTGAGTTGCTCAACATGGCTGCTGGGAAACGAACCCCTGTGCTCTGGAAGAGCAGCAAGCACTCCTAACTGCTGAGCCATCTCACCAACTCCTTATTTTAAATTCTTTTTTGGAGGCTTTTTTTTGAGACACAGTCTCCCTGTAGCCCCAGCTGGCCTGGAACTTGCCATGTAGACCAGGCTGGCCTCAGTCTCACAGAGATCCTCCTGCATCTGACTCCTAAGTGCTGGCATTAAAGGCTTGCACTGCCATGCCCAGCCATTTTTTTAAATATTTTATCTATTTTTAAAATATTTTTATTTATTATTTTTATTTTATGTGTATGCATGTATTGCCTGAGTGCAGGTAAGTGCACCTGTTGTGCAATGCCCACGGAGGACAGAAGAAGTTGTCCCTGGAACTGGAGTTACAGACAGTTATTAGCTGCCATGTGGGTGCTGGGATTCAAACCCAGGTCTTCTGCAAGAACAACTAGTATTCTTAACCGCTGAGCATCTCTCCAGCCCTTTATCTATTATTTTTATTTTATGTGTATAAGTATATTGCTTGCACATATGTAAGTGCACCTGTGTCATGCAATACCATGGAGACCAGAAGAGGACATTGGATACCCTGGAACTGGAGCTATAGATGGTTGTTAGCCATCAGGCGGGTACTAGGAATCGAACCCACAAGGTCTTCTTCTGCAAATATTTACAATCCAGCTGTTTAGTAGTTGACAATTTTTAAAAAATTATAAAACTGTTTAGCTTTATTAGCAATGTGTTTTTCTTAATGCTTTCTTCAAACCCTGAACATAAAACCTCAAAGAAGGGGGTGGTGGTGAAGAGATAGCTCAGCGGTTAAGAGCACCAGCTACTCTTACAAAGATACTGGGTTTGGTTCCCAGCACCCACATGGCAGTTAACAACTATCTGTAATTCCAGTTCAGGGGATCAAACTCCCTCTTCTGACCTCCATGGGCATTGTATGACAGAGATTCACTTACATACATGCAGGCAAAAACACTCATACAAATAAAAAATAATAATAAAATGTTTTTAAAACCTTCAAAGAGCATCTATGGCTACATGCTGGGTGCCATCACCTTCACTTTTACCTTTTGTGTTCTTCATACTAGTCAACTTTAGGAACACAAAGAAAACACTTTATTTTCAATATAAGTTTTTTTTATTGTTGCTGTTCTGTTTTTGACTTTTTGAGACAGTCTCATATAGCCCAGGTTGGCCTCAAACTTGTCATGTACCAGACGCTGGCCTTGAGCCCTAATCTTTCTCCACCTCTCAAGTACTGAGATTACACCATGCACTACTACAGCTGGCTCAGTCTCACTTCTTCATGGTATATATTCTACCAAGAAAACTGACCCACTTGGTGTGACTTTGAGTGTGGCAAGTCAGTCCGTAACTTCAGCATAGCTACTCCATGCCAAATCAAGCACCAGTGTCCAATAAGAATTGTTCTTTGGCCTCTTCACTTTTCCTGACAATAATACACTCACTCAGTCAGGTGTGATGTGCATGCCTGTAATCACAGTACTTGGGAGCCTGAGGCAATAAGATTACCATGAGTTAAGGCTATCCTTGGCTACAGAGTGAGCTGTAGGCCAGCCTGGGCTACACAGGAAGACACTACCTAGCCCACCCCATAAAAAATATACATGTAGAGAGAGATATTATATAGAGTGTTTCTATAATATGTATATATACATATTCTCTCTCCTTCCCTCCATCCTTCCCCACCTCAGGGCGCCCTACCACTGCCCTTCTCCCAACCCAGCTCAGCAATACTCACCTTCACGCCTGAGCTATGAAACCAAGAAAGAATGTGTCATAGGTGGTCTGCCATTTAAAACAATAAAGACATTACCTGCAACATTTCACTCCATCAGCTTCACAGCATGTTTTATCTGTTCCATGATTATTCAAAATGTACTTTTCAGTGTGAGAGAAAGATAGCCTCCACGTCTCTCCTTTATTTCAGAAAGAAAAACAGGAAACCACTTCACCCAAAGCATCCATATTTAAACAACACAATATTTAAGTTTAGATTCTCTGTATTAAATATTCTGGGGCTGAAGGAATGGCTCAGCGGTTAAGAGCACTGGCTGTTCCTTCCACAGGACCTGGGTTCAGTTTCCAGCATTCACATGGCAGCTCACAAGGGTTTTAATTTCAGATAGAGGGTATCTGACACCCTCTTCTGGCCTTTGAGGGAGCCAGGCACATACATGGTACACTTACATATATGCAGGCAAACACACATAAACATAAAAAATTAAAATATATAAATAAATATGCATGTATATATATATATATATATAATCTTGAAGAAATTCTAGAAGCAGCAGACTAAAAGAAGTAAACCAACACACAAAGTAATTATTTTACTAAAATAGCTATTATACAGCAAAAGTGGACCCAAATGGGAAAAGATGGAAATCAGAAATTAATACATTTACACAAGGTCAAATATATTAACCTCTTACATAGTGCTAAATTCAGATTGGTAATATTTTGCTTCTCTAATAGTTTGTTTTGTTTGGGATATGGTCTTGCTATGTGGCCCAGGTTGGTTTCAAACCCCTGTACTCCAGGAATCCTCCTGCCTCAGCCTCCCAATTAGCTGGGGCTAACAGGTACAAGATCATCATGCTTCTGCTTCCAGAGTCCTGGGATTATAGGGATACACCTCTGCTTGCCTGGCTCCATGAAAATGTTTAGAAAGGCAAAAACTAAGAAAGGTGTTATAAGGACCTCCATTCTTTAAAATGCATTTAAAAAAATATTTTATTATTTTTATTTTATGTGTATGAGTATATTGCCTGCATGTATGTGAGCACACCCCTGTTGTGCAATGCTGCGGAGGTCAGAAGAGGGCTTCGGATTCCCCTGGAACTGGAGTTAAGGACAGTTCGTAGCCACCATGTGGGTGCTGGGAATCAAACCCAGGTCCTCTACAAGAGCAGTCAGTGCTCTTAACCACTGAGCCAACTCTCTAGTCCCAAGGACCTCCATTCTAATACAGGTATCTTCACTGTTGTAAGCCTCTCTGCTCAGTCCCTGGGACACACACACACACACACACACACACACACACACACACAGAGGCAAGGTGTTGCCTGAGTGTAGGTAATCTAGAATGACAAAGGATGGAGAATAGCCAAAGATATGAGTCACAGAGAGAAGCCATCAGCAGCTTCATCCTCCCCGTAATGCAAGGGTGTGAAGAATGTCCAACTGTCAGCCATAGCACCATCAAATGACTCTTTCTCAGAGCTGAAAAGATGGTCAGGGGTTAAGAGCACTGGCTGCTCTTGCAGAGGACCTGGGTTCAGTTCCCAGCACTCATAAGGCAGCTAACAACCGACTATAACTCCAGTTCCAAGGATTCTGGCACCCTCTTCTGGTTTCCATGGCATTACATGTACATGATGCACTTACATATATGCAGGCAAAACACTCATACACATAAAATAAAAATAAACAAAGAACTTTAAACAACTGTTTCTCATTTATAAACTGAGTTATCTTTCGTTCTTCCTCAGGGACGTAGAAAGGACACAAGAAGGTGGCATGGGTTTACTGAGATTTTTGTATCACATACAAGTTCTTGGGACAGCCATCCTAAAAACTATTCAAGGATAAGAACTGTGCTCCTTTTGCAAAACCATAAATAATGATAGTATAATTCCCTTTTCTTTTGTAACTTTTTTTTTTATGTGTATGTGTGTATTGCCTCCATGTAGGTAAGTGCACCCGTGTCATGAAATGCCTACAGAGGTCAGAAGAGACTGTCGGATCCCCTGGGACTGGAGTTACGGACAGTTGTTAGCGGCCATGTGGGTGCTGGGATTTGAACCTGGGTCTTCTGCAAGAACAACCAGTGTCTTAACCACTGAGCAATCTCTCCAGCCCCAGTATAATTCCCTTTTACAAACGAAGTCTCTTGAAGAAAATGACCCTGATACGCAAACAGTATAAAAATGACGATATGCATTCCACACACTGCAAACTGTGAAACTTGGGATGATGGATTATTCCTGAGTTTTCCCAGTAATACTCATTTATAACTTGGTTCATTAAATTTATGGTGCAAATGAAAGCAATCACTTTTTTTTCTTATTACCTGAAAAAACGTCACCATTGTTTACTTTTAGCTATGGATATGCTCAGTCTAGCTCTTAGAACTTGAATGTCACACACAGCCTGAAAACCCATCCTAACAGGTGAGTCTGAGGCTCACAGAGGGAAAAGGAAGCCTCGCCCTGGGGCTGCAGAGCTCTGAGAGCTCCACGAGCAATGGGATTGGAAGACGAAGAAAAGAGGAAAGTGTGGCTGAAGGTGAGCGTCTAGGTGCTGGTGTCAGTATTAAGACAGTGGTAACGGCCGTGAGCTGCAGCATACAGAAACTACATAGACTGTCTTATTTTCGCTTCCCTAGAACTTTGTTCAAGAAGCTTTGATTAACCTAGTGTACAGATCAGCTGCTAAACAGGTTCAGAGAGGCTTCAAAACTAGCTCCAGATCACACAGCTGGCCAGAGAGAAGCCTCGAGATTCAAAACCACCACAGACTGCCTCCAAGGCCAGTAATGTCTTTACTTCAACAAAATTCAGATACAATAACTATACCTTTAAAAGCCAAGTAATTTTTGTTGCTTTTGTTTGGGGCTTTTTTGAGACACAGTCTCATGTAGCACTATAGCCACAGACGATCCTGAACTCCTGATCCTCCTGCCTCTGTTTGGGCAAAGTGCTTGACAACACTACCATAATGATGCACTGCTCAATTCCGTGGTGTCAAGCCCACTTTGTAGCCTATTGAGTTGTGGCTCTTAAGATGCCAGCAGCATTAGTTGGCCGCCTCTGCATAAACAGTAAGTCTTTCACATCTTTCCATTAATTCTTCACATTTAACATACCTTGAAAACTGTCTCCTTCTTTTGCATTCTTGGGTACGAGGTAAAATGGCTCCAGTCTTAGTTTGGTTCTGACTTTTCTTCCAAGCCAGCTTTCAATGGGAAGTCCTTCCTTAGTGCTAGCAGGCCAGCTGCCTTTTGATTCCAAAGCCAGAATTATGTCCACAGATATCTCCTCAGGGTTTCTGATGAGGAGAGTGACAGCAGGGCTTCCAGGTTTTCCCTCCTCCACACTGACCTCTGTACCTGTGTAAGCACGTTGGAGGCAAGAAGAAGCTATTGATTCAATTTTCTCTGGAAATATAGGGAAAACAATATAACTCTAGTTTAAGATCTATGAAATGCAGCTGGGCATGGCGGCACATGTCTTTAATCCCAGCACTCAGGAGGCAGAGACAGGCAGATCTCTGTGAGTTCAAGACCAGCCTGGTCTACATAGTGAGTTCCAACTGGGGCTGTCTCAAAAAAACCAAAAAATAAAAAAGATCTATGAAATGCTAAGTAAAAAGATGAGCATCAGCTCTGGTACAGAATTATACCCCATAAGGCCAAGAGTTTTATCATTTCATTAATATTTACTAATCAGAAGACACTATCACAATTCTACTACCTGTGATGAAGCACCCCTAAAGACTTTGAGGCTTGCAAGTGCTATAATTACATTTTCATACATAATTTTGGATGGTAGAGAGAAGCCTATAAAAAAGGCCACAGAGGAGCATGTTAGAGAGGCTGAGAACAGAACACGGCAATAGCCTAGCCCAGAGGCAGAAAGTATCGAGAAACAGGAGTAGAAGGGAGAGAAATTAAAGAGGCTCAAATCAGGGCTACAGTGTGGCTCAGTGGCAGAGCTTGCCCAACATGTACAAGGTCCTGAGTTTAATCTGTGATCCCCCCACCAAGAAAAAAATTTTTAGGATGGCCTAGGCAACGCAGTGGGACACTCATCTCTAAATAAACAAACAAGCCCAAATCAACAAAGCTGGTACATGCACTAAATCCATGAGTAAGGAAAGCAGGGCATGAGATCCAATTCCAGGATTCTGACCTGTAAAAATGACTGATGTTGAGGCAGCTAGTGCAGGGGGGGGGGGGGGGGGGGCCCCATGCAGTATGTCCTGTGCTGCCCAGACAAGCAAACAGTCTAGGATACCTAACGGATACAGTCAGGATACCCAAAGGTGACCCCAAGAAACCAAAGGGCAAAGATGTCTTCTTACATTCTCTGCACATCTGCACAAAGAATGTGTAAGAAAAAAAACCAAGAGGCCCCAGTCAATTTTGCTGAGCATTCCAAAAAGTGCTCTGAGAGGTGGAAGACAATGCCCAGCAAAGAGAAATCTAAGTTTCATGACATGGCTAGGGCAGACTGAGTATGCTATGGTCAGGAAATGAAAGATTACGGCGGTAAGGGAGGCCAGAAGGAAAATAACATAATGCTCCCAAAAGAACACCATCTGGATTGTTCTTTTTCTACTCTGAATCCCACCTCAAGATCAAATCCACAAACCCTGGCATCTCCACTGGAGACGTGGTGACAAGGCTGGATAAAATGTGCAATTTGAGGGATAGCAGAAAGCAGCGATGTGTCAGCGAGGCTGCAAAGCCCAAAGAAGTACGAGAAGGATGGTGCTCATTAGAAAGAAAGAACAGATGGAGGCAGAGGACATGGACTCTCCATGCCCAAGTGAAGATGGTCACTGCACAGGCGGTATGGTGGTCATAAGTTCAGGGAGCTTTGGGAGGAGGCGGTATATGAGCTGTAGGCTGCTCCCAGGAATGATTTCTGAGAGTCCCCCAGAGGGGGGCAGTGGAGCACCAGGGTGAAGATGCCGGAGACGTCCGCCTCACTGCATCCTTCTCTTCTGTTACCAGGAGGAAGCATCCTTCCATCTCCTAAAGCCACACCTATTCAAAGACAGAGATCAGATCCCTCCTCTGTCACTTTCCCAAGCCTTTTGCTCTTCAGTTCTTCTCTGTCTTGTGGCCCCTCCCTTTCTCCCGGACCATTTTTACACTGGTACAGAGGACTACAGTCTCCCACTCTAAAACACACCTCTGCTGACTCTACTTCCTCCTTCCCACACTTACTCATATTTTTTTTCTTTTCTTTTTTTAGATTTTTTGAGACAGGGTCTCCCTGTAGCCCCAGCTGGCCTGGAACTCACTATGTAGACCAGGCTGGCCTCAAGCTCACAGAAATCCACTGCTGGGATTAAAGACATGTGCCACCACACCCAGCCCTTCCCCATATTTTGCTTCCTTCCCAGAAACACTTCCTAGAGTTGCCAACACAACTCCTCGTTGCATCCCTTTCACTCTTGGGGTCCATCACGCTACTGAAACTGCTCTTGTCCCAGCCCGGTAAAACAGCGATCCCATGTGCCAACTTCTAGACATCAGCAGCACTCTGTCTCCTGCTTTTCTCATCCTCTTCTCCTGGGCCTCAGGGACCCTCTTTCTATCACTCAGCACTGCAATTTCCCTCCACTGCACTCCTGACACCTCTTTGCTAGACTTTTCACCACAAGGCTTACTACTTTCTAGTACACAGATGCGTATTTATTCAACTTTGTATGACTTGCATGGCTACGCTTACAAGATAGTAAGGCATAGAAGTGTATGGAACTCTTCAACTATTGTTTTTCATTTAATTAACTGTACCTGAGTCAATCAATACTGACTACACTAATGAATAGATGGTTTCCACTGTGCCCAGGTGGTCTCACCCATTCCTAATGTTAACCATGCGTTGATGACTTCCCAATATTTATTTGTAGCCTGGGTGTATCATCTGCTCACCAGACCTAAATCCACTGACATACGTGACCCATCTACTTTTTGTGTCACAAGAATCTCTATCCTACATATCAAATTCAAACTCTTCACATCCCAAAATACATTTCCTGAAGTTTGGATCTTAAAGGCCCTCCAGGTCACACCTTAAAGGCTTGCCCCTCAGGGTGGTGGTATCTGGAGACATGGAGGTTTTTAGGCCACTCTGCATGCCTTTGAAGGGATTGTGGGATCAGTTCCTTCTTTCTTGTTTCTGCTCCACCACATACTCCTACCTTGATGTGTAGCCACAAGCCCAGGGCAATGAGGCCAACCAATCACAGACTGAAGGTTCAAACTGAGCTCTAAGTTAATTCCATCAAATATTTGTTAGAATAACAGAAATCTGACCAACACGATATTCTTCCTCAGTTCTTCTCATTTTAGAGAATAGCACAATCACAACCGATCCACCGAGATGCTCAATCCAGAAACCTGGGAGCTATCTTCATTCAGTTCACTCTTATCCTCTACAATTAAAGCAGCCAGTTACGAGAACACCCTCAGCTTGAGCCTGCCTGCTTCTCTCTACCCTCAGCACCCTATGCCACCCCTCTCAGCTACCACCATCTTGTATTTCAATTATTAAAATAGTCTCCTTTCTGAAGCTAGAGAGATGGCTCAGTGGTTAAGAGCACTGGCTGCTCTTTCAGAGGACCCAAGTTCAGGTCCCAGTGCCTACACTGGGCAGCTCACAACTGCCTGTAACTCTAGCCCCAGGGAATCTGACACCCTCTCCTGGCCTCTGTGAGCACCAGCACTCAACATGTACATAACCACACACAGACACATAATAAAAAATAATAAAATAAATCTTTATTTAAAATGTCAGAGGCAAGAGCATTTCAACAAGTTCAAGACCAGCCTGGACTACATAGTAAGGTCCTGTCTCACAAAAGCAAAAATGGGGTGGGGGAGCTATTTGAGAGAGCAGAGGTATCAGGAGAGGTGTGCATGTTGGTAATGAGTAGGTAGCATCAGGTCTGCAAGAATCAAAAGCACAAATCTTACCTTTAATGTTTTTAACTTCTTCCTCAATGATTTTCCTAAACTTAGACAACATCTTGGAAGCTGATAACATTTCCTCTTCTAAAAACTGATTTAGAGGATTTCCATTCGGAAGTCTTTTGAACTTCACAAAGTAATAAGCACCAGTGTTACAATATTCTTGTAGCTCAATTCTGGGGACTTCCAGTTTAAACATGACATCAAATTCATTAGGTGCAGAAATCTAAGGAACAGTAAAAATACCATTGAAATACTTCCTTGTGAATACGTTCCAAACAACTGCGTTTTTCTTCTTGAAATTTCTACTTGAAGCTCTACTTTGAACAAGATTCATCCCATCTAGGAGCAGGATCACTGGGGCTAGCAGAGCTAGAAGAGAACTTGTAACTGCTTTTAGCTTGTGGAATCTATTCCTCAATTCTTCTTTCTTTATCTGAGAGCAACCATGTTTGCTTTACTTATTTGATTATTTGTTTTGAGACAGGGTCTTACTCTGTAGCCCAGGCTGGCCTGGAGTGCACTGTGTAGCTAAGGACTGGACTAGAACTCATGATAAAATTTCTGCCTCAGACTCCCAAGTGCTGAGATTACAGATGTTAACTACTATACCTGGCAAATTTCTATAATTAAAATAACTGTAAATGATATTTAGCTTTTAAAATCCATCCCAGTTGCTTCTTCTGAATTTAAAGTTTAATAAAATTAAAAACCTTTAGGATGGTACCTTTTATATCACAAGATACAGACTGCAGCCACCCTTCTGTCACAATGGTCACAGAAATGTGTGTTGACACCAATAATCTCAGCCCTTCGAAGACTAAGGCACGGGGATTACAAGTTCAAGGCCAACCTGGGCACACAATGATCCCTGTCTCAAAAAGAAAAAGAAACAAGGCTGGAAAGATAGCCCAGTGGTTAAGAGCACTCGCTACTCTTGCAGAGGGCCTGGGTTCAATCCCCAGCACCCATACCCATCTGTAACTCCAGTTCCAGGGGATCTGACACCCTCTTCTGAACTCCTTGGGTACTGCATGACTCTGGTGCACTGACATACAGGCAAACACTCATACATAGAAAATAAAAATAAAAATAATTGTTTGGTTTTTCTTGTTTTGTTTTGTTTGTTTGGTGCAGGATCTCCCTGTTGCTCCAGCTGACCTGGAACTTGCTATGTAGACCAGGCTGGCCTCAATCTCACAGAGATCCATCTGCATCTGCCTCCTGAGTGTAATCTAACTTTTCATCTTCACAATAATCATAGCAATTATAATAAATATTTTTCCTATATTAAAAATATAGGAAGCTGGGCCTGGTGACACATACCTTTAATCCCAGCACTCAGGAAGCAGAGGCAGGCAGATAGATCCCTAGGGGATCTGGTCTAATAGCAAGTTCCAGGCCAGCTGGGGCTATAGGGATACTGTCTCAAAAGACTAAAAAAGTAAAAATCAGTAACACAGATGGATGGGAATATAGCTCAATTGGTAGAATATTTGCCTAGCATGCATGAAGCCCTGGGTTCAATCCTCAGCACTATATAAACTGTGCATCGTGATACACACTTGTAATCAATCCCAACACTAAGGAGGTGCAGGCAGGAGGATCAGAAGTTGGCAGTCATCCTTGGCTACACACTGCATTAAAGGCCAGCCTGGGATAGATCACACCCTACCTAAAAACCCAAAATAAATAACACAAGGCCTTCCACTGTTAGAGCTATACTTTAAGTACAGCTATAAGACTGCACTGTTCAATAAAGAACCAACAGCCACATCTGTCTGCTGACCATATTAAATGTGGCTAGTCCAAAAAGATCTGTGTGATGGACTCCTGAAACCTGTATGTTGAAGCCTTACCCACAACGTAACTGTATTTGGAGACAGGGCCTTAAGGAAATAACTCAGGTAGACATGGTCCTAACCTGATAAGCCGTATAAGAGCACATGCAGGTACCACATACATGCCCTGAGGAAAGACCATGTAAACACAGTCAGAAGGAATCCAGCTACAACGAAGAAGGTTCTTACTAGATTGAAACCATGCTCATAACCCAATTTTTAAAAATAATTGGCAGGATAGTGTGGAAATGAATTTTACAGTATGGATATGCTCTAGACAAATGACTGTTACTCAACCTTGCAACTAAAAGTTAATCTTATCATAGCTTGTTTATAATGTAAACAAGCCTACTGGGTCTTGAGCTCCTCTTGTAACCTAAAGCATGAAGCTGTAATCCCTCATGATCCTGCCTTGTCTTTGACCCACAACAATGTATGAATGTGTATGTTCTACAAACAGCTGGCATTTGCTGAATATCAAGCTACAGACAGCTGATATTTGTTGAAAGCAACAGACTGTCTTCTTCGTGTTGCAAATAATAGATGGGATTAAACTGATAACATCTCTGTGATTATATGCATACTGTCCTGGGTCAGTAGGAGTCAGAAGGAACAAACTCCTGATAAGGGTCTGTACTTATACTTCCCCATTTTATGCTGGATATAATGTTGCAAGAAAAGAAATCAAGTCCTTGTTCAAGAGCATAATTCTGGCAGAATTCTTGACTAAAATGGACGCTAAGAGTCAGGCCGTCTTTATTCAAGCATTGCCATAATGTGGCATCACACAGTGATGCTGCAGAAGAGTAGAACATATGAAATCAAAGCAGAGGGGTTAAATGACTAAGTAAAGATGGGGGTGTGAGATGGAGAGAGGAAGGGGTGGCAGGTGGCTTAACCAAAACCAATAGATCCTTGGATCTATGAAAAAGCCTTATAGAGACCCACTAGTTAGTGAACTAATTTCAAAAGACAAAAAAAAAAAAAAAAAAGAGTTCAGGGGCTGGAGAAATTGCTGAGCAGTCAAGAACACTGGCTGTTCTTGCAGAGGACCCAGTTTTGATTCCTAGCACCCTCATGGTAGCTAACAACCATCCATAACTCCAGTCATATTTTATTTGTATATTTATTTTTTATTTCTACTTTAATATCTTTTTGAGACAGCGTCTCCCAGTAGCCCCAGCTGGTCTGGAACTTGCTATGTAGACCAGGCTGGCCTTGAACTTACAGAGATTCACCTGCCTCTGCCTCCCAAGTTGTGGGATTAAAGGCATGTGCTACCATGCCTGGCTTATTTTAATTTTTTTTTTTTCAGTCTTTTTGAGACAGAGTCTCCCTGTAGCCCCAGCTGTCCTGGAACTTACTATGTAGACCAGGCTGGCTTTGAACTCAAAGAGATCTGCCTGCCTCTGCCTCCTGAGTGCTGGGATTAAAGATGTGTGCCACCATGCCCAGCCTTATTTTAACTTTTTTATGTGTATGAATGTATTGCCTGTATGTATGTAAGTACATCTGTGTCATGCAATGCCTGAGGAGGTCAAAAGAGGGCGTCCAATTTCCTTGGAACTGGAGTTACAGATGGTTGTTAGTGGCCATGTAGGTGCTGAGAATTGAACCTGGATCCTCTGCAAGAGCAGTCAGTGCTCTTAACCACTGAGCCATCTCTCCAGCCCAATAAAATATTTTTTTAAATAATCTTTTTTTAAAAAGGAGTTCAAACAAAATTACCTTATATGGATGAATAATGCCATTTCCAGAAGACATGGGTTATTAAATGAAAATAACAATGCAAGACATGGAATCATGAAATTCCTCTTCTTTTTTTTTTTTTTTTTTTTTTTTTTTTTTGAGACAGGGTCTCCCTGTAGCCCCAGCTGTCCTGGAACTATGTAGACCACGCTGGCTTTGAACTCACAGAGATCCGTCTGCTTCTACCTCCTAAGTGCTGGGGCTACAGGCGTGCGCCACCATGCCTGCATGGGATTCCTCTTTACAAGCTAATTATCAGGGAAGTCTGAGATCCCCAAACAAGAGGCAATTGCCACTGACTGTTCTTGGTTAGCCACCATAACTACATGATAAGATCCTGTAACTGAAGAAACTATACACTTTGGCTACAGGACAGAGAAAAATCAGTCTCCAGCCAACAGAGAAACTTCCCCCTGCTGGCTAGTTTTTACAGTGCCAGAAGGTGCTCTGCAGGCTGCTGGGGAAGAAAAAGCGCTAATGGTCTTACCTAGTACTGAACATGCATGCTGCAGTTCCAACCTGCCAGGAAAGATGTGCCCACTGCTGCAATAGTGGCATGACTGTTATGAGGTAACTAACTGCTTTCTGATTAGATTTGAGGTCTGTCCCACAGGAGGGAATTTCGTGTCTGGTACTAGTCCCGGCCAAAAGTCCATGGCTAGGGAGGTAGAGGAAAGGGGGTTAGGTCTTCAAGGCTAGCCTTGGTTACAATGTGAGCTCCAGGGCAGCCAGAGACACATGAGACCCTGTCTCAAAGTCAAACCAGTCAGATGAGGTGGCACACTCCTTTAGTCCCAGCATTTGGGAGGCAGACGCAGGCAGATCTCTGTGAGAGTGAGGCCAGACTGATCTACATAGTGAGTTCTAGGCCAGCTGGGGCTGCAGGGAGACCCTGTCTCAAAAAAAGAAAAAGATTTACCTCTCAGTGTGCTTTCTCTCTGCTTTTTCTTGTCTGCAGGGAGTATTCTCCAGTCAAGGTCATTTTGATAATGTGTCAAAAGGCTCTTCTAAATGCAAAGTTTTCCTAATTCTCTGGTGCCAAATGGGGGGAAAAAGGTGGCAAAGTCTAAGCAGGATGGAGATTTTCTGAGACTTGCAAGATTAAAAAAAAAAGTGTGGTAGTTAAAAATATACATACAGGTACTCTTAATTTACTACAATGTGTCATGTATGTAATTCGGATTCAACTCTAGTTTAAAAAAATAAAATGAAAAAGGAACAGTAAGTAGATGATAATTAATGCAAAAATAAGGCTGGAGAGATGGTTCAGCAGTTAAGAGCACTGACTGTTCATGCAGAGGGCCTGGGCTCAGCTCCCAGCACCCGCATGGCTGACAACTGTCTACAACTCCAGTTCCAGGGGAAGTCAACACACTCTTCTGATCTCCATGGACACTGCACTATACCAGTGCACTTACATACATGCAGGCAATACACTCATACATGTAAAAATAAAAATAATAAATTTTAAAAAATAGAATGTAAAAATAAAGATTTTTTAATAAAAAAGGAATTCTATATAAAGATTAAGATGGTTAATGGTTTTCCAGAATGATGAAGACAACTAAAAACCTAAACAAGTCATAAAGGGTTTAAGTTGGTTATATAAGGTAAATAAAGGATAAGATTTAGAGGCTATATATGTATAAAATATTAAAATGGTTATGGTCAAAGCTCAATAAATTGATATCAAACCTCTACTTAAATCAAGAGTTACCATATATTATTAATCTGCTCTTGGTAATGGTTACAAGTAATTAAATGATCAAAGGGATTTAAAGGGACAATAGTTTGCCCCTCGTCCTCCAAAGTCAACTAGGTTCCAAGGGACTGTAATAAGCCCTCAAACTGCCCTTTAGCTCTGGTAAGTCCCCCGTCCTATTGTTCAGGGAGGCCAATGGAGACTCCACTGAGTGAACACTAACAAGTATCCATTCTACAAAGAGGAAGTGGGGGGCAACACCAAGGAAAAAAATTCCCTCCACACTTCCAAGCAAAGCCATGACGTGCCCTGACATAGATGAAACAACTAGGAAAAGGAACCAAAGGAGCCAAAGGCTCCTCCCAAGCCCAAGTGACCCATGAAATGCCCAACAGAAAAGCACAGCCAAAGATTAAAATGAGAGCCGGGCATGGTAGCGCATGCCTTTAATCCCAGCACTCAGGAGGCCGAGGCAGGAGGATCACTGTGAGTTTAAGTCCAGCCTGATCTACATAATGAGTTCCAGGCTAGCTGGGGCTGCAGGGAGACCCTGTTTCAAAAAACAAAAAAGAACAAAAAACAAAACAAAACAAAAAACACTTAAAATTAGAAGCCGAAGAGATGACTCAATGGTTAAGAGTACTGGCTGCTCTTGCAGAGGACCTGGGTTCAATTCCCTGAAACTACATGGAGACTAACAACAATCTCTAACTCCAGTTCCAGGGAATCCAATGACCTCTTCTGGCCTCTGTGGGCATTGCATGTATGTGGTACACTTACATGCAGACAAAACACTCATATACAAAATAATTTCTAAAAGTTTTTAATTAAAATGATTTGTTTAACATGCTAAGGGATCAAACTCCTCAAACATCAGACTCAAACCCCTATGAGGTATTTTTTAGAGAATTTCTCATTAATGATTTTTTTGGTAAGAAAAATGTTGCCCAGATATAGGACATCACGACCTTGACTCAATCCAACCCTACAACACCTAGCTATAAGCAAGACAGACAGACCCACTATTGTTTCAACCTATAAATCAAATGATGGTTAAATTTCTTCTCTCTCTCCTCTCTAAAAGCCATCTGTGAAGGATATCTCACTGTGGTTCCAGGCACTCCAATAGCTATCGAAGTGCCTGAAAGCAGATTCCGGGTTCATCACAATCAAGTGTAGCCTTGGAGACCAAAGAAGGAAATGAGGTGCCCAATGGATGAATGCTCTTGTGAGCCTATCAAGGGACCCTAATGTCCTTTGACTTGAGCATCTTGAAAATATCCTCTGTTCCTGGCTGGCTGCCTGCTTGGGTTTATAATGCTTATAACTCTTGTCTTTCCTTCTCATGCACATCTCTATCCAGGTGCCAGCCAAGGACCTCCTTTCCTCTCTATACCTGGCTGTTATACAGACGGAACTACCAGTAGACATTTGGGGTCCCCAGTATGACATGTAGGGACACCACTGGAGGGGTGTCCCAACTGCCATATCAGATGATCCCCAACCAGTAGGAAGAAGTAGGATTCAGTAATTACTCCAACTCCCTAAATGGCAATTAAGGTTACCTCTTCAAGGTGGGGAAGGAAGATGAGAACAGGTCATAGAAATAAGACAGCAAGTTCAGGATGGGGAGCCCCAAAACAATAGTTCAAAAATGTCTTTGGTTTTCTGGCCAGGAATATAAAAGGGAGCCTTGATTTCTTGTCTCACCAAATGAGTCACCCCATCTGGAAGCTCATTGAGAAAGAAAAATCTAGTTCAGAGAGTAATCCCTTCTCCACAACAGCTTTTGGAATTAATCTCTAGACTTTCATGGTAAAAACTAGTTACCTCATTTCCCAATTTCAGCCCATCGTTTCTTTGTTGTTTTTTTTAATCTTTTTGAGACAGGGTCTCCCAGTAGCCTCAGCTGAACTGGAACTATGTAGACCAGGCTGGTCTTGAGCTCACAGAGATCGGCCTGCCTCTGCCTCCCAAGTACTGGGCCCATCTCTTAAATGATTGTTACCTCTTCGGAGGGGATAATGGAAAGAATGGAATCCCAGGTGGTGACATGCCCTAGTCTCCTCCCTTAAGTGTTAATCCAGTGAGGCAGGTTAGAGACCTGGGTAGGTGATACCCTTAAAAAGATGGGAACCTACCTTAGGATAATCTACTTTTCCTTCCCAAAACTCCTGCCCCCTAGAGCAATCTCCACCAACCCAGTGGCCGTGAGGTTCAACTGGGTATGCCCACCTTTCTGAGTTCTGACTCCAAGAGGCCTGTCTTTTTCTTCTCTTGCATCTTCTTGTTTCAAATGCTGGGCAGAGCCTAAGCATGCTTTGGAACTCCCTCATGCTTTGACCTTCCTTGCTCTTTTTCTAAAGCTCCCTTTGTGCGGCTGCCTACCCCAGGTGGCTCACCTCCACCTGCCTGATCTCAAGCCTTTGTTCCTTCTCACCACATTCTCCTCTTCCCTTCCAGGCAGCTGAGATTTACAGGGTGCCTGCTGTGGGGTTTTCTTTTTAAACTCACAGGGCTGTGGCTGTGGGGTTTTCCTTTTAAACTCACAGGGCTGTTGGGATGGCTCAGTGGGTAAGAGCACTGGCTGCCCTTGCAGAGAACCGGGGTTCCATTCCCAGCACCCACATAGCGGCTAACGACTGTCTGTAACTGCAGTTCCAAGGGAATCCAACGTCCTCTTCTGATCTCCACAAGCACGGCATGACATGGGTGCAGGCAATACACTCACACACAAAATAAAAATAGTAAGTAAAAAAATTTTTTGGTCTTTTTTTTTGGAGAGTTTCCCCGTAGCCCCAGCTGACCTTGGAACTATGCAGACTAGGTTGGCCTTGAACTCACAGAGCTCTGTCTGCATCTGCCTCCCAGGTGCTGGGACTGGCGCATGCCCGGTAATAAAATGTTATTTTAGAAAATAGTTCACCAACTTTCAATTTGTATGGACACGAATATTCTGACTCAACCATTCACAAACAAATGTAGCTGTGTAAGAAGCCTTAAAGCAAGTACAGTGGACTGTATTTAGGAAATACAGTTCTTTCGTATCTGTAAGAAAACCTTTCATTTTTTTCAAATCTTTACTATGAGTTTTCTGTGACAACTGTATGAGATTGTTTTTAAGAACTTCTATTTATTTATTTTTGAGATAGGGTCTCATATATTCCAGGCTGGCCTGGAACTTGTTATGTAGCTGATGAGATTTGACCATCCAACCTCCCTGCCTATGTCCTGAGCGCTAGGATTGCCAGTACACACTACCACAAGCCAGCTGCTGTGGAGCTGGACACAGAACCCATGTTCAGTGGGGCATGGTGGAGCAGGCAGAAGTAGATCTCGGTGGGTCTGAGCCAGCCTGGTCTACATGGCAACACTACCAACTCCATTCCCATTTCCTTGTATGGCATTTTTGAAAGAAAGGCTGGTAGTGAAACTCAGATGCATAATCCCTTGCACTCATGAAGCCCTGGGTTCAATTCCCAGCACCGCAGCACGATAAAAAGGAAGTTAGAGAAGGAAGGACTAACTGGAGGGTGGATTTTAAGGGAGAAGAGTTGAAGTTTTTTTTATCTCTTCAGTAAAAGTTTGCTAGATATATTAATTTACTAATTTTGGTCAGCGATCACTTCAAATGATCCAAGTCAGAATTTGATTTAGGATTGCAGGTCAACAACCCACCAGGCACTCTCTCTGTTCAAGAAACTCCACACGTCTGCTGGCCGGAGTAAACCTACACGTCGGAATTCCTCCGAAGACGCTGTGTTTCGTGGTAGCTAGCAATCACCGTTGATTGCTGTATGCGCACTGGATACATGGATGGATCAGCAAACTTTAACCGTCACAGGCCACCAACAACCAAGAGAGGAATCCCGAGCCCAGGGATGCGGGGAATCCCAGGGAGATAGGGAGGCAGGCAGGGCGTAGGCTCGGAGCACCCGCTCCAGGAAACAGCAGGCAATCCTGGGCTCACCTTCACGTGCTCGTAGTAACTCCCAGTGTTCATCAGGGCCAGGTCTTTGAACTCCGACTCCCGGTTCCGCACTCTCCGGAGCAGGTGCGCCACGACCCCATTGACCACCTTGGCCGCCACCGAGATTTCCGCGCGTCTCAACCTCAATTTGTCTAGCACTGGCCGGGGATTCCAGTCGTCTGACGCCACCTCCCTCAGTCCGAGGCTCCTGGCCCGCAGCTCCCTGGATGTCGGCGGGGCTCTGGGCTCCCGCACAGAGCGCGCCCCTCTCCCTGGCCGAGGCCCGGCTGCGACCGCGGGCGGCTCGGGGCTGGCGGACTGCTCCGGGTCTCTCTCCGGTAGCGCGGGTGCTTCGTCCGCAGTGGCGGGCTGAGCATCTTTCGTGCGCACCAACGCCCTCCCGGGGCGCGCTCGAGGCCCGCGGGCTCGCGGCTCACCCGACGCTACCCGGGTGCTGGGCTCGGGTCTGGAGCGCGCGCCTCTCCCGCGGCGAGGCCCCGCCTCATCCTCTGGGTGCTCGGTGTCACCCGCGGTGGAGCGCGGAGCATCCTTCCTGCGCACCGACGCCCTCCCGGGGCTCACTGGAGGCGCGCAGGCTCCAGGCTCACCCGACGTTGTCGGGATGCTGGGTCCCCTCCGGGAGCGCGCGCCTCTCCTGGGGTGAGGCCCCGCTGCGTCCTCCCGGGACCCGGTATCGGCGGGCGGCTCGGGGGCGGTGGGCTGAGCATCCTTCGCGCGCACTGACGCCCTACCGGGGCGCGCTCCGGGCGCGCAGGCTGGCGGCTCCCCCGTGGAGGCCCCGGTGCACTCCGCCCGCAGCGATCGCGCCCCCCTGGCTCGGCCGCAGCTTCCCGCGTGGGGCCTGGCGGCCCGGGTCCCGCTGGGCTCGGCCGGGGTGTCGGTAGCACCGGGCTCCCAGGCGTCCGCGCCGGCAGCTCCGGCCCGCGGAGAGTTCCAAGTTGTCCTTACACGTCTAGAGTCCATGATCCGAGGCTCCTGGCTGCCAGAAAGGAGAATCGACTTCGAGGAAAGGGCGGCGGGAAGAGGAACTCTCAGTGACGGCTTAAAAACGAAACTTAAACATCTGGCGGGAACTTATGCAGCCTCTGGGACAGGAGGAGCCTATGGGAGGTCACGCGGAGCACGCTGCAGCCAGGAAGAGGCGGTCCAGGAGAGTAGAACTTTCTCACCCGGCAGTGAGAAAGACTAGTCACCAGCCTGGAAACCACCCTAACTTAACCGCAACGTCCCAGAAGACAGTCAGCAGCTTAGACAGCCAAATTTGCTGACCTACCACCAAAAATTATTTTGGGACATTGCAGGCTCTTGCACATTTGAAGTTGATAAAAACGTATTCGATATAAGCTTTAAGTAAGTTATTAATCAGAAATAGAAATATACTCAACCTTTACAAGATAGAATATGAGTAACTGGAATTATTTTAATTGACTTTCTGAAAAAGCACACAAGAACTTTTTTAAAAAATTATGTGTATATGTGTGGGTTTGTGCACTGGAGTACAGTGCTGGAGTTGGCAGGAATCAAACTCAAGTCCTCTGGAAGAGCGGTATGTGCTCTTAACCATCTCTCCAGCCCCCAGCATATAAGGTCTTAAAGAATTTGTTGAAATTTCCTGAGTTTCCTAAGCAGCACAGTATAAACCAGCCACACTATCTGGGCCGTGATTCGAGTGTCTCAATGCAGGATTTCAGATAGTTGTTTCTAAAACTAATCTTTTCTAACAGTGCCTTCTCCTTTGAAAGTTGTCCTTAGCAGAATTTCTTTTACTTCTCTGCCTTTTGCTGGACATTCTTTTAAAAGCTGCCCTTGAGTAATTAACAGCTAGGTTTTTTCTGTTGATTTATAAAGCCCAGGCCATCACAGCCTTCAGCTAACATCAGAATGTAATGCCGTTCCTTATTACATAGTTCTGTACATCCACTAACATAAAGCCTGTGAATTGCTGTGATGTTTAACTTGCAAGTGTGCATGCGTGTGTGTGTGTGTGTGTGTGTGTGTGTAGCCTCAGGAGGGCAAGATTGATTTTAGTGTCTGAACAGAGGGAAAAAATGGAGAGACATAGCCTGGTTAGAAAGACACTGTTGCGCATGAAGCCATCCCCCTGCCCCAACTCCTTCCCTTCTGTATGAACACCCTTTTCTGCACATTAGTGCCCCAGGATGGAAACTTGTCTTCTGAGCATTGATTTTTGAATAGCAAGCAGCCAGATCAGAAACACTTCTTCCTTTACAGAATTATATTTTAGACATGAATCATCTGGGTTTAGAATCCCTGGATTTGTTTTGTTGTTGCTGTTATTGTTGTTGTTATTGTTGCTGTTGAAAAACATCTTAACCATTTTTTTGGTTTTGTTTGTTTTGAGACAGGGTCTCCCTGTAGCCCCAGCTGGCCTGGAACTCTGTGTAGACCAGACTGGCCTCGATCTCCTGGAGATCTGCCTGCCGATGCCTTGTGAATGCTGGGGTTGAAGATGTGTACCACCACACCGGATTCATCTTAGCCATTTATGAGTGCAGTTTAGAGGCCAGCATGATGGTTCAATGGGTAAAAGCCTGATATCCAAGTTTAATCTGTGAAACCCATATAAAGGTGGAAGGAGAGAATCAATTCCACAAGGTTGTCCTCAGACCTCCATGTGTACTGTGGCACATTTCCCAGCACACACACGCACACACACACACATACACACACACACACACACACACACACGCACAGAAGAAAGAGACAGAGAGAGAGGAGAGAGAACACAAACTAAATGTACAGCTTAATGACAACTCCATTTATATTGCTGGGCAACCATCACCACCATGCATCTCCAGAAGTCTTCATCCTGCAGTATTAAACAACTACTCCCACTAGTCTCTGGCAATCATCACTCTATTCTCTGCCTGTAATTTTGACTACTTGTAAGTACTTTCAACTCAGTGGAATCATACTGAGCTGCACTCCCAGTCTTTATATGTCAAATTTGTCTCTAGTAATTCACTTAGTCACTCTATAAATACTTGACTGTCTCCTGTATGTCAGGCTCTCATCTTGGCTCTTGGGGTTTGCTGACAAAGATTCTTGTCTTCTGAGAGCGTGTGTTCTGTAAGGGAGAAACAGGCACTAAACAACATGCTGTGTGCATTATTTCGCTTGTTAGATGATAAGCTCTAGTGAAAGAGGAAAATGGTGCAAGAAGGTTAAGGAACGAGGAACGGCACTGTCCTATAATCCTGAGAGAGTGAAATCTGAGCAATGATTTCTTTGTATATTTTTATTGACTCTTTGTGTGTTTCATACAAAACATCTTAATCATCTTTATATTCCTTCCCCTGTCCAAACCCTCCCATAGCTCCCCACTTACTGGGTTGCATGCATTCTGTCATTTACGTTAAAGCCTATCTAGTCAAGTTAGACGTACCTCAGTACAAGAGTACAAGTTCATCCACTGCGGTCTAGTCAGCCTATGTAGAGTCACTCCATTAAACAACATCAGCTCTTCCTCACTGAGCAGTAATCAGCTGCCAATAGTTCTTTGACTAAGATTGAAATCTGCTGCCCATTTCCACAGTTCTATGCTGGGTTTTAGTCTACTTGAGTTTGAATGGGTCTTGTACATGCTGACACCATTGCTGTTGATTCATATGAGCAAGGTCCCAGGAACCTGCAAGACATTGTTTCCATATGGTCATGCGCCTCCTCCCCTGGCTCTTACAGTCTTTCCACCTCCTCTTCCAAAATGGTTCCTGAACCCTGGGTGGGTGGAGTTTAATATGAGTCCCGTCCAAGGACCCACACTCTGAAGACTCTTATTCTCTATGCATTGGCCATTTGTGGTCTTTTATGTTCATTGCCCCCTGTTGCATGAGGGAGCTTCGTTGATCAGAGTTGAGGGATGCATTAGTATTCTCTCTACACCTTGTTCCACTGTGTTCTGTGAACGTTAGGTGTAGAGGTTCCATTGTAGATGTGCCACTTAGGGTTGGGCATTTCACAGACACTTATTCTCTGTGTCTGACCAGTTGTAGAACTCTGTAACAGTCTCCTTATGTTACAAAAGGAGTTTCTTTGATGAGTAGTGACTGGCATACTTGTCTGTAAATATAAGGATCCATATTTAGCATATAGTAAGAAATTACATTTGTCTAGGGATGTGACAGCCTTAGAGTTTTCTCTAAGACCTGTGACCTCTCCAGCCACGTATATTTGGCATGATTACAGTACTGCACATGAGTTCCCTCCCACTGAGTGGGCTTCAAGTCTAATTAGGTAACTGTTGATTACCCCCAAGATAAAAGTGCCACTGGTGCTCTAATGTAGTTTGCTGTGCCAGTCATTGTTGTGGCTATTAGGTCTTGAAGCTGGGGTTGGACCATAGATGGATGTTCTCCCTTAGCAGCTTGCATAGTATCCTCCAAAATTATGAGTGCTAGCCTTCAGGGAGGTGGGTTCCAGGTCAGTTCTAGCTCCATTGTTGAGCAATGATTTTAATATTTTATTATTTTTATTTTTTGTGTATGAATGTTATGCCTGGATGTAGGTAAGTGCACTTGTGTCGTGCAATGCCCGAGGAGGACAAAAGAGGCTGTCATTGGATCCCCTGGAACTGGAGTTATGGACAGTTGTTAGCTGCCATGTGGGTGCTGGGACTTGAACCCAGGTCTTCTGCAAGAATAATCAGTGTTCTTAACCGCTGAGCCATCTCTCCAGCCCTTGAGCAATGATTTTAAAGGGGGCATATTTCACTGTAACGTTGTTTTTCTGTGTATATGAGTCTTCCTAGGTAATCATAAAATCTTAGGCTCAATTGTGGTGGCACATGTCTATCTATAGTTCCAGCTACTCTGGAGGCTAAGGCAGAGCGTCATTGAGCCCAGAAGTTTAAGACCAACCTGAGAAAGCAAGAAAGCCCTTGTCTCAAACAACAAACCTAAGGACCTCAAAACAAAGGTTAATAAACTAAGTTCCCAAAAAGAAGAGATCTGTCTACTTTCACAATTGAACTCTAGTCAGTCATATGTTTATTCTATGCCTAAACGTTCTGGTTCTAGGTCCTTGAATGTTTTTGTAGAAAAGATAAGTTTCTCAACTGAATGTACAACATGTGAAGGGATTACTGTCTAGCCTTCAAAATGTAGGTGGGAGGAATATTCACAGGTAAACCTCAGGTGGATCTATGATTCTTTAATGGCTCAAGATAGTGGTTTAAAACATTTAAGAAATAGTATATTTCAGCCAGGGAAGCCCATCCATATAATATCAGCACTCATACGGTTGATGCAGGAGGATCATGAGTTCAAGGTCGGCCTAGGCTACATAGTGAGACCCTGTTTCAAAAAAGGAGGACTGGGCATGGTGGCAAACACCTTTAATCCCTGCACTCAGGAAGCAGAGGCAGGTGATGTCTGTGAGTACAAGTCCAACTTAGTTCATACAGTGAGTTCCAGTCCCCCTCCCCCTAAAAAACAAGAGGCAGTGGGGAGAAAAAAAATTGGTAACTCATAGCCCTTGAAAATATGCATTTTTAGTCACTGGCACAAAAAATTGTTCACTGCAAACTGTTATATTAAATAACATTAAAAACAATTTCATACAGTATGATCTCAACTTTATTATTTATGGTTAAAATTTACACATTCACTTCTGAGCTGGACATGGTCACATGTTCTACACACCTGTAATCCCACATTTGGGTAACTAAGGTAGGAGGATGGAGAGTTCAAAGGTGTCAGTTTGGGCTACATATCAATAACCTGTCTCAAAAAAAAAAAAAAAATCCAAGCCAGTCACAGTGGCAAAAACCTATACTCCCAGCACACAGCAGGCTGAGGCAGAAGGATTACCACCATGGGATGCAAAGTGAGTCCATGTCTTAAAAATACAACAGGAGCCAGGGAAATGGCTCCATGGGTAAAAGTAAGTAAACCCCCACCCCATGCTCTGTTAGCAAGCCCAATAAACTTAAGATCCAAACAGAGCAATCTTGGAGAATTCTTGACCACTTATGTCTCCCAGAAGTAAAATTTAACTACATCTAGCTTAATGCAACAATTTTATTGGGGTAACTTACAGGAGTATGGGTGACTCAAAGACAACTCCACCATGGAAAAGCCTAACCCAGCATGGCTGACAACTCACAAAAACTACATCCCTGGAGTTCCCTGCAAGACTTGCAGGCAGCTCTGCTGGTCAGGAGTCTCCTCTCCTTAGCAATGGTTACTACTTTTATAACCTAGGGGTGGGGATGGAGGGAGGAACCTGGCAGTTTGTGAATCTTGTTTCAGCTCCCTGACACTTGTACATTTTATTTTCTTCTGGAGTTTTATGAGACTCCCTCCTCCTCCAGGAGGTAATTCTATTTCAATTCAGAAGAAATTGCCATTAAAGGTGCACAAAAATAGTCACTAGCAACAAAGTACTGACATTCTTGTGGAGATAGACTACTTGTGGAAGTTATAGGTTCTTTAATTCACCAAGTCCTGTATTTATGCAACGTTTAAATTGTATATAAATAGGGGCTGGAGAGATGGCTCAGCGGTTAAGAACGCTGTTCTTGCAGAAGACTCCAGTTCGAGTCCCAGCACCCACACACAGCTAACAACTGTCAGTAACTCCAGTTCCAGGGGCTCCAACACCCTCTTCTGTCCTCCGCAGGCATTGCACAACATGGGTGCATTTACATAGTTATGCAGGCATAACACTCATACACATAAATAAAAAGATTTTTAATTGTATATAAATAATGGGGGGGTGTTTTAAGTGACTATGTCTCACTATGTTGACCCACTTGACTTTGAATTTGAGGCAATCCTCTTGCCTCTGGCCCCCAAGTGCTGGGATTTCAGGCATGTACCACCACACTGGGCTAAGCATATTTATTAATATAAACAACAAATTATGTTTTTGATGATTTTGTTGATCAGAGCAAATCAGAGGTGCCAGTCAGTCAAGTCAGTGAAGGCTCTAAGGATGTTAATTTCCAAGGGGTCGGACCATCCCTTAGTTACACGATTTCTCCACAAATAAAATCTGAATTCACTTCAAGGCTAACCGACTTTCAGACTCCAGCTTTTACTAACAGAAAGTTATAATTCAAACAAGACGCAGAGGACAACTGATGAAATTTGTTCGAGGCGGTCAGCACGTGAGGGAAAGGGCAGCCTGCCAGCACTACGGAAGAACGCACACTGTGCCGGAGCCACCTGGCAGCCACGCGGGCGCTGGGGGGCGGGTCTCCAAGCCGCCAATCACAGGCGGCGATGCGCGCACGCTGCGTCCTGACGCAGGGAAGATGGCGGCGCCCTGCGGGTTTCCGCTAGCCCAGCTGCTGTAGTCGTCCCGGCTTCTCCACCATGTTCTCGCTCCGAGGCTGCGGCCGCTGGGCCGTGGTGTCGCTCTGCAGGCGCCTTCCTTCGGCCCGCTCTCGCGGGGACAGCACGGCGCCG
The DNA here is from genome assembly GCF_000622305.1 of Nannospalax galili. NCBI lineage: Eukaryota > Metazoa > Chordata > Mammalia > Rodentia > Spalacidae > Nannospalax > Nannospalax galili. The sequence continues at coordinate 419,189 of NW_008348862.1, forward strand.
TGGAGCCCACGCTTCGACGTGGTAGTTATCGGCGGAGGCCACGCGGGGACCGAGGCGGCGGCGGCAGCCGCTCGCTGCGGCTCGCGGACCGTGCTGCTCACACACCGTGTGGACACGATCGGTGAGGTGCTCCGTACTTGGTCTGCGGGCCGGGACCCAGCGCCTGTCCGAGCGCGGGTGGGTGGCCGCGGTGAGTGGGGGAGGGTTGTAAGACGCAGCCGCTCGGTGGATGGTGCGTCCTGCGCCGGCCTGGCCCCTTCAGGTGAAAGGCGAATGAACCAGCGTTCATTTATTAAAAACACTGAAGAGTGTTGAGCGAGACTTTGTGAAGCTTTTCTGAAAAACGGCGCTATTCCTTCTCTTTAATCTAGCGCTCTGTTTCCGGGTTGGCCTGGGGCCCACTGCGTAAACCAGGCTGGCTGCCTGCCCCGGGAGCCCCGCCTGCCTCCCAGCCCCGGGAGCCCCGCCTGCCTCCCAGCCCCGGGAGCCCCGCCTGCCTCCGCCTCCGGAGCACTTGGCGTTGAAGGCGTGCACCACCATGCCCAGCTAACCTAAGTTCTTTTGCATGTGTATCCGGTAATGCAAAACTTGTATTCTATCAATACAGTGTGATCAGTTTCAGTACGTTTTAGAGATATAACATAAATGAGCTTAGTGAATGACAATTCTATTTTTGAAATTAAAAGATTGCTTTAAGATAATTTCGTAAGTATCAACTTATTCCTCAGTGGCTTCAAAGAAGAAAGATAGCTTTGGCTTAGAAGGCTCATCTGTAGAAATGCAGAAAGCAGGAGTGAGTGGTTCAGTCTTATTTGCTAATATCGCCTTTATTTGAAGTCAGAAGAGCAAGTATTTTTGTTTATACTAACTTGCAAATTATTTTGGGCATCTTAATGAGATGGTAAAAATGTGCATCTAGGAAAAGATTCCAGAGTTCAGGGAGTGGTTTATCATTCAGGGTACCCTGGGCGACCCTTGCATCCCATTGGGACTTTCAGATTTTCTTTATAGAATCTGTTTCAAGTTTTCTATTTTTTGTGATTCTAATTACCTGTACAGATAGTTTGTTAAATATATGTGCTCATGTTTTTGTTCTTCATGTCCACACTCCTTAGGTCAGATGTCCTGCAATCCTTCTTTTGGTGGCATCGGAAAGGGGCATTTAATGAGGGAAGTGGATGCCTTGGATGGCCTGTGTTCTCGAATCTGTGACCAGTCTGGTATACATTACAAAGTATTAAACCGTCGTAAGGGCCCAGCTGTGTGGGGACTGAGAGCGCAGATTGATAGGAACCTATATAAACAGCACATGCAGGTGAGAATAGGGCACAAGGACAGGAAGGACTGCAGGGTTCTTTAGCTGCTGTTTCAGCTGGCATTCCCCTTCCACAGAAGGAGATCCTGAATACACCACTGCTCACTGTTCAGGAGGGAGCTGTAGAAGATCTTGTTCTTACAGAACCAGAGCCTGGACACTCTGGGAAGTGCCGTGTCAGTGGTGTTGTTTTGGGTATGTACTGGTTAATGATGCTAAGAGCAGCATAGCAAACTCTTTGTGAGACATTTACTTTAGAGGAAAGTGGAGATGTCTTTCTATGCTAGGAAATTCTTGTGTTTTCTCTGCCTTAACAAGAAAAACTGTATAAATAATGATGTTTCTCTTTTCATTTTGACCATCATGAAGCTCAGTCACATTCTGGGTTCATCAGTACTGTGTTAATGCAAGACTTCATAGTTTGCATATTTGTGTCTCCATCCAGGTCCTTCTATTATAATTTTTTTTATATTGGTTTATTTTATGTGGGGCTATACACTTAATGGGAGGTTAGGGGAACTCAAGAGTTGTTTCTCCACTTCCAACATGTGGGTTCAAGGAATTAAATTCAGTGGGACATCACCCACTGTGTAGCCTAGGATGACTTTGAACTTCTCATTCACCTACCTCTACCTCCCAAGTGCTGGCATTACACTTATGAGCCACTCTGCCCGGTTTATGTAATGTTAGGGATTGAACCCAGGGTTTTGTGCATGCTAGATAAACGCTCTACCAGCTGAGCCACATCCCCAGACCCTGCATTCCTCCACTCTCATTCACTTTCTTGGGGTTTCATTTTGTTCTGTTTTGTTTGTTTGAGACAGCATCTCCCTGTAGCCCCAGGTGCCCAGAACTCGCTATGTAGACCAGGCTGGCCTCACTGTTGAGAGATCTCCCTACCTCTACCTCCCAAGTGCTAGAATTAAAGGTATGTGCCGTTATGCCGGGCCTTCCTGTTCTCTGTCAGTTATCTAAGTTTCTGAGCCTTTGCAGCCCCACTGTTGTTGCTTCTTCAGATATCTGAGTTACAGCCATCTTCCCTCTCTTATTACCATTCATCTAACTGCTTTCTGTCTTTCAGAAATATATTGAACTCATCTTCTCTCAAGTTCTTTCCTATTACTTGTCTTTCTTGCTTTTTATATATGTAAATACACACACACACTCACACACGGTCTCCCTATAGCGACAGCTGCCAGAGAACTCTAGACCAGGCTAACCTCAAAACCACAGGCTTTATATATTTTTATTGCTTTAATTTTATGACCGTTTCAGAAGGGAGAATAAATCATGTCATATTTAATCAGACATCTAAAATTTTTTTTTTCATAATTATTTTTACAGAATTTTGGTATATTTCATACACATCATCTTAATCATCTTCATCCTAACCCTTCCCCATTAACACCCTCCTCTATAATAGTCTCCATCTGTTGCAAAAGAAGCTTCTTTGAAGAGTGGTGACTGGCATGCTTGTCTGTAAATAGAAGGATCCATATTTAGCATATAGTAAGAAATTACATTTGTCTAGGGATGTGACAACAGTCTTAGGGTTTTCTCTAAGATCTGTGACCTCTCCAGTCGTATGTATTTGGCTATGTTTATAGTACCACACATGAATTCTCTCCCATTGAATGGGCTTCAAGTCCAATTAGGTAACTGTTGGTTACCCCCAAGATAAAACTGCCACTACTGCCCTAATATAGTTAGCTGGGCCAGTCATTGATGTGTTTTTTAGGGCCTGAAGTTGGGGTTGGACCATCAATTGATGCTCTTCCTTACGAGCTTGCATAGTGCTCTCCAAAGCTATGAGAGCTAACCTTAAGGGGACGTGCTTCCAGGTCAGTTCCAGCTCCATTGCTCCAAATCCCATGTCCAAAGTATGCCCTGTCTTCAGCAATAGCATCTTAGCTTCAAGTTCTAGGAGGCAATCAAGGGTGGTGGCAATAGCCTGTATAAATTTTGGGAGTCTCTTGGACTACCCTGGACAGTAGCTTGAAAGGAGGTTTCTCCTGTCTGACACTGTTTCTTGTTAAATAGCCTTCAGCTATATACATGGACTCATGCAGAGATATTGTATGTGTAAGTTTTCAGTAGACTTTGAACTACTATGTTTCCCTTTGATTTTTCACATCAGCTAGGCATTGTTTGTCTCTCCTCTCCTGATTTTACCACCCTCCCTCCCCAGTTGAAGTACCCCGTTTCCCCATTTCACCCTTCATATACTTGTCTCCTATATGGTCCTCCCTCTCTTGAGTTCCTTCTTCCCCTTTACCCCGCATAGTTCCTTGTATAATCTTCCCTCTCCCCGTCCCATCTAAATACCCCCATTTTACCTACTTCCCCTTTGATAACTAACCCATGTCTCCTATTGTTCTCTCTCAGGCTCCTTCTTTCCCTTTACTTCCCTGGTTCTTTTCCATTTTCCTGGCTCCTGCAGTTACATCAGCATATGTACTGACATATAAGGATTTGGTGCTAGGATTCACAAATGAGGTTTGTTTTTGTGAGTCTGTGTTACTTAATATAACAGTTTCTGGTCCCATCCATTTACCTGCAAATTTCATGATTTTGTCTTTCTTTACTCCTAAATTGAACTCCATTTCCTGGTGTCTTCCTCAATCTCTTCAAAGATTTAAAATGTTCATTGTAGAGCTCTTTTATGCCTTTGGTCAGGTTTATTCCTAGATTTTTTTTTTTTTTTTTTGAGACTGTTGTGAATGGGAGGTTTTCCATGTACTCTTTCTCCAGTTGTTTGTTAGTGGTATATAGAAAGGCTACTGATTGCCTGGTGTGGTGGCACATTCCTTTAGTCCCAGCTCTGGGGAGACAGAGCAGGTGGATCCCTGGTGGATCTCTGTGAGTTCCAGGCCAGCTGGGGCTATAGGGAGACCCTGTTTCAAAAAGACAAAAATAAATAAATAAATAAATAAAAAGGCTAACCTGCTACTTTGCTGAAAGTGTTAATCATTTCTAGTTTTCTGGTGGCATTTTTGGAACCTCTTTTGTGTAATATATCATCTGCAAATAGGGATACTTTGACCTCTTCCAATTAGTAATCCTTTAAATTTCTTCTTTTGTCTTACTGCTCTAGCAAGAGTTTCAAGCACTATATTAAAATAGAGTAGAGATAATGGACAGCCTTGTTTGGTTCCTGATTTTAATGGGAATGTTTCTAGTTAGAATTCCATTTAGAATGATGTTGGTCATGGGTTTATTATGTTGGGGTATGTTTCCTCCAGTCCCTCTAGGACTTTTATCATAAAATCATGTTGAATTTTGTCAAAGGCCCTTTCTGTATTGAGGTGATAGTGTGAATTTTGTCTTTGAGTCCATTTATATGATTTATAACATTTATGGACTTGCGAATATTGAACCATCCCTGGAATAAAGCTGACTTGATCATGGTGGATGATCTTTTTAATGTGTGTCTGGATGCAGTTTGCAAGTATTTTGTTGAGAACTTCTGTATCTATGTTCATTAGGGATATGAGTATACTGTAGTTTTCTTTTTTGGTTGTGTCTTTACTAAGGGTTTTGGTATTAGAGTGATGCTGACTTCAGAGTTTGGGAGTTCTCCCTCTGTTTCTATTTTTTTAAATAAGTTAAGTAGTATTTATTTCTGTTCTACTTTGTTTCTCCATTGCTATGACAAAATACTCTGACCATAACCAACTTGGGGAAGAAAGGGTTTATTTAGCTTACATCTCCCAGGTCACAGTTCATCAGGGAGCCCAAGGTAGGAACTCAGGGCAGGAACCTGGAGGCAAGAGCTGGCATACAGGCCATGGAGGAACACTGCTTACTGGCTTGTTCCCCTGGCCCCTGCTCAGCCTGCTTTCTTATGCAACACAGGCCCTCTTGGCCACGGGTGGTACCACCCAGAGGGCTGGGCTGTCCCACAAAACTCAACAATCAAGAAGATGCCCCACAGACATGGCCACAGGCCAGTCCAATGAAGGAAATTCCCCAATTGAGGCTCCCTCAACCCAGGTGTGTCAAGTTGACACCAAAGCCATCCAGCACAATTGTATATCTTTAAATGTCTGATAGAATTCTACTGTGAATCAATCTGTACCTGGGCTTTTTTCAGTTCAGAGGTTTTGTATTACTGTTTCAATTTCCTTATATGTGATATATGTGATTTAAGCCGTTGCTCTCTTCTTGGTTTAGCTTTGGTGGGTCCCATGATTTTAGGTATTCATCCATTTCTTTTTAAGTTTTCAAATTTAATAGAGTATAGGGTTGGGGGGGGTATTTGTTTTTTGTCTTGAGACAGGGTCTCCCTGTAGCCCCAGCTGGTCTGGAACTCACTATGTAGACCAGGCTGACCTTGAACTCACAGAGATCAGCCTGCTCCTGCCTCCCAAGTGCTGGGATTAAAGACATGCACCACCATGCCTGGCCAGAGTATAGGTTTTTAAAAAGTATGCCCTTATAATATTCTAGATCTTTTTGGTGTCTGTTGTGATGTTTCCCCTTTCATCTCTAATTTTGTTGATTTGGATTTACTCTTTCTTTTGGTTGACTAGGCTAAGGGTTTGTCTACCTTATTTAGATTTTCAAAGAATCAGCTCATAGATATATTGATTCTTTGTGTTGTTTTCTTTGTTTCTGTTTCTTAATTTCTGCTCTGAGTTGCAATGTTAAATCATTGATTTGTTCTCTTTCTGATTTTTTTTTTTTTTTTTTTTTTTTTTAAACCTGTCTCTGAATGTGGGGGGGGCTTATCTGTTTGGCAGGACTAGGGGGCCCAGACTGCCCGAACTCACAGAGATCCACCTGCATCTGCCTCCCAAGTGCTGGGACTAAAGGCCTGCACCACCGCACCAGACTTTCTGATTTTTTAATGTAGGCACTTAAAGCTCTAAACTTCCCTCTTTGGACTGCTTTTAATGTGTCCCAGAGGTTTTGTTGTGTTATCCTTTTCATTTTGTTCTAGGAACACTTTAATTTCCTCGGTTTTTTTTTTTTTTTTGGTCTTTTTGAGACAGGATTTCCTTGTAGCCACAACTAGCTTAGAACTCGCTGTGTAGTCCAGGCTGACCTTGAATTCACAGAGATCCACCCACCTCTACCTCCCAAGTGCCACCACACCCAGCTTTAATTTCTTTCTTAATTTCTTCTCTGACCCATTCATCATTCAAGAGTGTGTTGTTTAGTCTCTTTGTTTGTATAGTTTCTAGAGCTTCTTTTGGTGTTGATTTTTAAGCTTTTCTGCATTGTGGTCTGATAGAATACATGGAATTATTTCAATTTTTTGTATTTGTTGACATTTGTTTTGTGCCCCAGTATGTGATCAATTTTAGAATAAGTTCTATGGGGTGCTGAATAGAAAGTGTATTCTTTGGTGCTTGGGTGGAATATTCGGTAGATGTCTGTTAGGTCCATTTGATATATGGTATCATTTAATTCATATGTCTATTTTTTGTCCAGTTGACCTGTCTGGAGATAGTGGAGTATTGAAGTCTCCTACTATTACTGAGTTGGGTTAATCTGTGTCTTAAAGTCTTAGTACTGTTTTTATGAAATTGGGAGCACCAGAGTTTGGTGCATATATCTTCTTCTTGGTCATTTGTTCCTTTGATCAGAATGAAGTGATCCTCATTATCTCTTTTGATTAGTTTTAGTTTGAAGTCTATTTTGTCAGATATTAGAATTGCAACCCTGCTTGTTTCTTAGTGGCATTTGCTTGGATTTTTTTCTCTCCATCCTTTTACTTTAAGGTGGCGCCTATCTTTAAAGGTGAGGTGGGTTTCTTGCAGACAACAAAAAGATGGATTTTGTTTCTTTATTAATATTTTAAAATTTTTATTTAATGTCTATCGGTATATTGCTTGCATGTAGGTAGGTGTATCCTTGCTGTGCAATGCCTGAGGAGGTCAGAAGAGGGTGTCAGATCCCTTGGAACCCGAATTACAGACAGTTGTTAGCCGCCATGTGGGTGCTAGAAATCAAACCCAGGTCCTCTGCAAGAGCAGTCAGTGTTCTTAACCTCCAAGCCATGTCTCCAGCCCAGATTTTGTTTCTTAATCCGTTTAACTAGCCTGTGTCTTTTGACTGGGAAGTTTATGCCTTTGTTTTTTTGTTTTGTTTTTTTTTTTTTTTTTTTTTTTTTTTTTGGTCTTTTTGAGACAGGGTCTCCCTGTAGCCCCAGCTGTCCTGGAACTCACTGTGTAGACCAGGCTGGCCTTGAACTCACAGAGATCTGCCTGCCTGAGTGTTGGGATTAAAGGCGTGTGCCACCACACCCGGCCCAGGCCACTGATATTTAAAGTTATTTATTGGAACGTGTGTTATTGAAAGATGTTGCATTCTTGGTCCAATTTTGTGTTTCCGTAATTATCCTTTCATTTGGTTTTTTCTGTTGCCTCTTGGGTATGACCATCCCTTTCTTTACTTCTTTGTATTGCTTCACATATTCTCTGTCTGACCTGTTTTATGGACGTGTAGTCTTTTAGTCTGTTCGTGTTCTGGAAGATTTTTCTTTCCCTTTCCACTGTAATAAACAGTTTTGCTGGGTAAAGTATTCTGGGTTGGCATCTATGGTCCTTTAGAACTGGGAATACTTTGGTCCAGGCTCTTCTGACTTTCATAGGTTGCAGAAAAAAACTGAATTCATCACTGCTTTCAAGAAGAGGCCAAAGGTCAATGTCAAGTTCTTCCTCAGTCTTTTTTTTCCACATTGTATTTATTAAGGTTGGGGGAAGTACATGCCACATCATACTGTGGAGGTCAGAGAACAACTTGCAGTAGGCAGTCCTCTCCTGCTATGTGGGTTCCAGGGATCAAACTCAGATCATTAGATAAAGGCAAGTGCCTTTACCTACTGAACCATCCCACTGGACCCTCAGTTGCTTTTTTTTCTTTTCTTACTATGTAGCCCCAGCTGGTCTAGAAGTCATTATGTAGACCAGACTGGTCTCACAGAGATCCACTTGGCTCCACCTTTCAAGTGCTGGGATTAAAGGTGTGTGTCACCACGTCCTGCCAGTTGCTTATTTTTTAAGACAGGGTCTCACACTGATCCTGGAGCTCACTGACTCAGCTAAGCTGCCTGGTCTGTCTCTGTCTTTCCAATGATGGGGTCATAGATACATGTAATGCTCTACATGTTGCCTCCTTACTCAGAATTCTGTTTTAAGAGAGAAATTGGGAGATGTTGATCAAAAGCACAAGTTTCAGTTGTTAGATGAATGCTTTCTAGAAATGTAATGTATATTATGGTAACTACTGTTGATGATATATCCTGAAATTTTCTAAGGGGATACTGAGTCTTTGCAGTACACACAGGAAAAAATGACAGCCATGAGGTGGTAGGTATGTCAATTGGGTTTATTATATGAGGTAGACTTACAGCAAAGCAACATGGTGTATACCATAAATATATAGTTTTTTTTGTTTGTCATATAAATCTTGTCAGTCAATAGAGCTTGAAGAACCAGGTACTAAAAAATTTTCAAATTTCTAACTGTAGAAAGTTTTGTTGTAATTCTACTATAAAGTACAACTGTACTGTTACATAGTAACATTCAGAAAATGACTTTAGTCTTTTTTTCTTGTCATTTAGCGGATGGAAGTACAATTTATGCAGAGAGTGTGATTCTGACAACTGGGACATTTCTGAGAGGCATGATGGTAATTGGATTGGAGATGCATCCTGCAGGGCGTTTGGGTGATCAGCCTTCTATAGGGTTGGCCCAGACACTAGAAAAGTTGGGGTTTGTAGTAGGAAGGTTGAAGACTGGGACTCCACCACGAATTGCCAAAGAATCCATTAATTTCGACATTCTGAACAAACACACTCCAGATAATCCATCCGTACCATTCAGCTTTCTCAATGAAACAGTGTGGATCAAGGTAAGACAATTTATGGAAGCCTTGTTTGATAGCTGATGTTGGCTCTTCACAATAGGGTATAGCCTAACCATCTGTCTCTTTTCCTTTTTTAATTAATTTAATTTTTGTTTATGTGTATCGGTGGGTGTGTATGTGACTGCCACGTTGTGTGCAGGTGTCTGCAGTACCCTGAAGAGTGTTGGATTCCCTTTGAAGCTGGAGTTGCAGGAGGTTGTAAGCCACTTGACATGGGTCCTGGATCAGAGCTCCTGTCTTCTGAAAGAACGCAAGCACTCTTATCTTCCAAACCATTTCCAGACCCTCCTACCCCAGTGCCCACCATTTTTTTGAGACAGGGTCTTACCACTCTCTGATGCCCAGGGTAACCTAAAATTTACTATGTAGCTATGCTGGCCTCAGACTTCAGTATATTGAGATTACAGGCATGAGCCTTCCACACAGCTTCTTCTCTTTTTTGACAATTTATATCACTATTGGTTAGGATAAAAGAAATAACCTATAAAAATATTAGCTATGGGATTAGAGAGATGGCTCAGCAGTTAAGCACACTGGCTGCTCTTGCAGAGGACCTGGGTTTGATTCCCAGCACTCACATGGCAGCTACGAACCATCCTTAACTCCACTTCCAGGGGAATCTGAAGCCCTCTTCTGACCTCCGAGGCATTGCACGACACGGGTGCACTCACATACATGTAGGCAATATACTCAGATACATAAAATAAAAATAAATAAAATATTTTAAGAAAATTAGTTATGTCTAGCAGATGGCTCAGCAAGTAAAAATGCTTGCCTCAAAAGCCTGACAACCTGAGGCTAGTCCCTGGAAACCACATAAAAGTGGAAGAACTGACCCCCACAAAGTTGTCTTCTGACTGCCACACGTCTGCTGTGGCACATAGGGCCATACATATACATTAAGTACACCACATCGTAATACTAATAATTTAAATGTTTTTTATTTATTGAATATTAGATAATTTGATAAATTGGGCATTTCCTAGTACATTGTTTTTTCTTTCTTTTTTTTGGGGGGGGGTGTCTTTCTGAGACAGGGTTTCCCTGTAAACTTTTTATTATGAATTTTTAGGTTTGGGGTTGGAACTATTCTACCATTCAGTTGGTAGAATGCTTGCCTAACATGCACAAAACCCTGTGTTCAGTACCCAGTACCACATATGTGGTAGCAAATGCCTATAATCCCAGCCCTTGGAAGATGGAGGCAGAAGGATCAGAAAAGTTCAAGGTCTGTTATTCTCAGCTAAATAATGACTTTGAGGCCAGCTGGAGTTAGATGACACTCTTGTCTCAAAAGGACTTTTCTTTTTTAGATTTAAAGCAGGTATAATGGCACTCCTAATCCTACTCAGGAGTATGAGGCAAGAATTTTATGAGTTTGAGGGCAACCTGTATTTCTTAGTGAGATCCTGCCTCAAAAATTATATTTCACAGAATTGGGAACTAGCATAAAGAACTAACTTTTTCATACTATTGTGTTATTCTTTGGGGTTTTTTTAGGTTTTTATCTTTTTTTTTTTTTTCTTCCTTTTTTTGGTCTTTTTGAGACAGGGTCTCCCCGTAGCCTGAGCTGTCCTAGAACTCGCTATGTAGACCAGGCTGGCCTTGAACTCACAGAGATCCTCCTGCCTCTGCCTCCCAAGTGCTGGGACTACAGGCGTGCACACACCCGGCACAGGTTTGTATCTTTTTAATTGTGAGGCTGGGGAGATGGTTCAGTGGTTAAGAGTGCATACTGCTCTTCCAGGGGACTCAAGTTCTGCACCCCTGTCAGGCTGCTCACAACCAGCTGTAACTCCAGCTCCAGTGGATCCTCCGTAGACACTGCACTCACACAAACCCATGCACAGACACGTACACATATATACATAATTAAAAAATGAGGGTTGGGCGTAGTGGCACATGTCTTTAAATCAGCACTTGGGAAGCAGAGGCAGATGGATCCCTGTGAGTTCGAGGGCATGCTGGTTTTCATAGTGAATTTCAGGGCTACATAATGAGACCCTGTCTCAAAAACCAAAAATAAGGGTCTAGAGAAATGGCTCAGCGGTTAAGAACACTGACTGTTCTTGCAGGAGGCCTGGGTTGAAATCCCAGCACCCATATGGCAGCTAACAACTGTCCATAACTGCAGTTCAAGGGGATCCGATGGCCTCTTCTCTCCTCCATGGGCATTACACAACACAGGTGCCCTTTACATACATGTAGACAATGCATATAAAACTAATAAAGAAATTTTAAAATAAATATTAACAATAAAATGCTCTTAGGCATCAAAGAATAAAATAAAAACTTTAAAAATTATAAAATAACAAAATTATATGAATGTATGTGGGTATGTGAATATGAGTACAGGTGTCCACAAAGGCCATAAGTGTCAGAGCCCCCTGAAGCTGGAGTTATAGGTGGTTGTAAGCTGTCTTATATGGGTTGTGGGAACTGAACTTGGGTCCTCTGCAAGAGCAATCTAAACCACTGAGACATCTCTCCAGCCCTCTTGTTTTGTTTTGCTTTGTGTTTTGAGATGGTCTCCCTATGTAGCCAAGCAGGGCTTGCTGGAACTCATGGACAGTCTGCCTCAGCCAAGTGCTGGAATTACAGGTGTGAGGCACCATGCCTGGCTTATTCATACTTTCTTTTTTTCTTTTACTTTGTTTGAGGTAGGGTCTCACAATGGAGACCTGGCTAGCCTGGAACTTGCTATGTAGAGCAGCTCTGAAATTCACAGAGGTCCACCTGTTTCTGCCTCCTGATTAAAGGCATGCATTACTGAGCCCTGCTCTTTTGCACTTTTTTGAACACGTGTGTCTGTGTGTCTGTGTGTCTGTGTGCTTGTATGTATGCCATTGCATGCACTTGAGATCAGAAGCCAATTTAAGGGAGTTATTTCTCTCCTTCCACCATGTAGGTTTTCACTGGCCCAGTTTCATTCCTTCTTGGCGACTTTTAAAACACTTCTAGACATCAAATCCTCTCATTTATACTTTGTTGTGTGTCATTAGCAAAGAACTCATATACACCAAAGCTTTTTGTTTTGTAAATATTTTTATTTTCTTTGAGAATTTCACAAAATGTGTTTTGATCATGTTTACCCTTAATTCCTTCAGACTGACCCCTACCTCCAAAACACTGCCCCCCACCCTTTAATTTAATGATACATCAATTCCAGTTTGTGCTGTCCATAGACTGCTGGTTGTGGGGCCATCCACTGGAACATGGTCAACCTACCAGGAGATACCCCTTAAATAAAACTGACTCTCCCTCTCCCAGAGGTTAGGGATAGGGGCTTGATCTTGTGCAGGCAACCACACTGCTGTGAGTTCATGAGTACAGTGGTCTTGTCATGCCCAGAAGACATGGTTTTGCTCAGGTCCTCCCTGACTTCTTCTGGCTCTTACAATCTTTTCACCTCTTCTTCTAAGATGGTCTCTGAGCCTTGGGGAAGGGTGTGATAATAGATGTCCCATTTGTGTCTGAGCACTCCACTGACAATCCCTTCACTTTGGCCAGTTAAGAGTTTCTGTCTTAATACCCCTCCATTGCATAAAAAGACTTCTCTCCTGAGGTCTGTAAGAAACACTAATCCAGATTCAGGACTAATTGGCTGATTTTTTTTGTTTTTGTTATTGTTTGGAGTTTTGAGACAGGATATTGCTCTGTAGCCCAACTGGACTTGAACTTGAAAAAAATCCTCCTGCCTCAGCTTCCCAAGCTCATGAGCAACCACACCCCATTTCTTTTCTTAATTTTTTTTAAATTTACATTTGTGTGTGTACTTGCATGTGCCACAGAGCACATGTGGAGGTCAGAAGAGGACAACTTGGGGGAGTCAGTTTTGGCTTTCTACCATGTTAGTCCCAAGGATCAGACTCAGGTCATCAGGGTTGGTGCCAAGTGCCTTTAGCCTTTGAGCCATCTTTCTGGCTCCTAAAACATTGTTTCTCAGTGTCATCTAGTATTCAGATTTCCCCTAATGCCCTCAAATAAGTTTTTTTTTTAATATTTACTTTTGTGTATATGTGTGTATGCAGATGTCAGAGGGACATTGGTTCTTTCTTTCATGTGCGTCCTCAGGTTGTCAAGCTTGGCAGTGAGCAGCTTGCCATTCCACAGATGCGTTTTTTGGTTTAGTTTGGTTTGGTGTGTATGAGTGTTTTGCCTACATGTATATAAGTGTACCATGTACACAACACCCACCAAGGTTAGAGGAGGGTGTCAGATCCCCTGGAACTAGGTGCTGGAGACTAAACCTGGGTCCTCAGCAAAAGCAGCTAGTGCTCTTAACTGCTGAGCCATCTCTCCAGCCCCTTAAATATATTTTGTACAGTAATTTTATTTGAAACAGGGACCAAAAAAGAGGTTCACATATTATATTACATTGTACTTTTTAACTGCCCCCCCCAAATACTCATGTATGGAAGAAATTCTTTTTTTCTAGAACTTCCCATACTCTAGATTTGTGTGTAATTTCTTTCTCTATCATCTTTCCTATAAACTGATAATTAGACCTAGAGGCTTGCTTAGATTTAGGTTCATCTATTTGATTATGTGTTTATTTTTGGCAGGAACACTTAATTAGGCACAAACTTAATGTCTGTTAAGGTAAATAGCATATGGAATTTATTTAAATAAGGGGCAAAGTAGTAGAGAAAGAAAACAATACTATATGCTGCAAATAGTGGCCCACACCTGTAATCCCAGAGGCGGGGGGTGAGACAGGAGGATCAGGAGTTTAAGGAGAGCCTCTCTAGAGTAAGTTCAAGACCTGAGACCCTGTCTCAAAGAAACAAACAGAATAAGCATTGCACCTGGTTACTGTTTTTTAGCCAGAAGATCAGCTGCCTTGTTACTTGACTTACACCAACCCCAAAGTGGATGAGATTGTCCTTGAGAACCTTCACCTAAATAGTCATGTTAAAGAAACCACAAGAGGGCCCCGGTAAGGACAGAAATCAGTGCTTAATCAGTTTAAGGAGTGATGTAACCTTTTTTTGTTATTTCATTTTTTTTTTTTTAATGTCTTATTCTAGATACTGTCCCTCCATTGAATCAAAGGTTTTACGTTTTCCAAAACGTTTGCATCAAGTTTGGTTGGAACCTGAAGGAATGGATTCTGACCTTATCTACCCTCAAGGATTATCTGTGACACTACCAGCCGAGTTACAGGAGAAAATGATAGCATGCATCAGAGGCTTGGAGAAAGCTAAAATGGTCCATCCAGGTAAAGAGGGTCCCGGCTGCCCTTCAGTGCAAGCTCAGCATTGCCTGCACAGTAGGAAGTCCTAGCTGCTCTATTGTTGCGTGGTCCTTCAGAAGATGACATCCATTCATAATCCTGGCACTCAGGAAGCTAAAACAGGAAGATTTCTGTAAATTTGAGGTCATCACGGGCTAACTGTTAAGACATGTCTCAAAAAAGGTATATTAATAGATGAAACCCAACATATATACATTTAACAGAACTTTTGATTTTTTTTTTTTTTTTCTTTCGTCTTTCTGAGACGGTCTCCCTGAAGTCCCAGCTATGTAGACCAGACTGGCTTTGAACTCAGAGATCTGCCTGCCTCTGCCTCCCAAGTGCTGGGATTAAAGGGGTATACCACCACTCCTGGCCACAGTTTTTAATTTTGTAGCTCATTGAATAGTGATCTTAGTAGTTCTACCTTGGGGTAAATGCAGCTGTTTTCACTTACCTTATACATCATTTGTTCTTTGGTCAGGCTATGGTGTTCAGTATGACTATTTAGATCCCCGTCAAATCACGCCTTCCCTCGAGACGCATTTGGTTCAACGGCTCTTCTTTGCGGGGCAGATAAATGGTACCACTGGCTATGAGGAAGCTGCAGCTCAAGTAAGAATTTTTTTAGATGTTACCAAAAGAACCATTTCATTAGTGCTTTTTTAATGTTGTGTTGATTATAGATCTTAGATGTAAAACTGTAATAGACTGTTCATTGTAAATGGAGATGGCTGCTGGATGTAATAAACTGCTTTGTTTTGTTTTGAATTTGGGTCTCGATATATAGCCCAGGGCTGACTTCAGACTCCTGATTGTTTATTTATTTATTTTGGAGGGTTTTTTTTAAGACAGGGTCTTATAGCCCCAGCTGATCTGAAACTTGATATGTAGATCAGGCTGACCTCAGTCTCAAAGAAATCCACCAGCCCCTGCTTCTGGGGTGCTAGGATTCAGGTCTGTGCCTCCACGTCCAACTTTTTTTATGTGTGAGTATTTGGCTACATGTTGCAATGCCCTTGGAAGCCAGAGAGGGCATTAGATCCCCTGGAACTGGAGTTACTGATGGTTGTTAGCTGCCATGTGGGTGCTGAGAACTGAACCTGGGTCCTCCGCAAGAGCAGCCAGAGCTCTTAACTGCTGAACCATTTCTCACCCAATTTTTTTTAGGCAGGGACTCATGGAGCACAGATTGGCCTCAAACTTGCTATGTAGTCAAGGCTGCCTTGAAAATCCAGTCCTGCCCCTGCCTTCCAAGTGCTATCACAAGCATGCACCTCCACTGCTAGCTCAGGCTGCTCACCTTTCTGCCTCACCTTCTTACTGCTCAGGTTATGGATACATGATGCCATGCCCAGCTTCTAATAGATTCTGAAAGCACTTGTAGCTTTACTGCTGCTTATTTCTGATCTTATATTGTGACTAGACTTGGGGTATTGTTTCTAAAGTTTTAAATAAAAAGAACATTTAGTTCTTTTTTTTTTTTTTTTGTTGGTGTTTTTGTAGCAGGGTCTCCCTGTAGTGCCAGCTGTCCTGGAACTCACTATATAGACCAGGCTGGCCTTGAACTCACAGAGATCCGCCTGCCTCTGCCTCTGCTGGAATTAAAGGCATGTGCCACCACGCCCAGCAACATTTAGTTCTTTTAAGATTACTTCATTCAATTAAAAGAGAAGTTAAAACAAAACACAAGTCCTATGAAAGCTCCAGTGGATGGACCCACACTGGAGAACATATGGGGATTCAAGACAGACTCTATAGGCTTCATTATATGGAGAGAGCACACTGAAAGGAGTGTGGGGGTAATGTGGGGAGGTGTGGGTGGGAGAGGGGATATAAATGTCATCAAATTATATTGGATGGAAATCGCAAAAATTCAATAAATGCAAAAAAAAAAAAAAAAAGATTACTTCAGTGAAAATTATCATATTAGGGGGCTGGAGAGATGATTCAGCCTTGGTGGCTTGAAGAGGTGACTGCTCTTGCAGAGGACCCAGGTTCAGATCCCAGCGCCCACATGACAGCTAACAACCATCAGTAACTCCAGTTCCAGGGGATCTGATGCCCTCTTCTGAACTCCTCAGGCATTGTACACATAGGTTCACGTACATACATGCAAGCAGAATACTCATACACATAAAAGAAAATTCTTTTTTCAGTTTTTTGTGTGTGTGCGCATTTGTGCATATTGAGGCCAGAAATCAACTTCAGGTGTCCACCAGTCATTCTCTACCTTTCTTTTTAATTATGTGTACGTGTGTGTCTGTCTGCGTATGGCTGTGCACACATCTGTGCATGTTTGTGGAAGCCAGAAGAGGGCGTTGGATACTTAGGAGCTGGAGTTACAGATAGTTACGAATTACCTGAAGTGGATGCTGGGAACCAAACTGAGGTCCTCTTCAAGAGCAGTATATGCCTTACCTTGAGTCATCTCCCCAGTCTGTCTACCTGATTTTTTGAGACAGGATCTCTCATTGACCTAGAGTTCACCAATTAGGCTAAACTGGTTGACTAGTGAGCTCCAGTGAGCCACCTATCTCTGCTTCCCCAGGCCTGCACCACTGTAACAAGCTTTTTTTTTAATTTTACTTTTGTGAATTCCATACCATGAGTATTATTTTTGCATTTTTCTATCCCTCCCAGTCCCTCTCCAACTCCTCCCATGCCCCCTCCCGCTCCCTCTCAATTTCCTGTTCTCAATTATTGCTACAGGTGTTTATAAATACATACACATATACATATACATATGTATATGCATGATGCACTGAGTGGTTGGGATTGAGGGTTAGATAACCTCTCAGGGAACTAATCCCTAGAGAAAACTGATTCTCCCTCCCTAGCAATCCTTTGATTGCCTATAGCTCTTCATTTTGAGGTGGGACCCCATGAAATATGCCCCCTCCCCCAGTCCATCTTAGCATGTTGGCATTTATTATCACGCCGACATCATAATCATCTGAACAAATTGATTGACTCTTAAGTTTTTAAGAATGGATTCAAACTCAGAAGACTGGTTCCCCTATCTGTTAGAACCCTCTGTCTCCCAGAGCTGTGCCAGTGGATCTCTTGCCCCTCAACCTATGCAGATAAAGCTGTCTTGTGTCCTCACTCCGTCCCAATTGAACTGATTCTGGAACCCTGTTTCTCCCCCTGTGTATGCCCCATCCCAGTCAGGCCACACCCATAATCTATTCAAAATGGTTTCTACAGGTTCATTGGGGAAGTACAAGTTCAGGTTCAGTTCCACTCTTTTTTTGGGGGGCAGGGGGAGTCTTTTTGAGACAGGTCTCCCTGCTGCTTCAGCTGTCCTGGAACTCACTATGTAGACCAGGCTGGCCTCAAACTCACAGAGATCCACCTGCCTCTGCCTCCCAAGTGCTGGGATTAAAGGCGTGCACCACCACACCTGGCTTTCAATTCCACTCTTTGTCTTCACAGACCAAGGATCTTTTCATCCCTAGTATCACATTCATCCAAGGTCCCGTGTCCTTTCTCAGTTTCCACTGTGTCCAGTGGAGATGAGTGGGTGCACTGCTTGCAGCACTTTGATATGTTAACCCTCAAGCTCACCCACCTTCATTCATTAACTTTTTTGGGTTGAGTACGAAACTGAGGTTGCCAAGGATACACCCTGTTCTGGTTTTGCTGGGGATAATTAAAAGTCATTAGTCCAGATTATGTCCATTAGTAAAAGTCACTCCCACAGTATGTCAACTGGTTTTGTCATATAGATCTTGTTAGACTAGCATACTGTGGAAATTTAATTGGTGTCACTTCCCTATCATGTCTAGAATGTATTAACTAGCAGCAGATGTCTTGTCCCTCTGGGTCTTACAATTTTTCCACCGCCTCTTCCTGGATGTTCCCTGAGCCTAAGGTATAGAGGTTGCTTTGTAGATGTATGGTTTAGGGTTGTGCCCAGCTTTTTTACAGGTACAGGTCCTGTCAGGTCCTCATGCTTTGAGGCAAGCACTTTACTGATTAAACCATCTCTCTAGCCTTCCATGTTATTATTTATCTGTGGGAAATTACATTGTTTTTATTTGTGAGGGTGAAAAAACTAGGTGAGTTTAAGTAAAGATCAACCCACCCCACCCCCTGCAGCTGAATGAATTAAAGCATGCTAGCATGTATTCTGTTTCCACATATGGATCACATTTACCTCTATTCCTCATGAGCCTACTTTCTTCCTGTTTGGTTTGTCTTTCCAGGTAGTATTGTGAATAGGATAGTTATTGTTCAGTTCGTAATGGCCTCTTAAACATTTCAGTCCTCTTACAGGGTGTGATAGCTGGAATAAATGCCAGTCTTCGGGTCAGTTGCAAGCCACCCTTTGTTGTAAGTCGAACCGAAGGCTACATAGGAGTCTTGATTGATGACCTCACCACGTTGGGTACCAGTGAACCATACCGAATGTTTACCAGCAGAGTAGAGTTCCGTTTGTCCCTGCGCCCTGATAATGCTGATGTCCGGCTCACATTCAGAGGTAACTTTTAACCAAGTTCTGTAAAATGGTTCACTACGTTTTGCTTTTTGTTGATTTGATTTAGTTTTTTTGAGACAAGATCTCTATTAGATATGTTAGCTTTGAATCCACTGTGTAGCTGAGGATGGCTTTGAGTTCCTGATTCTCTTGCCCCCTCCTCCCAAGTGCAGAGCGTGTGCTAGCTGCCACATCCTGCTTTGGGGAGGGGGCAGTAGATGGGGGAGGTATTGACACAGGGTCTCCATATGTAGTCCTGGCCAACCTAGAGCTTGCTGCAATCCTCCTGCCTTTTCTGGGATTACAGTAGGTATGCAGTCTATGTCCTACAAGTTTTCTCTCTTCCTATCATAGGTTATAAGGAAACTGGCTGTGTGTCCCAACAACGATATGAAAGAGCTTCTTGGATGAAGACTTACTTAGAAGAAGGCATTTCTGTATTGAAATCCATTAAATTTTCAAGCTCCAAGTGGAAAAAGTTAATTCCACAGGCTTCTATAAGTATTAATAAAAGCCTTCCTGTCAGGTATGTATTTTCAATATAGACTTCCTAGTTTTCACAGAAAATGAAATTTCAGAGACATATATAGGACCCTGCCTAGCTTGCTCTTGGCTTCTTTCCCAGATCCTTTAGCTGTAACTCATCTGTTTATTTAGTACTAAAACTACATATAAGCCATATGTGACTCTAGTCCCAGCACTTGGGAGGTGGAGACAAAGAGGATTAGGAGCCCCAGGGCAGCCTCTTCCTTAGATTCATCCCCAGGGTCTTTCTTTACCTCCCAAATGCTGGGATTATAGCTGGTGCCACCATACCTAGTTAAAGATGATTGGGTTTTGTTTTGTTTTTTAAATTTATTTATTTATTTATTTTTTTGGTCTTTTTGAAACAGGGTCTCTCTGTAGCCCCAGCTGTCCTGGAACTTGCTATGTAGACCAGGCTGGCCTTGAACTCACAGACATCCGCCTGCCTCTGCCTCCTGAGTGCTGGGATTAAAAGCATGCACCAGCACGCCCGGCAAATTACTGTTTTTTAATTAGTGAAAATACATGTGTGTGATCTAAATTTTTTTATATATATAATTTCTTCATGGCCCATTAACATCTTTGGTTTTATTTGTTTTGTTGTTGTTTTTATGTGTATGAGTGTTTTGCCTGCATGTGTGTAACTGCACCATGTGTGTCCAAACCCAAAGAGGCCAGAAGATGGCATCAGATCCCCTAGAACTGGAGTTCTAGATGGTTGTTTGGGCACTGGGCACCAAACCTGGGTCTTCTGAAAGAACAGCCAGTGTTCTTAACCACTAAGACATTTCTCAAGCCCCAAAATTTTTTAAGAATTAAAAATAAAATTCTGGGGCCCTTGCACAATATAAGGTGTGTATATTTCACCATTCGTTTTTCCCGTTTTAAAAATGTGATTTGGAGCTGGGTGAGGTGGTGCACAGCTTTAATCCCAGCACTCAGAGGCATAGACAGGTGGATCTCTGTGAGTTCCGGGCTAGCAGGGCTGCAAGGAGAACCTGTCTCAAAAAGACCCCCTCCCCCCCAAAAAAAGTGATCTGGATGGGAGAAGGAGCCTAGCAGGACACAAATCAATAATCCTCTGTAACTTTAGAGGCACACTGCATAGCCTAATGTCACTGATCTGACCCTGTTCTCCAGAATATTCTTCCCCACCCCTTTTATGACACCATTTTCTCTGTGATGGTTTTTATGATATTACGGTATTCCCATATTTTGTTGTTGTTACTTTGTTTTGGGTTTTCTATTGTTGTTATTTGGTGTTTTTGAGACAGGGTCTCCATATAGCCCCTGCTGGCCTGGAACTCTGTGTGTTGACCAGGCTGGCCTTGAATTCGGAGATTTGCTTGCCTGGAATTAAAGGTGTGGTATACCAATTTTAATGTGGTTTTGGTTTTGTTTTTTTTTTTTTTTAACTTTTACAAAAACTTTATTGAGAATTTCACACATGCATGTAAGGTGTTTTGATCAAATCCATGCCCACTCTCTCCTCTCCAACACCTCCCATATCTCCACATCACTCTTTTCTTTTTCTTATCTTTTTTTCTTCTTCCATTTATTTTTATGGGGCTTTTGGCTACTCTAACATTCCCCCCTCTGAAGAGGTAACCCTAAAATCTTTTAAGGATTAGATACAAGCTCCCAAAGACTTTTGACATTTTTGGCCTTTGGAACAGAGTATATTGCTAACAGTCCCAAGGACATTTTGACTTTTAGCCAAGAAACTGGCTACTTAATGTTCTTTTTTATGAGCTCTAATTTTTCCTTAATTAGCAAAATGCCCATAATCTGGTTTTTATCCCTCCTGGGTGCTTTGTTGTTGTTGTTGTTGTTTTTTTCCCAGTTCTTGTTCCCAAGTTTCCCTTTTCATCAGAATTTCTCTGTGCACTGGCACTTCACTGTCACAGAATACTAAGTGGATTTTGGCCTTGTTTTTAGATCTTAATTGGCGTTTTTGTAGTTCTAAAATCAATCAGCAATCTAGACCAAAAATGGTTCAGAATATCCTTCAAACAGATTTTGTTTTGTTTTGGTCTTTTTGAAATAGGGTTTCATTATGTAGACTAGGCTAACCTTAAACTTGGGGAATCCTCCTGCCTCTACTCTAAATGCTAGGATTCAGGCTTATAACTTCCCTTAAACAGGTGGGGGTTTTTTTAAAAAAAAAAAAAAAATCAGGGTCTCATTGTGTGGGCCTGTCTGGCCTGGAACTTGTTACATAGAATAGGCTGACCTCAAACTTAGAGATCCACCTGCCTCTGTCTCCCAAGGATTGAGACTAGGTGGACATGGTAGCTTTTAACACTTTTTTAATAATAGTAACAATAGGTATTAAAGAATTTGCATAGTGATTACCTAATTCATGCGGATCATTTTCCCAGCAGTGACAGCTTGGTTCAGTATTGGTGGTGACATCTTAGTCTGTTCAAGGCAGCTATAAACATACCATGAGGGGCTGGAGAGATGACTCAACAGTTGAGAGCACTGGCTACTCTTGCAGAGGACCTGGGTTCAGTTCCCAGCACCTACATAGCAGCTAACAGCTGTCTGTAACTCCTGCATGATATTGGGGCACTTACATACATGCAGGCAATATAGTCATAAAATAAAAATAAATAATTAAAAAAAAATGCTCTGAGATCAAGGGTAAAACTCAGTGAGGAATGATTCCTAGTATGCTTGAGATCCTGGGTTGGATCCCGAGCACTATATACATACACACAAAGCTTTAGACAGGGTAACTTATAAATAACAAATTTATTACTCATCCTAATGAGAAGTCCAAGATCTGGTACCCCCAGGGTAAGGTAAGGACTTGCTCCCATCTCCAAAATGATACCTTGTGACTGACTGTACTCTCTCATGGTCAGAGGGGTGAGCAGAATCCCTCAAGCTTCTTTTATAGAGGAACTAATCCCATTTCTTATGATGGCTTTACCTCTAAATAATAGAACATTGGTTATTAGGAGTCAGTGTATAAATTTTGGGATACCAACATTCTCACCATTGAAGTGGATATATTTGTTTACCACCTCTATTAAATATCAGTTTTATGTTGTTATAATAAAATACCTGAGGCTGGATATTTTATTTTCAAAAAGGAGTTGTATCTGTTTCATTATTTTAGAGGCTGAAACTCCAAAATTGGACCGCTCTATCTCTTTGACTTCTGATTAGGGTATTATAGCTGGCTGCATTCCAATGGCAGGCATACATGCAAAGATCATATAGCAAGGTACAAAGCCAAAAATCCAGGTGTTAAGTTTGCTCTTTTGACAAGCATCACTAGCATGAGCTCTAATGTCATGACACCAGCATTACTTCTGCAGACCAGACCCCCAGTGGATTAGTCACTTCCTGTGAAATCCTTCCTTGTAAAGATTTTACCACCTCAACATTGTGGCAACGGGGACCTCACTTCCAGAACATGAACCTTTGAGGGATACAAACTATATCTGAGCCATGGCACCAGCTGAGTGATGCTGGGAAATAGCGATGATGCAATAGTTCAGTTTGGCAGCTACGAACCGTTCTGAACTGCAGTTCCAGGGGAATCTGAAGCCCTCTTCTGACCTCCACAGCATTGTGCGACACAGGTACACTTACATACATGTAGGCAGTACACTCATACACATAAAATAAAAATAATAAATATTTTAAACAAAAACAGGATCTGATGCTACTAGGAAAGGCTGTATCAAGCCCTCTACCCTTGAGCCCTGACAAAAAACTGTTAGACTGCCGGGCATGGTGGCGCACACCTGTAGTCCCAGAAGTTGGAGGCAGGGGCAAGTGGATCTCTGAGTTCAAGAAAACAACCCATTAGACTGTTTTGTTAGCTCTCTGTCCAAATTTTCAGTTGAAACTTGTGCTGAATATACCTGATTTGTGTTGACTGAGAGTAAGGAAAGTCTAAGGTGCTAATTATTTCCTTTCCAGGTCTCTTTTTAGGAGGGAACAGTCTGCATATTTGATTTCAGCATAACACAACACCTAGTGTTCAAACTCCCTAAAGACTCATTTTTTAATGCCTAGATATTATCCATCTAGGATGAGAATTTAAGCTTTTTTACTTTTTGAGACGGGATCTCCCTGTAGCCACCGCTGGCTTGGATTCACTGTGGAAACCAGGAGGCTGGCCTTGAGTATCTGCCTGCCTCTGCCTCCTGCTGGGACTAAAGGTGTGCACCACCACACCCAACTTCAATGAAAGTTTTAATATAAAAAATCACATTGTTGGACTAGAAAGCTGGCTCATCAGTTAAAAGCCCTGGCTGCTCTTGCAGAGTAGCAGGTTTGGGTCCCAGCACCCACATGGCGGGCAACAACTGTCTATAACTCCAGTTCTAGGGGGTCCAACACCCTCTTCTGACCTCCTTGGGCACGTCACAACATAGGTGCATGTACACACATGCAGGCAATACATACACATAAAATAATATTTTAAGTTCACATTGTGAAAAATAATAAAGTAACAAATTTCTTTTTCTAAATGTAGTTAGCCTTTACATTTTTATTTCCTTTCCTGACTTAAAACATGAGAATTTTGCCAAACATAAATGTGCCTTTAATCCCAGCACTCACAGGTGGATCTCTGAGTTCAAGGCCAGACTCATCAACATAGTGAATTCTAGGCCAGCCAGAGCTACCTGTCTCAGAAGGGGGGTGGGAGGGATATTGTTCAAAGTACATATACCTATTGCATTTGCTGAGTGTTGAACCTGGTGTTAACTAGACTTCCTTTTTGGGTGAAGAAATTGAGAGTCTCAAATGTGTACCCCAGATTGGTCTTGAACTCAGTATGTAATTTGAGCTGGCTTCAAAGTCACAGTACTCCCTCTTCAGCTTTCCTAGTGCTAGGGTTACAGGCTTTTGGGCCAGACTCAGGCTGAATAGACCGTTTTTCCTTTGTTTTTGTTGGTTGGTTGTGTTTCTGTTTTTGTTTTTGTTTTTGGGTTTGTTTTTGGGTTTTGTTTTGTTTTGTTTTTTGAGACAGGGTCCCCCTGTAGCGTCAGCCGGCCTGGAACTCACTATGTAGACCAAGCTGGCTTTGAACTCACAGAGATCTGTCTGCCTCTGTCTCCTAAATGCTGGGATTAAAGGCATGGGCCACCACACCCGGCACACACTTTTCTTTCTTTTAATTAGTGACAAGTCAATTTTTGTGGTTGAAGGTTGTTTTTTTAAATACCTACTCTTTAATTTCCTGCGCTCTCCTGGCTTGGAACGTTTAATTATCTCCTTTTTTTACTTAAACTATGGCATTTATGCAGGTAAGAATAGAGACCAGCATGGGTAAAATGAGCCAGAACACAACTCTAACTTCTTAGGAAGTTACAGATTGAGTTCGTGTGTGTGTGTGTGTGTGTGTGTGTTAAAGTGCCTCCTAAATTTTAATATATAAAATTATTTGAAAATATTGAATGCTTGAAAATGGAGTCCTTACATTGTATAAAATTCCTGAATCAAATTTTTTTTTAATTTACTTGTTTAAAAAAAATGTTCCTGAGCCAGGCATGGTGACACATGCCTTTAATCCCAGCACTCGGGGAACTCACTCTGTGAGTTCCAGGCCAGCTGGGGCTACATAGTGAGTTCCAGGCCAGCTGGGGCTACAGGGAGACTCTGTCTCAAAAAAATACTTTAATAAATTTCTAAAAAAAATGTGGTCCTGATAAATGATGGGAATTTGCTGTTTTGTTTCTATAGTCATCATTTTCTTTTGTCTTTTACTTGAGAATTTCATACAATATATTTTGATCATATTCAGCCGGTACTTTAAAAAAATATATTATTTTTATTTTATGTGTATGAGTGTATTATATGCATGTACAATGCCTGCAGAGGTCAGAAGAGGATGTTTGATCCCCTGGAACTGGAGTTAGGATGACTGTTAGCCACCGTGTGGATACAGGGAACCAAACCCAAGTCCTCCACAAGAGCAGCCAATGCTGCCACCTCTCCAGCCCCATCAACAATTACTTTTTTTAAAAAAAAAGGTTTATTTATTAGTTATTTGAGAAATTCTTTTTTATTGAATATTTGTAAATGTCATACAATATATTTTGATAAAATTTAGATCCCCTCCCCCATTTGCATCCCTACTAATCCCCACCCAATTTCATGTCCATATGTATTAAGGCCTATAGAGTCAAACTTGGATCTCCAAATGCCCAAACAAGACTGACTCTCCCCTCTCCCAGTAGCCATAGGTTGCCAATAGTTCCTTAGGTAGGGTTGGGGTTTCTTGCCCACGTTTTTGTTCAGATTTTGTCTGACTTGAGCTTCTATGGGACTTGTGTATGCTGTCACCATTGCTGTGAGTTCATATCAGTAACTGACCAACTGTCTGAAAAACTTAGTTTCCTTGAGGTTATCTATCACCCCTGGCTCATACAGTCTTTCTGTCCCCTCTTTCACAATGGGTCCTGAACCTTGGGTGGCAGAAGTTTGATATATCACAACCTCTTGTTCTCTGTACATTTGCCAGTTGTGGGTCTCTGTTCATTGCCATCTGCTGCATAAGGAGGCTTTTCTGGGGAGAGTTGAGTGATGCCTGAATCCCTGCAAGTCTGGGGTCCTAGTGACTCAAGCAGGCCTGAGGGATGAGATGGGATGGGCTGTTAAATTTTGTGATGTCCTGCTATTTCACAGATGCTACTACTACATTTGCTCACTATACTTGGAAAAAATTGAGTGTCTTTTGGAGTCAGGCATGGTGGCACACGTCTTTAATCCTGGGACTTGGGCAACAGAGGCAGGTGGATCTATGTGAGTTCAAGGCAGCCTGGTCTACATAGTGAGTTCCCAGCAAGTCAGAACTATATAGTGAGGCCCTTCTCAAGAAAACAGAAAGTATCTTGGTTAGTCTGAGAATTAGTATATTCCAAGGAATTTTGTACTCACATGATATGGATCCTTCTGTTAATAAAACTTTTGTATATTGGCAGTGCTCTAGATGTTTTGAAGCATGAGGAAGTTGACATGGAGTTACTAGCCAATGCAGTTCCAGAGCCCTTGAAGAAGTATACTACATCTAGAGAGCTGGCTAGAAGACTGAAAATAGAAGGTAAAGGAGAATTAATTTTCCTCAGATGCCTGTATTCATTTTTCCATTTGTGCAGATCATGAATGATCCATAGGTCCATTAAGAGCCCTATAGCCCTATACTTACTGTAATCCCAGTGGTCAGGAGCAGAAGATGGCTGGAAGTTTAAGATCAGCTTGAGCTACATAGCAGGACCTATTTTAAAACACAAAGTGAAAAAGAGCCCTATGCTAAGCAAAGACATTACCGTAGGAACAGCATAGCCTTGGGCTCTGTGGTGCCCAACAGTGTGGCCTACACCTAGCAGATTGTCAGCAGTGTAGCATCTGTCAGGGCCACTGCGTAAGCATCTGCATTTTACAAGATCTGCTGGTGTTTTATATGCATGTTGTCAGTCTCAAAAGTGCTCCTGTTTGGTTATCCTTTTACAGCTTTTTTTTTTTTTTTTTTTGGTCTTTGAGACACGGTCTCCCTGTAGCCCCAGCTATCCTGGAACTCACTGTGTAGACCAGGCTGGCCTTGAACTCACAAAGATTCACCTGCCTCTGCCTCCTGAGTGCTGGGATTAAAGACGTGCACCACCACGCCCAGCCCTACTTTGAACTTTTTACATTTTTCTCATCTGATGTTAAAAATACTATCCTTGGCTTTGACATTACATTGGAACACTGGACCATTAACAAGTAACTCTGTGTCACGCAGCAGTACTCAGAATCTACCTCCCATTTACTGCAGCGCATGATGTGCTTTTGGTTCTTGGTCAGTTCGTTGACCATCAAAGCCACAGGAATCTTTGGATTTCCTCTGCTTTTTCAAATTTTTCAACAAATTTTTGTTCTATTTTTCTTTTTTCTTTCTGTTCTCAACAGGGTCTCACTGTGTAGCCCAGGCTGGCTTCAGACTCATGGCTGGCTTCCTGTCACAGCGTGCTGAGTGCTAGGATTACAGACTTGTTGCCACCATTCCAGGCTTCATAGGAAATATTTCAAGCACCTTCTTCCCCTCTGCAAAAGAGAGAGAGAGAGAGAGAGAGAAAGGCAAAAATTTCCAAATAAGCAAAAATATCGAGACTAATGGTAGTTTCTGCATTTAACTTTTTTAACATTATTTTTATTTTATGTGTATAAGTGTCTCGTCTGCATGTATGTAAGTGCACCTATGTTGTATAATGCCCATGGAGTTCAGAAGAGGGTGTCAGATCCCCTGGAACTGGAGTTACAGACTGTTCTTAGCTGTCATGTGGGTGCTGGGAATTGAACCCACATCCTCTACAAGAGAAGTCAGTGCTCCTAACCACAGAGCCATCTCTCCCACCCCTTGCTTCTGCGTTTTTATAGGTTTGTCCTAAAGTAGAAAATTAGGCAGTGAAATGGGTGGAGAATAGGGTGATAAGAGAAGGGTGGACGTTGGATGATAGTGTGGTATTTATGTATAGGAAAGGATTTTAGCCTCCTTGGGACTGGCAGGGCGCAGGGAATACTGGATTCTTTCTAGCAGTGGTGTTCTCTTTCAGTTCCACAGAGCTCTGTCCAGATCTCTATGCTTTGACTGTATGTACTCAGGTGTTGGGATTGCAGATGTGTGCCACCATGTCTGGTTTTATGTGTTGCTGGAATGCAATGGTAATATTGTCACTTGACAGGATTTAGAATCATCCAGGGCTTCAGACATGCCAGACAAGCCCTCTACCAACTGAGCTGCATGCCCAGCCACCAGGCAAGTTTCTTGAGGGAAGAAGCCGATGTTATGTTGTATTATCTTTCTTGTTTTGCAGTTAGTATTTGCGAGGTTAAATCAATATGCCCTTAGCTGTGTGCATTATTTCAGCTCTTCCATGTATTAACATACTTTGCTCATTGCTGTGACAAGATAATTAACAAGAAGCAGCTTAAGGGAGGAAGGGTTTGTTTTGTTGTGAAGGCCAGAGAACTATCGTGGGTGTTGTTCTCACAGTGGGTTTGTTTTGACTCACAGTTTGAGGGGATGAAGGTCATCATGGTGGGAAAGGTGTGGCGTGAGAGCAGTGTTAGCTGTGGTATGGGAATGAGGCAGTCAGGAAGTGAAGGTGAATTCTTGTGCCCGCTCCCTTTCCTTTTCTTCAGTCACCTGTGGGATGGTGCTGCCCACATTCAAGGTGGGCCTTCCTTC
Organism: Nannospalax galili; assembly: GCF_000622305.1. Taxonomy (NCBI): domain Eukaryota; kingdom Metazoa; phylum Chordata; class Mammalia; order Rodentia; family Spalacidae; genus Nannospalax; species Nannospalax galili. The sequence continues at coordinate 447,819 of NW_008348862.1, forward strand.
TTCAGTTAACCGTCACAGGCCCATCCAGAAGTGTATTCCATAGTGATTCTACAGCTTGTCAAACTGATAATAGTAACCATTACATTCCATTATACTCTGCAATCTGTTCATGCATCATAAAATTGTGCTAGGTGTTGTGATGGACACCAGTAATTGCAGCACCTGGGGGGCTATCTAGCCTACTAGGGAAATAATACAAATAAGATTTGCCCTGACAGAAAGTCAAATTCAGCTGGATGTGATGGTGCACTCTGGTAATGGTAGCACTTGGGAGATAGAACAGGAAGAACAGTTGTTCAAGGTTGCCCTTGGCTGCTTCATGGTTGATATGTAAAGTATTCTGTTTATCTTAGCTTTGGTTTCCTCACCAACCAGGAGTTTGAGATCATCCTGGGGCAATCCAGCAAGTTTGAGTCCAGCCTGGATTACATGAGAGTCTATCTTAAAAAAAAACAAAACAGGATCTGGAGAGAGATGGCTTAACAGTTAAGAGTACTTTGTGTTCTTCCAGAGGACCTAGTTCCTGTTCTCAGTACCCACAAGGTAGCTCTTGGCTACCTTGTAACTGTAACTCTCTTTCTTCTGGCCTCCGTGGGCACCAGGCACACATGTAATACACATACATGCAAGCAAACATTCATAAAAATAAAACTTAAAAACAAAACAAGTTGAGGGGCTGGAGAGATAGCTCAACAGTTAAGAACACTGGTTATTCTTGCAGAAGACTCAGGTTCAAATCCCAACACCCACATGGCAGCTAACAACTATCCATAACTCCAGTTCCAGGGGATCTGACAACCTCTTCTGTCCTCCGTGGGCATTGCATGACATGGGTGCACTTACCTATATGTAGGCAATACATGCATACATATAAAATAAAAGTTTTTTAAAACTTTAAAAAGTTGTTAGCCACCATATGGTTTCTGGGAACAGAATCTCGAAGACAGGCCAGTGATCTTTACCACTAAACCATTTCTCCAGGCCCCACTTTTAATTCTTGATCTTTCTACCTCCACCCCTCAAGTGCTAGTCTTTAGTCCTAACACTTGGGAGACAGAGGTAGGTGGATATCTGTGAGTTCAAGGCCAGCCTATTCTACATAAGAAGCTCCAGACCAACTGGGGCTGCAGGGAGATCCTGTCTCAAAACAGCAACAAAAGAAAAAGGACTATCTGCCCTGTCTTCAAGTGTCTCAAATGTTCAGTGAGATGATACATGCCAAGCTCTTTGTACATAGTACAGGGTTATACAAATACAGGTTGTTAGTGTAATCCGGGTATAGTAACATGACTCTAATTTTGTTCACCAGCCACTTATGAATCAGTATTGTTGTATCAGCTACAAGAAATAAAGGAAGTTCAACGAGATGAAGCTTTCCAACTGCCAAAAGACCTAGATTATTTAACTGTCAAGGATGTGTCATTGTCCCAAGAAGTTCGAGAGAAACTACAGTTCAGTCGCCCACAGACGGTAAGAAATTGGACAACAGAATAGGAACACATTATAAAGAGTTAGTGCTTTTGTTTTATAAAATCATATATAATAACGATTTATAATGATCATATATATTATCTATATTTACATATAAAACTAATGTTTCTTTCTAGAAATTTAACCTCATGTTTTCTATCCATGTGACAGATGTTGGTATGTCCCTGAGAGATGAAAAGGCTGAGCTTAGTTGAAATAACTGGAAATTAGGAATTAGTTTGCATCCCCCAAGTTGTCCACTGACTTGCACATGCACATTATAGCATGCATGCATCCCCACACATGCATGCATCATAAATAAATATCTTAATCATGGGCTAAACCATTTGTGCAAACTAGTGTATATATTGATGATTTTAATCATTCTAGGTTAAAATAGAACATATTTATTTTCATGTCTCTTCTTGAATCTCTCCTTAGGGATTCCATAGCTTACCTTATAAACTAGACAGAGGAGAGCCAGAGCTCTCCCACCCCGTGCTTTAGTCAGATTGTGTGTGTGTGTGTGTGTGTGTGTGTGTGTGTGTGTGTGTGTATGTTATATTAGTTTATAGTACTGGACTCCTAATAGAGATTTGACTCTGAGAAGTACATTTTCCCACATTTTGATATCTTTAAAATTGGGTTGTCATCTGATATGGTGATACATGCCTATGATACAAACTCTCAGAAAACTGAGGTACAAGGATTGCCTTTGCTTCATATTGAGACTCTGTTTGACCCCAAAAAACAGCTGGCAAGATGACTCATTGCTAAAGGAAGTTGTTACCAAGTTACCAAGCCTGATGACCTGAGTTCAGTCCCCAGGACCCATATAGTAGGAGAGAACTGACTCCTACAAGGTGTCCTCTGACCTCTACTTACATGCCATAGCATATGCGTGTCAACACAAACAAAAAAAAATGTTTATGTGTATGCATGTATTGCCTCCATGTAGGTAAGTGCACCCGTGTTGTGCGATGAGTGCCCGAGGGGGACAGAAGAGGCTCTCAGATCCCCTGGAACTGGAGTTATGGACAGTTGGATGCTGGGATTCAAACCCGGGTCTTCTGTAAGAACAAGCAGTGTTCTTAACCACTGAGCCATCTCTCCAGCCCCCACAAAAATTTTTTAAAAATAAAATGAGAAGGCTGGAGAGATGGCTCAGACATTGAGTTCTTGCAGCAGTTCCCACCATCCACATGGTAGCTAACAGCCGTCTGTGACTGCAGTTCCTTGGGGTCCAGTGCCCTTCTTTTTGCCTCCATGGGCACTGCATTCATGTGGTATACATAAATGCACACATAAGAAAATTAAATAAACCTGGGTGTGGTAGCACACGTCTTTAATTCTAGCACTTGGGAGGCAGAAGCAGGCAGATCTCTGTGAAATTGAAGCCACCTTGGTTTACATAGTGAGTTTCAGGCCATCTGGGGCTACAGAGAGACCCTGTCTCAAGAAAACAAGAATAAGGGATTAGAGCGGTAGCTCAGCATTAAGAATGCTGGCTGCTCTTTTAGAGGATCCAGGTTCAGTTCTCAGCACCCACATGGCAGTTCACAACTGTAACTGTAGTTCCAGGGGCTCAGATGCCCTCTGTGGGCATTGTACAATACTTACATGCATGTGGCAAAACACTCATATAATAAAAATAAATAAGGCCAGGTGTGGTGGTGCACGCCTTTAATCCCAGTACTCAGGAGGCAGGGGCAAGTGGAACTCTGTGAGTTCAAGGCCAGCCTGGTCTACATAGCAAGTTCCAGGCAAGCTGGGGCTACAGGGAGACCCTGTCTCAAAAATACCAAAAAAAAAAAAGAAAAGTAAATAAAAAATAATAAAATCGGGCTATATCTTAAAAATTAATGGACTGACCAGGGCTGGAGAGATGGTTCAGCAGTTAAGAGCACTAGCTGCTCTTGTAGAAGATCTGGGTTCAATTCCCAGCGCCCATACGGCAGATAGCAACTCCAGCTCCAGGGGATCTGATGTCTTCTTTACGTGCAGGCAATACACTCATATACATTTAAAAAAAAAAAAATTTGTGTGTGTGTGTGTGTTTTTGAGACAGGGTCTCCCTGTAGTGGGGGCTGGCCTGGAGCTCACTAAGTAGACCAGGCTGGCCTTGAACTCACAGAGATCCACCTGCCTCTGCCTTCTAAGTGCTGGGACTACAGACTTGCGCCACCATGCCCAGCTTTTTACATAAAATATTTTTTTAAAAAGTAATGGGCTTTAATCCCAGCTCTTGGGAGGCAGAGGTAGGCGGATCTTTGTAAATTCGAGGCCAGTCTGGTCTACATAGTGAGTTCCAGGACAGCTGAGGCTTCAGGGAGACCCTGTCTCAAAAAGACAAAAAAACGAAACAAAAACAAGCAAACAAAAACGAAGAATGAAAACTTTTATCACAGAAAAGCTTTCATTTAAGTTACACATTTTGTAATTTTACTCATATGTTATTATGTAAAAGATAAAATAAGGGGGCATTTTACCACATTATATCTTGGAAACTAAGGAAATAGACCTCAAATTGTATAACCTTTTTTTCCTTCTTTTGACTTTGTTATATTTTTATAGATGATAGACTACATTGTCTATATGCTAGCCAGTAGCCAAATGTGGCCAGTTACATTGATCAAAATTAAAATTTAAAATTCAGCTGTTACTTTGCAAACCTTATTTCCATTGTCCAAATAGCCACATGTCACTACTTGCTATATTTGACTATCTTCTTCCAATGCAAATATTACAGATTTCATGGAAGTTCAATTGAGACAACACTGATTGGATGAGTTCAAAAGCCCTGACAGAAGTTTGCCACAAGGGCTAGGGCTGTAGCTCAGTGGTAAAGTACTTATATAGTATATTAATTCAGTCCCCAGCACTGCATGCTTAGCATGCAGGAAGCCCTAGATTTGATCCACATAAACTGGGCATGGTGGCACACCTGTAATCAAAGCACTTTGGAAGTAGAGGCAGGAAAGAGAGGTTCAAGGGCATCCTCAGTTAGATGAGTTGGAGGCCAGCAATGGGATATTTGAGACCCTATATCAAAAAAATATTTGAGGCCATCAAAATGGTTCATTGGGTAAAGACAGTTGCTGCCAATCCTGAGTTCAGTCCTTGGAACCCATATGGTGAAAGGAGAAAACCAACTCCCAAGAGTTTTCCTGTGACCTACATGCGTGCACGCACACATACACACACATGCAGACACACGTTTAAAGGGGGGGAAAAACTTGCCAAAGCTGTTGTTTTGATGCAGGGTTTTACTGTGTAGCCCAGGCTGGTCTCAAGCTTGTGATCCTTCTGCCTTAGCTTCCCCATTACTGGGATAATAGGTATGGACCACTATGGCTGGCTAACAGACTAAGAATAAAACTGATTCCAGATTATATGAGGTAATTGGCCTTCATATCATTTAGGAGTGAATGTTCATATTTTTCTATAGTTTTGTTGCTAAAATATTAATTGGACTAAAGCTATAGGGTACTGCTCCCCACCACCACAGAGGTTATTATGACTTGTACAGTATTATACCTTATTATAAATGTTTATGGACTTCTGGATTTCATATAAAGGACTAGAGTTGAAAAAGGAACAATTAGAATCATTTAGGGAGTTGTCTTTGTTTTTGAGACAGCTTCTTTTTTGTTGTTGTTGTGTAAAATGTGTATGAGTGCCTGCATGTATCGTCAACCAATGTCGTGGAGTGCAGAGGTCAGAAGAGTGATGGTGTCAGAGCCCCTGGAACTGCAGTTAAGGACAGTTGTTAGCCATCATGTGGGTGCTGGGAATTGAACCCAGGTCCTCTGCAAGAGCAGCTGGTGCTCTTAATCACTGAGAAATCTCTCCAGCCCCCCATGAATTTTCTTAATGGAAAGCAAAAGATAGACTATAACATGTGTTGTATGAATTGGGGATGGGCTGGATTAGAGTCTGTATAGCCTAGGCTGGCCTTCAATTTAAGGTCTTTCTGCTTCAGTCTCCCTAGTGCTGGGATTACAGGTTTATGCCAAGACACCTGACTCTGTTTTTGTTTGTTGAGTTGTAGTCTCCCTCTGTGACCAAGCAGGCTGTGATGTTCCTGCTTTTGTGCCTCCCAAGTTCTGTGATCACATGCATGCCTCGTTTAGTTGTATGATCTTGCACAAATCCTTTTAACTTCTCTGAGCTGAAGACATAATGTCACATTTATTTTCTTTGCAAACTTACTTTGAAATACATAATTTTAATTAGCTGGGTGTGGTAGCACCTGCCTGTAGTCCTAGCTACTTCAGAGACTGAAGAAGGAGGGTCACTTTAGCCCAGAGTTCAGGGCCAGCCTGATCAGTGTAGCCAGATCCCATCTCTTTTATATACTGCACTATAGGTGATTGTGAGGCGAATAGACTTGATCTGACATCACTCACTCTGGTTCTCTTGTGGTTTTGATTCCTAGATTGGGGCTGCTAGTCGTATTCCTGGAATGACACCTGCTGCCATCATCAATCTGCTTAGATTTGTGAAGAACACTCAGCAAAGACAGACAGCAAGGAAGGAACCCCACGCTAATCAGTACTTATGTGATACGGAGAAACTTCAAGACAGAGAATTATAGCTTTCATTTCATAGACGAATTTAGGACAAGTGCATGGAGAACATAAGTAGAAGATATGAGCAATTTTGACACCTGTGCAAATAGAATCACTAGGTTATTACGGGTTTGTCCTTAATTTGTAAGGCAGACACAGATCACAGTTGCACTTTTTTATGTATCTGAGAAAAGCGGTTGCAAACAGTTTCAGCTCTCTCAGGGGCTCTAAAACAGTGAGTCTATGTAGCATTCATCAGAGAGAGATGATAGTGAAGCCAAAACAAAACCTGAAATTGAACATGGTGGCACACAGCTGTAAGCAGCACTCACAAGGCTAAAGCAGGAGTAAAGTTAAGACTAACCTGGGCTACATAATGAGACCCAATCTCAAACAAAAAAAGACAGCCCTTTAGAAGAGCCTCTGCCGTGCAGCCTGCCCACTTCTGAATTACTCAGAAGAGTTGTTTTTTCTTTCCCTTCTTTCTCTCTTAGATGCTGGCCAAAGCATGAGCCTGCCTTCCCTGGCACTCTGGGCTTCCTCAGTCTCTGAAGCTTCCCTGCCCCTTTGTCACTCCACACACAACCAATCCCAAAATAGCATCACGAAACCCTTTCACAAAGAAGATAGAAATCTCTTATATGGGGTCAACCCCATTCCTGAGGAACATGCCTTTTACCAGTTACAAGGAGGGTCTGATGAAGCTGGAGGTCAACAGTGTGAAGGCAATTGAGTGCATGTGCTGAAACCACTAGGGCTAAGCCCAAGATGCACTGGGAAGATGCACAGGCTGGAAGTGTGCATGCTGAGGCTGTCAAGGCCCTTGTATAAAGCCCAAGGCATCCTAAGAAGCCAAAGGGTTCCAACTACAAGCTCTATTGACTTAACATTCATCACCCACCCAAGCTTGGGAAACGGGTTTGTCTGCATGGCCAAGGGTCTTAGACTGCCAATCAAAAGCCAAGGCTCAAACCAAGACCTAGGTTACAGGACCCTCTCCAGCTCTGGTTCCCAAAGATGCCCAGGTTCTTGTGAAGGCCTGTGGTAAAGGCCTCTCTGTCTGCCATTGTGAAGACAGTTGGACTCATATGACAGCCCACCCCCCATACTGTTTGCAGGTGGGTGGTGTCAGTTTGTAGATTTTCTACTCTAGGGACCCAAGGGCCCATGAGTAAAATGTAATTTGGTACCTTTTACCTATGAAATACACCAAATTACAGGCTTATACAGTTGGATCGTGTCTCAAAAAGAAAAGATGAATGTAAAAATGAGGGGAAATTTGGATAGTTTTCTGATCTCTTTGGATACCTGAGGGTAGAATGACCACAACGTTTAATTTTTTGATTTAACGTGTATTGTCTTAATGTCTCTTACAAACCTTAATGTCTCTTAAACCCTTATTCATAGGCCTTTCAGAGATTTCCAGGTTACTGTAGGTTAGAAAGCAGTAATAATGTCTTTAAATTGGATGAAAAATTATGACTGTACAATATCATGTAGACTCATCCAGCTAGCTACTTTTTAAAATCTTTTTTGAACAGTTTCTCCAGCTGGTGTAGTGGTATACATGTAAACCTAACTCTTGGAAAGTAGGAACAAGAAGATCAGGTGTTCAAAGGCATCTTCAGTTCAAGGCCAGCTTGGGCTACACGAGATCACGCTGTCTCAAAAAACGAACAGAGTATCTGTATAGCTTATTCAATAGTTTCTAACTTTGAAATGCAATCAAAAGTCAACTTTGAACATTTAAATCTTAAATTCAGTACTTCAGGAAATGTCAGTAGTAATTAGTTTTGAACATTAATGAAAGTCCTGTAACACAGAAACATCAGAAATCAACATTGTTTCCTGTCATCCACAATGTAGAAACTTGTTTTGTAATCTGGTTACAGATAGTCATTTTTTATTGTAAAGACCTCTTCTGATGCAACTCTTCTGACCATGATTTAACAATGAAGGCTATTCCATAGTAACTGATGAATAGCATTTGCCTGCTTCTCAGTCAAGTGACAGAAAACCCAGAGAAGTGCTGGTGGTGCCCTTCTTTTCTGGTACCTGGATTGTTTGTGGTCACAAGGGCTAGACTGGGGTGACCAGTAGGCCCTTCGGCTAACCCTTAAAGACAGCCTTGGCTGGGCATGGTGACGCATGCCTGTACTCCTAACTCAGGAGGGAGAGGCAGGAAGATCTTGGAGATCTACATCATGAGTTCCAGGTTAAATGGACCAGATGTCTCTGTTTGTCCCTTGCATGCTAACCAAGCTTGTGTAGCCCAGGAAGAAGATTCTCTATCCACTTAGGCTAAAGAGAGTACTTAGTGTTCCAACAGCTCCAAGTCACTTTGGCTATTGATTTATTTGGTAAGCCCTATTATGGATGAGTCAACCAAGTATTTTGTTATTTCACCTGTCCATTTGGATGTAGTTCAGTTTTCATAATTCTGTTTAATTTTAATCTCTCCAGATCAGGTCAGTATCTTTTTGATATTTTATTTTAAAGGGTAGCGTGGTGTGTGTAAAGAAAGAATGCATAGCCAAACAAGGCGGTGTAACCAAGCACTCAGGAAGCTGAGCTATCACTGCATGTTTCAGTGAGACAGTCTTTTTTTAAAAAAAAAAAAAAAGTGGGGGTGCACACTTGTAACCCGAAGACCTGAAAGGCAGAGGCAGGAGTATTGCCTCAAGTTGGAGGCCAGCATGTGATACATACCAAAACCCTGTCTCAGAAAAAAGAACAAATCCAGGCAAGCCTGTAATACAAGGACTAGGGAAGCAGGGCAGGAGGATCCCACAAGTTCAAGGCTATCATGGTCTACCTATCAAGTTCCACACAAACCAAAGACACACAGCAAGACCTTGTCTCAAAAATAAAACAGCTACTCGAGTGTGTGGCATGTTCCTTTAGTCCCAGCACTCTGGGAGGCACAGGATCTTTGTGCATTCAAGGCCAGCCTGGTCTGCATAGCAAGTTCCAGGCCAACTGGACCTACAGGGAGACACTCTTCCCCCCCCCCCCAAAAAAAAAACACAGCTGGGCATGGTAGCCCACACCTGTAATCCCAGCACTCAGGAGGCAGATCTCTTTGAGATCTGGGCCACCTTGGTCTACATAGCGAGTTCCAGGCCAGCTGGGGCTACAGGGAGACCCTGTGTCAAAAAAGACCAAAAAATATAAAATTTAAGGAAAAGAACAGATTACTGGTATATTCATCTAAGAATGGGTGAGCCTCAAAACACATGAAAGATGCTAGACTCAGAAGGATACACAGAGGCGTTCCAGGCCAGTTTGGACTACAGAGTCAGACCCTGTCTCTGAAAAACTTTAAAAAATAATTTTAGTGCATGTAAATATCTTGGTAAAGAAAAATGGGAAATCTACAGCTTTCTAATCTTTCTTATTCAGGGAAAGGATTAACTGCAACGTAGGTTTTTTAAATTATTTTTGATGATGGAATTGGAACTTGCTCTGTGAACCAGGCTGTCACTTGAGATCCACCTGTCTGCGATCATTAAAGGCATATGCCACCACAGAATTTTTAAATTTAACATTGTTTATTGTCTTGATATTTTTTTTCAGGGGCTGATCTTTTTGAGACAGGGTGTCCCTGTAGCGTCCAGCTAGCCTGGAACTCGCTTGTAGACTAAGCTGGCTTCGATCTTACAGAGATGGCCTGCCTCTACCTCCAAAGTGCTGGGATTAAAGCATGCACCACCATGTCTGGCATTATGATATCTGCTAGAGGTCACAAACTGAATTCTATACCCTTATTCACAGGTCTTTCACAGATTTCTATTAGATGAGAGATCAACCCCATTTAGTAGCTAGTCATACAGCAGTTTCCTAAAATAATTTTTCCTATCCAAAAATTATTACTAAGAAAGCAGTAGTGTATTTGGTTTTTGTGTTTGTGTGTGGTTTTTGTTCTTTGGGGTTTTTTGGGGGGGGCGGGGTAAGACAGTCTCCCTGTAGCCCCAGCCGACCTTGAACTCACTACAAGGACCAGGTTGGCTTTGAACTCAGAGGTCTGCCTCTCCTCCCAAGTGCTGGGACTAATGGCATGGGCCACCATGCCCAGCTTGGTGAAAGCAATGTATTTGTGAGAGTTAAATTCAAGTTTAGTCATGGAAGCTCCCAAAAGACGTGTAAATAATGGAGGTGACTTAGATGCCACATAAGCAGTAAGAGAGAACACAGGATTTCCAAGTAAAACAAGTAACACAAACTCAGATCAAAACAAGAGTCCTGGGGGCTGGAGAGGTGGCTCAGTGGTTCAGTGCTTACTGCCCTTCCCAAAGACCTGAGTTCAATTACCAGCACCCACATTGTGTGACTTACAACTACCTGTAACTCCAGCTCCAAGGGATCCAACATCCTCTTCTGGCCTCTGAGGGACACACACACATGGCTTAAACTCACACAGACACAAAAATCTCTTTAAAAGAATCCTTCAGGAAAACAACAGGTCATTCCTTTCTGTTGCAGGACCTAGACTTCACATTGTTCAAAGATACTCCAATAATCCCCATCTGACTAGGACTTTATTTCTACATTATTCCATGATGACATGAAGTAGCACCTCTGTTCTAAAACCTATGTAAGACCATCTTTGACACAAACACCCTTGCCTAGAAAAGTCTGCATTTCCAGAATTGGGGCTTCTATACCCAAACAAGCTTGCTTTGCTTTTGCATTTTCTCAGTTCAGAGAAGCTACTCGGGTAAATCTGCCTTTTTAAATTTTTTGGAGTTCTGTCAGGTTTGTTTTTGAAGAAAGTTTTATCAACAGCTATTCTTGAACATGTATATGTAATATTGCATGCACACATCACCGTTTTTAACATTAATAAAGGTTAAATACATTATCCTTTAAAAAAAAAAGCCAAAATGCAAACTTTAAACAAAAGTCTTAATAATTGGAGAAATGGCTCAGGGGTTAAGAGGACTCCCATTTGAGTCCCAGCACCCACATGAAGGCTAATTCCAGTTCCAGGAGATCCATCACCCTTTTTTACCTCTGTGGGCATTGTACAACACGAGTGCACTTACATACATACATGCAGGCGATACACTCATACACATAATCTTAAAAGTATTAGTGTGCCAGACATGGTGGCACACACCTTTAGTTTCTAGCACTTGGGAGGCGGCAAAGGCAAGTGGATCTCTAAGTTAAAGGCCAGCCTGGTCTACATAGTTCCAGGCCAGCTGGGGCTACAAGGAGACCCTCTCAAAAAGACCAAAAACAAGTCTTAACGTTTGTGTTGGTTACCATTTGCACAGCAGTTAAACATTTTCATTTTGGCTGCACATGAAAAAATGGCAGAAATTAAAGTGATTGAGGGTGTTTAAATAGAATAGGCAGTTTTGCCCTGCAGAAGCACTATTAAATAGTAGTTTTCAGGAAAAAATCCACAATTCAATGCATAATTAGATGCCTTAGCCAGTTTTGAAAGGACAGCATCCCTTTCAACTACTGAGCTGGCACAGAAAAGCCTAAGAACATGATGAAGTGGGAAGAGTAGAGGAAGCTGGGATGAAGAACTGTCATTGCAGAATGCGGTTTTCATCTGCAGGATGCCTTTACTCCAGAACCTTACTGAACATAGATTTAATTTGCTTGGAGGTAGTCTCACCATTCAAATGGTCTGTTGTGTAGCTGAGAGCATTTAGAAGGCCTTCTACGCTATTAGGAGGGACCTCAGCATAAAACAGTTTGCCAATTCCTTATTCATTTCTCCTTCTGGAACACTGTTCTCATATGACTAAATGTTCTTTTATAATAGCTGAAGTCATTCTGTATGACAGAATTTGTTCATCAAACGAGTGTAAAATGAATTTCTGCAAACTGCTTAGCAAAAACCTGCTTTCGCTCTAGATGCTGGGTAGGGGAATATTGGGTGGTGGGCAAGACTCCCAGAAGGCCTCTTAATGCAGCCTCCAACCTGAGGGGGAAAAAAAAAAAATTCAATTAAGCCAGGCATAGTGGTGCACCTTTAATCCCAGCCAGAGACAGGCGGATCTCTGTGAGTTCAAGGCCAGCCTGCTCTACAGGGAGATCCTGTCTGAAAAAAACCAAAAAGAAAAATTTAATTTGCCTATTAGTGGCACTACCACACCTCATGCCTTCTCTTGGAAGGTCTCATCTGTTGGATGGTGGATTGCCTCCTGTATTTCATGGCCAGCTCCGCTGCAAGTCCTCCAAGATGCCTTCTGAATCTTTCAGTCCTACATTCACCTCATTACAAGCGTGTGAGCTGGGCATCTTCAGCCAGTACTAGTGATTTTGTCCCTGTCCTATGCTACATGAGCCTCCACATGCTCTCCTGTTCCCATTCTGTTCTGGTTCTGTTCCTCTAGCTGCTGCTCCTCGGCAGCGCTAGGGGAAACCCTGGGCCGAGATGGGGAGCCACTTGGCATCTGCCCTGGTGGCAGTGGCTACCAGCAGGGAGGGGTTTTTTGGGTCGAGACAAGGTCTTCCTGTAGCCCCAGCTGGCCTGGAACTATGTAGACCAGACTAGCCTAGATAGAGCTCCACCTGCCACTGGAATTAAAAGGCAAGTACCACTACAGCAGTTTTGTCCAAGCTGGCCTCAAACCCCAGAACTCAAGTGATTATCCTGCTTCTTTCCAGAGCTGAGACTACAAGTACGCACACCAGATATTTTAATAAAAATACAGATGTGAGCCTGGCATGGTGACGCATGCCTTTAGTCCCAGCAGACAGAGGCAGGTGAATCTCTGCGAGTTCAGCACCAGCCTAGTCTACATAGCGAGTCCCAGGCCAGCTGGGGCTACAGGGAGATCCTGTCTCAAAAAGACAAAAAAATGTGGTAGTATGTGCCTGTAATCCCAGCAACCTGAAATGTACAGGCACTATGAGGATAGCCTTGGCTATCTAGTAATTTCAATGCTAGCCTGGGCCACATGAGACTTCATCTGAAATTTTCCATTTAGATAATCATAAATTGAACAAAACCTTCAGGAAAGTGTCTCAAATTCAAATTGAGCCAACCCTGGTGGCACAGGCCTGTAATCCCAGCTGTGCTGTGACAGGAGGACAAGTCTGAGGCCTGCCTGGCCAACTGTACCTGGTGCAAGCCTTTAATTACAGGAAGCACAAGCAGGAAGATCAGTGCTAAATTCAAGGCCAGTTTGTTCTATATGGTGAGGCCCTGGGTTCAAGCCAGTTATCACACAAAATTGTTAAAACGTTGATAAACTTGAAGTCTAATATGGCTGCAGGATTAGTATAGGCACAGCATTTAAGATTGGCAAGCACCTTTACTCACTGAGCCACCTCACCACAGCCCCATTTTGAATTGTACACAAAGTCTCATATAAATTCAAATTCACTATGTTGCTAAGTCAACTACACCTTGACTCATCCTTCTATGTAACCAAGGTCAATCTTCAACTTACTATGTAGACAGAAATGACCTTTTAAAGACAGAATATTTAAGTACACAAGGCCTTGGGTTTGATGCCCGGCATCACAAAAGGTGTCTTTGTGACTATCTTTTTATCTCTTAAGTAGAATGTCTGATTTCTTCATAATCAAGACCACATCAAGGTCATTTAATTCAACAGATGGCCTACTTGAAACAAAATTCCAAGTTTAATTGGTATCTATTCTGAATAGATATCTATACCTGATACCTGTATCTGAATTGGAATCTATTCTATTACCTTAGTTTTGACAAAGTATATGGACAATATGCAGGCCTGGGATGTAGCTAGTAGACTTTTGCTCTTGAGGTCATGGTTCTATCACCTGTACCATTTTTATTATCTTTAAACAGCTCCCACTAGGTAGCACACACAAAACTGGATTTGACACAGGTATCCATTTGACTCAAAATAACTTCCTAAAGAATTTGAGGGGGCTGGAGACGATGGCTCAGCAGTTAAGAACACTTGATAGTTCTTGCAGAAGACCTGGGTTCGAATCCCAGTACCCACATGGCAGCTAACAATTGTCCATAACTCCAGTCCCACAGGGGATCTGACAACCTCTGACCTCCACAGGGATTGATTGCACGAAACGGGTGCACTTACCTACATGCAGGTAACACATGCATACACATTAAAATTCTTGAGTCTCCTCCCTGCTCTTCTAGAGGTGATAGTCCAGGCAGAACCTGGAAATTCATTAAACCCCACAATCTTACTAAATATTTTTTTCTTATACATTATCATCTAATAGTTGCTTTCAGTCAAGGATGCCCAATTCTACTGCAAACCTTAAGACAAAATTATACTTTATTAAACTGACAAATCATTTAGCCCTTAATTTATAGCCCTTAATCCCTCAAGCACACACTAGGTGTAAAGGTATTTTACCCAGTTTAGACAAATGAGGGACAGAGTAATAGCAGCCACCAGGACACTGCATGCTTATTTAATCTCAAGTTTAAGGCTGGGCATGGTAGCACAGGTCTTTAGTCCTAGCAGAGGCAGGCAGATCTGGAGGCCAACATAGCCACTGCCAGGCCAGCTGGGGCTACAGAAACCCTGTCTCAAAGTCAAGCTGAGAAGCTTGAAGCAGTGGCTCTTTAAGCCAGGGTCTGAGTAACTTATTAGCAAGACTTTCATAAGCAAAACACAAACCCACTTAGAAGAGATCCTAGTTTGCCAGTCCACACCCAGACCCTAGGTCTCTGGGAACTAGCCCAGAACATCTTCACTAACAGCCATTTGATTTGTACTATTACAAAGTACCCATTTGATTCAACAGGTGTTCTGGCAGCCTAAACTGTCACTTTGTATCAAGCTCCGCATTAGTTTCCTTCCCTTCATTCTTTCCAGTCCTGAGTTTGTGTCAGTTAATGCATTTCTAACCTATCGCCTCATGTTACTTACACATGCACACTTTACCAACTACTAGCCTGTTTTGTTATTTTGCTTTCTGAATAGTTACCCTCCAGAGCTTTACAGGGTTGGACAGACGGCTCAGTGGCTACACTGATCTTCAGGACTCCAGATTCAATTCCCAGCACCCACATGACTACAGTTCCAGAGATCAAACGCCCTCTGGCATTAGGCAAAAACAGAAATTTTAGAAGCTTCAACTACAGTGCGTGCAGGCTCTGGGTTTACTCTCTAGGCTAATCATGTTCAAACTTGCTGCTTAAACTTCCTGATTTCTGACACAACTATTTCAACCAGAATCTTCCTCCCAGGTAAAGTCTCAACTCAGTTTCAGTCTTTTGGGTTGGTGAAATGGCTCAACACAGTGAACAAAAGCCATTTCACTTGCAAGATGACCCACATACAGGAAACCCACCCCCAAGTTGTCCTCATACACAAATGTTCAAACAGAACATTCAGCAAGCATCCCCAGACACATGGGCCCACACACATTCACACAAAAAACTTGCCTAAGCATTTTTATGAATGTTTGAACATTGACCAAAAGACACAGATTTCTCATTAAACTTGTTTTAATGGGTCTCAAAATTCTGTGACAGATTTTTGGTCAAGTTGTTTCCATTAAAAAGTATTGATTTTAAAAACTAATAACTTAAAACTGCCACACACAAAAAAATGGTCCACAAAACATTCTCCTTTCCTTCTGAAGGTTTTACGATGCATTGTTATCATTAACCAGTCTTTTACTATTAAACTTAAATGGCCAATTGAGACAAACAGTTCTGAGACCGTTCTTCCACCACTGATTAAGACTGGGGTGGCAGGTATTAGGGATAATATTCATTTAGCCTTCTGAGCCTTCTGGGCGGACTTGGTGACCTTGCCAGCTCCAGCAGCCTTCTTGTCCACGGCTTTGATGACACCCACAGCAACTGTCTGCCTCATGTCACGAACAGCAAAACGACCTGTTAACAAAATACGCATTGTGAGAAAAACTTTTCTAGAATTGAAGATGAAGTCTTCATCTTTAGTACATTAAACAGCTTACCCAGAGGAGGATAATCAGAGAAGCTCTCAACACACATGGGCTTGCCTGGAACCATGTCAACAATGGCTGCATCACCAGATTTCAAGAATTTAGGACCATCTTCCAGCTTCTTCCCAGAACGGCGATCAATCTTTTCTTTAAGCTCAGCGAACTTGCAAGCTATGTGAGCTGTGTGACAATCCAGCACGGGTGCATAGCCAGCACTAATTTGGCCTGGATGGTTCAGGATAATCACCTTGAGATAAATACAGGTATTTTAGTCTTGTCCTTCAGGTTCTGGATATGTTTTTAACACTTTCCACCTATTTTAAATTGTTACCTGGGCAGTGAAGCCAGCTGCTTCCATTGGTGGGTCGTTTTTGCTGTCACCAGCAACATTTCCACGTCGAACATCTTTGACAGACACGTTCTTTACATTGAAGCCTACGTTGTCCCCTGGAAGAGCTTCACTCAAAGCCTCATGGTGCATTTCAACTGACTTGACTTCAGTTGTAACATTGACTGGAGCAAAAGTAACCACCATGCCAGGTTTGAGGACACCAGTCTCCACTCTGCCCACAGGGACAGTACCAATACCTAAAACGTTTACAGCACATCATAAATGTGAAAACACTTGGGAACCTTGTCTACCTACCCAAGCAAAATAGTACTCCCTATTTCCAACTTACCACCAATTTTGTAGACATCCTGGAGGGGCAGTCGCAGAGGCTTGTCAGTTGGACGAGTTGGTGGTAGAATACAGTCCAAAGCTTCCAGCAGTGTGGTTCCACTGGCACTGCCATCCTTACGGGTGACCTTCCATCCCTTGAACCAAGGCATCTGAAACACAAGATGTGTCAATACCATCTCCCCCATTTCTAGCTTCTCACGCAACTATCCTGAAAGTCACTTACATTGGCACTTGGCTCTAGCATGTTGTCACCATTCCAGCCAGAAATTGGCACAAATGCTACTGTGTCAGGGTTGTAGCCAATTTTCTTAATGTAGGTGCTGACTTCCTTAACAATTTCCTCGTATCTTTTCTGGCTGTAGGGTGGCTCAGTGGAATCCATTTTGTTGACACCAACAATTAGCTGTTTCACACCCAATGTGTAAGCCAGAAGAGCATGCTCACGGGTTTGCCCGTTCTTGGAGATACCAGCTTCAAATTCACCAACACCAGCAGCAACAATCAGGACAGCACAGTCAGCCTTTGGAAAAGAGATACCCTTGTTAAACGATTTTCAAAAAGAAAAAAACAGCTTTCCCATTGTGATATATCCCAAGAATCAAGAGTTAGTGGTTCTACCAACCTGAGATGTGCCTGTAATCATGTTTTTGATAAAGTCTCTGTGTCCTGGGGCATCAATGATAGTCACATAGTATTTGCTGGTCTCAAATTTCCACAGGGATATGTCAATAGTGATACCACGCTCACGCTCAGCTTTAAGTTTGTCCAAAACCCAGGCATACTTGAATGAGCCTTTTCCCATCTGTAAAGGATTTGTATTAAAAATTACTAACACATGATTAAATGTTACCTTCAAATTCCTTGCCCCCTAATTTGGCGCAGTTCACTTAGAAATGTTGGTCTTGCCAGACATGGTGGCACACACCTTTACTCCTAGCACTTGGGAGGCAGAGGCAGAGCCAGGAGGATGAGTTCCAGGCCAGTTGGGGCTACAGAGACCGTCTCAAAAACACACAAAAAAATGTTGGCCTAGAACTTCATTACCGGGCGTATAATGCATTTACAGGTAGCGTCCTCTAAGAGCTAAACTTAAGAAAATTCCACTTGTCCCTACTACTCTGTTTTTAGCTATCTACCTTTCCCTTTGTATTGTACTTGCCTCAGCAGCCTCCTTCTCAAATTTTTCAATGGTTCGTTTGTCGATCCCACCACATTTGTAGATCAGGTGACCGGTAGTAGTTGACTTCCCAGAATCTACGTGTCCAATGACCACGATGTTGATATGAGTCTTTTCCTTTCCCATTTTGGCTTCGAGTTAGCGGTGGTTTTCACAACACCTGAAACGGGTTTAAAAAGGTACCTTTGAACCACTCACAGGCCGAGATCCAAACTCAAAGGGGCAAATTCCAAGGATTACTGCCAGCGCCAAGCTGATCTGGCTGCAATCTCCACCAAGTAAACTATGGCGCTATGTCCCCCTCCCCCCGCCGGCTGAGCCGCTCCTTTCGGAGCCATCGAGGTGACGGGCCGCAAGCCGGCCCAGCGCGGGGTCACACACAGGAAGAGCAGCCGCGGGGACCAAGGCCCGCTTCCTTTGTGTGGGTGACTCACCCGCCCGCTCGGCCCTTCCACCGCGTCCTCCATTTTGAGCTCCTTGTAACAGGGCCCGGGGGCGGCCATCTTTCCCGTACGCAACTGGTGCCGGCCGGGCGGGCCTCGCCCGTCGGAGCGGCGCACGGCGTGCCACGCCAAGGGTGGGCACCGGCCCTGGCCCCACGCGATTCCGACTCGGTGGCACGTCTCAGTGCTCCGTCCGCGCAGGTGGTGCGGGACATATGCGCGCCGCGTGCACGCGCCCGCTACCGCCCCACACCCAACGTGGCCGCGCGGTCACCGAGGCGGAAGCCATGCCGCGCCTTTTTTTGTGCAGGCCGTTGGAAGCCAGTGGGAAGCGGCCACACTGTGGGAAGCCCGCCCATACTGACACGCGGCGGCTCCGACACCCGAGCCAGGCCTCAAGCCGAACACGAGGCGAGGCTTCGGAGGCCACGCCAGGCCTCGCTCCCTCCCTCACAGCCCGCCGCCCGACATGAGGCCGCCCTTGGAGCCCTGCGACACGGCGGGGACGAGCCCACCCCGGGGCCAGGCCCGCTCGAGGTACGGCGTCGCGGCCTGCGGAAGCCGCCTCGGCACTCACCTGCGTTCTGAAGGCAAACCCGTTGCGAAAAGAACGTCCAGGGCGACTGCCTCACTTATATATCGTTCCCCCCCACCCTCGAGAAGAGGGCGGAGCCAGCACACGACACCGCTTTCCCAGTTTGCCCCGCGCCAGCTCCCGGGCTCGAGTACCCCCTCCCGCGTCCCTCCCCCGGCCACCCCGGGGAATGTGGAGAAGTGCTCTCCGCCGCGGACCCGCGCCAATCCTGGCGCATGGTCCTTCGCGCGGTGGCGGAGAGCGGGAGCTCCGAGGGCACTAGTAGTTTAGCGACGGTCCCTGCGATTCCGCGAGGCGAAGGCTAGCCCTCCTTTTGTGTGAATTACTCTCCACCCGGGGTGGGGCGGCGGGTAGAGGGCCACCTGGGGAGTCTGATTTCACCAGAGGCTGGTCCGAATGCCTCTGTTTCCCGTGAAAGTCACGTCGCGATGGCAGCCCCAGGCGCGCGGCCCTGAGAGCAGCCCGCGGGCGTCTTCCTGCGCGCCGCCCGAGCTCCCTCGACTGGAGAGGCGGCAGGGCGGGACCGGACCGAGTGGCCGCGGGCGCCTCCACGGCCCCGGGAGCCCGGGTTCAGAACGGCGACGAGCGCTTGGGATCCGCCCGAACTGGCCTCTTGGTTCGAGCCTTCAAAGCATTGCGTCTCTGAAGCCGGACGCGCTTCAGCCCTCGGTTCTCCAGAAGCTAAGCTTCCTTTCGGAACACACTTCCGCCCCCGTCAGCCTGCTGATTCCAGCTATGCCGAGACACTGCGTTGCATTCTTAAGTGTACAGTCATTTGACTGCGAGCACGAGAAACCTTCAAAGACTCCAACTCAGTCTTTCCCTGTGATCTCATTTAGCGCACACAGCATTAGCTTGCTCAACCCCCAGGTCCTGTCGGTCGCAGTGAAATCACTGCTTCTCAAAAACTGCCCAGCCATTATTTAAACGCCTTTCTTTTCTGTGGTCCTAATCCACACACCCCCACGGCCCCACTGTCGCCCTGGATGGCCTGGGACTCCCAGACCACCTGCTGCTGCCCCCACCCCACCCCCGCTGGAACTAAAGGCGAGGGGCGCCCGGACCAGCTATAACTGCATATGGGCATAAATCTATAGTGAGATTGGGTAAGCCTTGGCCTTTGGGGCCTTGGAGGTTGTTTGAGATGGGGGTTCTCCATATTGCCCCGTCAAGTAGTCATTGTGCCTCTCAAGTAGTTGAAACTACAAGGCTGATTTTTTTTGGTATTTTTGAATGCCTAGCAGGACACGCTCGGAAATATTTCTCAGAGGAAAGAAAAACTTGTTTTGTTGTTTGTTGCTAGGAATTTAAAAGAATTATGTTTTAATGGGGTGGTGGAGGAGGAGCCTAGGGCCTCTACATGCTAAGCAAACACTATTACTAAGCTACATTTCTAGCCCAAAGAAATTTACTTTTAAAAACCTCAGTATGGTTCATAAGGTCTCTCTTCCAGGTGTACATCACTGCCTAGTAGCGAACATTTGATGTTCTTGGACCAACTTAGTAACAAGTATCTGCGGACCTGTTGTCCAGTGTTAGACACTATGTGGTCTACTAAAGCATTATGTACTTCTAGAGAAAAAAACTTGAAAATCTAAAACCACTTTGAAACATCTAAAGGCAAATTTCGCATGGTGCTAACTTGCTCATTTCACTCTAGTTCTAGTTCTAGCTTTCATTTATTTTCCACAATCCAAACACTTTTTCTTTGCTTTTTTTAAAGAACATTTCTTAGATGGTATTTTGTGTGCATGTATGTGTGTCTACAGTTCTCGAGTGGAGGTCAGAAGACATTTGGCAGTCAATTCTCTCCCTCCACCAAATGGGCCCTGGGGATGACGACTTAAGTCATCCGGCTTGGCGGCAAGAGCCTTTACTCACTCACCCTTACTCAACCATCTCACCAGCTCCTTTTTTGTTTTTTTGAGACAGGGTCTGATGTAGTTAAGGCCTCAAAGTCACTACTTGGCTAAAGCTGGCCTTCAACCCCCAATCTTCCTACCTCCACCTCCACATGCCCCAGCACTCCTCCAGCTTCTTTTCCTTCTTAGTGAAGTCTTCTAGAATAGCTTTCCTAAATCTTATTTTACCTGTCCTTACAGATAGAACTCTAAAATCAGGTTTCCTTTCTCATTAGGTTTCTAGCCTCATTTTCATTTAGCTTTGGTAATTGTAATCAAAGACTCTAGGACAAATAAAGTTTCCCTAGAAATATATATAATAAACTAATCATTTTCTACTTACAATAGTCTTTTCTTTTTCTGGTGGTTGGGGGGGCGGTGGTGCCAGGGATCAAACAACTCCTTGTGCATGCTAGGCGCACAAAAGCCTTTTCTGTAATGTCCGTGTTAGGCGCTCTCATTTCACAGATTCTTTTTACACCAAATTTTTCTAGGGCTCTTAGCTAGTCATATACATGTGGAATAAAGGTATCTTGATATCCTAGTGCCTGTTTATAAGAGAAAATGTAAGATGTACCGGTGAAAGCCTGTCACTAGCAGTAGAACAAATAGCTCAGCTGTCCTTATTTCCTTGAGGACACTGGTTAGTAATTTCTCTTTGGGACTACTTTCCTACAGTCAGCCACATTAGTACAGCAAAGTAATGTTAACTGCACAATCACTTCACGTTAAGATTAGGGTGCCCACACTACAGTTACTATTTTTCATGCTCGCTTTAACAGTGCATGTCTCAGATGGTGTGGGCTTGTAGATTGTTGGGGTAATACAAAAGTACACATTTTTTTTAAAAAAGGTTATAATTTATTGCCAGACGTGGTGGTGTGCATGTCTTTAACCCCAGCACTTGGGAGGCAGAGGCAGTCGGCTCTCTTTGAGCTGAGTTCAAGGCCAGCTTGGTCTACATAGTGAGTTCCAGGCCAGCTGGGGCTACAGGGATACCCTATCTCAGAAAGACCAAAAAAAAAAATTTGTTTTATTATTATTTATTTTATTTATTTATTTATTTTTTTTGGTCTGCCCGTCCCTGCCTCCTAAGTGCTGGGATTAAAGGTGTGTGCCACCATGCCTGGCTGTTTTATTATTTTTAATTTATTTGTATGAGTATATTGCCTGCATATGTATAAGTGCACTTGTGTCTTGAAATGCCTGAGGAGGTCAGAAGAAAGGATTGGATCCCTTGGAAGTGAAGTTATAGATGGTTGTTAGCCACCATGTGGGTGCTGGGGATCAAACTCCGGTCCTCTGCAAGAACAGCCAGTGCTCTTAACCACTGAGTGGTCACTCCAGCCCCCTAAAGGTACATATTTTAATAATATGTGGCAGTATGGCATGTTTTTGAAAACATAAATGATTATTTAGTGATATAAGGAATGGAGCAAAGATTAAAGAAACAGTGAAAAGGTTTTATTTCTTGAGGCAGAGTCTCCTGGAGACGAGGCCCACACTATGTAGCCAAGGATACCTTGAACATCTGATTCTTCTGCGTCTACCTCTCAAGTGCTGAGATTACAGGCGTTCACCACCACCCCTGGTTACGTGCAGTGCTGGGAATCAAAGCCAGAGTTTCATGCATGCTAAGCAAACATTCTAATGACTGAGCTGCATCCCCAGCCCTGAAGACTGAAAGCTGAATTTTTTAAAGCTTTATATGGGATCCAGAATCATAGCTAAAATCTAACCTTTCAAGTGGGTTGAGATATTTAACCCCAGGTAGTAAGAGAAAGAGAAAAAGGATATTTTCTGAGAAAGAAAAGCATCAAAGATTACTTCTAGTTTAATGAAATGAAAGTGAGAAAAGTGATCTCCAAAAAGTATTCACAAGTTATTGAAATGAGACATTGCAGACATACTTTTGTAAAATCCTAAAACTGGTAATTGGTGCACACTTTCAGTTAAATTATTCTACTGCAAATATAGACCCACCTAAGCTGTCTTATAGGAGTGTGTCATTGTGTATTCAGTATAGTGTTGCATCATCTTTA
Organism: Nannospalax galili; assembly: GCF_000622305.1. Classification (NCBI taxonomy): domain Eukaryota; kingdom Metazoa; phylum Chordata; class Mammalia; order Rodentia; family Spalacidae; genus Nannospalax; species Nannospalax galili. The sequence continues at coordinate 470,603 of NW_008348862.1, forward strand.
AGAAATGATTGCAGGGGGGCTGGAGAGATGGCTCAACAGTTAAGAGCACTGGTTGCTCTTACAGAGGACCTGGGTTCAATTCCCAGGACCTACATGGCTGCTAACAACTTATCTGTAACTCCAGTTCCAGTGGATCCAATGCCCTCTTCTGACTTCAAGCATTGCATGACATGGGTGCATTTACACACATGCAGGCCATACACTCATACACATATAATAAAAATAAAAATTAAGCCGGGCATGGTGGCGCATGCCTGTAGTCCCAGCACTTGGGAGGCAGAGGCAGGTGGATCTCTGTGAGTTCAAGGCCAGCCTGGTCTATATAGTGAGTTCCAGGACAGCTGGGGCTTAACCCTGCTTCAAAAAGACCAAAAAAAAACCAAAACAAAACAAAACAAAATTAAAAAACCCAACACTTAGGTATAATTATAGTAACAAAATGGATTAAAAATATTCCTCAGAGCCAGGTATGATAGCACACACGTTTAGTCCCAGCACTCAGGAGGCAGAGGCAGGCGGATCTCTGTGAGTTCAAGGCCAGTCTGGTCTACATAGTGAGTTCCAGGCCAGCTGGGGCTACAGGGAAACCCTGTCTCAAAAAAAAATTTCTGAAACAAAAATAGTGGTTCAGCACTGCTGTTATTGTTGTTTCATGGTTTGTCACCGGACTAGGCAAGCATTCCATCTATATTCTATACCTTTTAAGAAAAAATTTATTTCCTTGGATTTTTGTTGTTCTTGAGACAGGGTCTCCCTGTAGCCCCAGCTGGCCTGGAACTCACTATGTAGACTAGGCTGGCCTCAAACCCACAGAGATTTGCCTCTGCCTCCTGTATTTCCTTGGATTTTGAAACAGTGTTATGTAACCCAGAATTACTTTAACTTGCCTCCACCTCCCAAGTGCTGGCATTACAAGTGTGGGCTCCCAGAACTGCCTGGGTTTATTTTCTGAACAAGTCTTACTAAATTGCCTAGACAGGTGTTGAACTTGTGATTCTCTTGCCTCAGCTAGGATTACAAGCCTGTGCCATTTGGCACAGGTCACATTTTGACCATGCCAAGAGGACAAAGAAAGGAAAAAATGTTAAATATTGAACTCTTCCTCCCAAAGCTATCCCAGATGTTGGTCCATTTTTAAACTTTTTTTAAAAAAATTATATATATTTAAAAAATTTTATGTATATGTGTGTACTGCCTGCATGTAGGTAAGCGCATCCATGTCCTGCAATGGAGGTCAGAAGAGGCTGTCTGATACCCTGGGACTGGAGTTATGGGCAGTTGTTAGCTGCCATGTGGGTGCTGGGATTCGAACCCAGGTCTTCTGCAAGAACAACCGGTGCTCCTAACCGCTGAGCCGTCTCTCCATGCCCCTGTTTTTAAATCCCTGTATTTACAGATGAGAGCATACACTTTACAAACCCCATATGGAGGACGTTTCTTAAGATAACCAAGAACTGCTGGGCAAGGTGGTGCCAACACGCCTTTTGTCTCCGCACTGGAGGCAGAGGCTGTGAGTTCAAGGCTAGCCTGGTCTACACAGTTCCAAGCCAGCTGGGACTATAGGGCGACCCTGTCTCAAAAAGACAAAATAAAACAAAATAAGATAACCAAGAAACAGAAAAATACTTATACTTAATCCCAGCACTTGAGAGGCAGAGACAGGCGAAGCTCTTCTGTGCGTTCAAGGCCAGCCTGGTCTACCTGGTGAGTTCCAGGCCAGCTGGGGCTACAGGGAGACCCTGTCTCAAAAAGACTTAAAAAAAAAAAAATCCTTGGTTTATAATCTAAGTAATACACACGGTGCGTTTAGCATTCAGATTACGGGTGAGAGTTTTCCCTGGAAGAAGGGAAATCTCGACTCTTCTGCTTAAGTGTCTCTGCGCCTAGAGGACTCAAATTGTGCATTTCTGGTAAACACTGGCCAAAGCACGTGCTCCCGGCAGCGCGCACATTTCCGCTTTCGAGTGCGCAGCTGGCCGCACTGGTGGGCGGGGTGGGGGTGACCTTCCCCCTCCGCCCTCCCGCCCCGCCCGTTCCCTACCCCGGGGAGTTGCGCACGCGGCGTCTCCCGGGTGCCCCTGCACTGGTGCGCGCCGCCAGCCCCGCGGCGGAGGAGTCGAAGTTCGCCTGCCCTCTCGAGACCGAGCAGGCCGGCTCCCCTCCTCCCGCCCCCACTTTGAGTTCACTTTCTTCTGCCCTCAGACTGAAGAAGGGACTTGGAGGGTGCTAAGGAACTCCAGTACTTCACTTAAGAACTGAAGTTACTTTCGGATTTTTAAAATCCTTTTGCTCAAACCTTGTTTTGAGCATAAGCCTAACTCAGCCCCTCCCCCGTACTTCATTTTACAGCAGATATAGTATAGCATGATCGCTATTTTTGTCTTATAATCAGAAGTCTTACCTTAATATTTTTCTTATGTTTGCTCCTACCTCATGGACATATGCCCCCTTAGGAAGATAAGGATTTCAGCTATTAGCATAGTAAAAGGGCAAACAGTAACATTTCTTTAATGGATATGTATACAATTGCAATTTTCCAAGCATCTTTCATTTCTGGGCTAATTATTACACTATTGGTCCTAATTTAAAGCACATTTAAACAATAACATCTTGCTGTGCTAATTGAAAAAAAAATTTTTTTGACACAGGGCTTCACTACATAGCCCAGGCTGGCCTTGAACTGGGGATCTTCCTACCTCGACTTCCTGAGTACTGGGATTACAGGCCACCATGCTCAGCCTCTCTCTGTCTCTGTCTCTGTCTCTGTCTCTCTCTCTCTGTCTCTCTGTTTCTCTCTCCCCTCTGCCACACACACACACACACACACACACACACACACACACACACACGCTATGTAGCCCAGGTTGTCCTTTTGAAAGTAGAGTTCCTTCTCTGGAGTGCTGGGATTACAGCTGGGGCGGCAGAGAAACCCTGTCTCAAAAAGCAAAAAAAAAAAAAAAGTTCAATGTCATCCAGTTGGAACTACATGAGATTTTGACTCATGAATAAATAAGTAAAAGGTAGGTTGACAAGGTGACTCAGTGGGTTAAGGTACTTGTTGCCAAGCCTGATACCTACCCTAAGTTTGATCCCCAGCATGCACATGTATGTGTGTGTGTGTGTGTGTGTGTGTAGAAATTTTAAATTTGTGTGTGTATAAATTAGTGTGCTTCTCACTGTCATTCAGTAGCAGATTTTAGTTGCAGAAGACAAGTGAAAATTGTGTTGGGATTATTCTTAAAATATTTGGTCTGCTGCCAGGCGTGTTGGTACACGCCTTTAATCCCAGCACTCAGGAGGCAGAGGCAGGCGGATCTCTGTGAGTTTAAGGCTGGGCTGGTCTACATAATGAGTTCCAGGATAGCTGGGGCTACAAGGAGACCCTGTCTCAAAAAGACAAAAAAAAAAAAAACAAGTAAAAGTAACATGAGAGCTGGTACAGATCCATAAATAAAAAAATAAATAAATCTGGGCTGGAGAGATGACTCTGCAGTTAAGAGTACTAGCTGCTCTTGCCGAAGACCAGGGTTCAAATCCCAGCATCCACACAGCAGCTAACAACCATGTATAACTCCTGTTCCAAGGGAATCTGACACCCTCTTCTGACCTCCGAGGTCACTGCACAACATGGGTACAAGACCTGATGTTGTATACCTGTGGTCCCAACTACTTTGGAAACTGAGGCAGGAGGATCACTTGAGCCCAGGAGTTCAAGAATAGCTTGGGCAACATAGTGAGATTCTGTTTCAAAAAATAAATACAAGGGCTGGGTATATAGCTCAGTAGTAGAGTGCTTGCCTAACATATACAAGGCCTTAGGTTTGATCCCCAACACTGCAAAAATAAGTTATCCACTCCACTTCTAAGTTTTTGTTTTTGAGACAGAGTCTCCCTGTAGCCCTAGATGGCCAGGAACTCTTTATGTAGATGGTGCTGGCCTTGATCTGATTTCACAGAGCTCCACCTATCTCTGCCTGCTGAATGGAGTCCTGGGATTAAAGATGTGCACTACCATGCCAAGCATCTTTTTCCCTGAGCATTACACTGCTTTATTTTCAAATACCACCAGAGGGTGGGGTGGGGCAATCTGCCTTTGTACCCTGCATTGGGTTCAATTCAGAAGTGCCCCCCCACCCCACCTCCAGGGCTCAGAAGAGGCAGAGCCTGGAGGTCATACAGTCTCTGCTCTTGTGGGATGGAGGGAGACTACAGGGGAAAGTTGGGAGGGAGCTGTTTTGGCAGAAGCTCAGAGAGAGGTCTTGACTGGAACCCCAAGGGACCCCTCAGGACTCATGGCCTGAAAAATCTTAGTACCACAATTTTGTTGTTTTTTGAGACACTGTGTCACTCTGTAACCCAGTCCTCAAATTTGCAATCTTTCTTGCCTTGGTCTCCTAAGTGCTGAGATTTCAGGGCCCCAATTCTGTTTTCCATCCTGACCAAGGAAACAGGTATCTCCTGAAGACAACAGTAAATTTTTCGCTTTTTCCCATGTTACAGATAAAAATTCAGGGCCTTGGGCATGCTGAACTGGCCCTAAACTCTTTATTCCAAATCAGAAGACAATGTGCTTCAAACTTTATTTGCCTAACACAGGTCAGGGAGCAAAATCCGTAAATTCAAGGCAGCACACACACCGTGAAAACAAACCACTGACCCACATTGATTTTTTTTCCTCTTTGATTTTTTTTTAGACAGGGTCTCACTATGTAACCCAAGTTGGCATGAACTGTAATCCTCCTGCCTCTGCCTCCGATGTATGTGAATAACAGGTGTATACCATCAAGTCTGGTATGATTTCCCCCATTAATTCTCTGTTACTGGAAAGGAAGCTGATTAACTGGGAGAAGCATTTGGAAAAACAAAATGCTCATTCCTGCCGACCTGTTTTTACTCTGGTACATTTTCTTTTTTGCTCCCTTTTTTTCTTTGTTATTTTTTTCATTTATTTTATGTTTTGACACAGGATCTCCTGTCACCCAAGCTGACCTCACATTTGCTTTGTCGCTGAGGATGACCTTGAACTTGGGATCCTCCAGACTCTGTAACCCGCCTGCCTGGCAGAACTGAGGCTATTCTAAAGAAGCACTTAAGCCACTCTCTGACTGTCAGATTGTTGAAGCCCTGGACCCCAAGAAATTGGAGTTCCCCCAGAATCTCTTGCTGGCAGAAGAAAGGGACTAGCCCCAGGGCACAAGCACAGGAGATACTTGTTTCCCCAGAAAGCTTTACTACTGGTCAGCCCACATTCTTTTTTGTTTGCTTGCTTTTGTAGTTTTCTTAAGACAAGGTCTCACCATGTAGCCCAGGCTGGAACTGAAACCTTACTCCCACTGCCTCTGGCTCTAGGGTACAGAGTTACAGGGTACACATACTCAGGGTGTACTATTTCTCTAATATCAGATCCCATTCATGCCTGAACAAGTGAAAGTACTGGTCAGAAAACTAGATCTTACTCAAGTTAACAAGTTATGATTCTTTAAGTAGTACTATAAACCACCTTAATTAGCATTCTTGCTAATTATTCTTTTCCAATAGCTCTTTTTGAAGTCACTCACACTGCTAATCACTCATTAGCCAAGATCTAATCCTTTCCTCCCCCACCTCCACAGGAGTTCACAGTTCTGCTTCATCACTTTCAACCTCATCTTCATCAGTGGGTAAGCTGTTCCAGGAAAACTAGTTGTTTGTTTTTTTTTTAATTTTATGTGCATGCACGTATTGCCTGCATGTAGGTAAGCACACCTGTGTCCTGCAATGCCGGAGGAAGTCAGAAGAGGCTGTCGGATTCCCTGGGACTGGAGTTATGGATAGTTATTAGCTGCCATGTGGGTGCTGGGATTCGAACCCGGGTGTTCTGCAAGAACAACCAGTGTTCTTAACCGCTAAGACATCTCTCCAGCCCCAGGAAAACTAGTTTTATAAAACCCTAATTAAGCTGGGCCTGGTGGCGCATGCCTGTAGTCTAGCACTTGGGAGGCAGAGACAGGCAGATCTCTGTGAGTTCAAGGCCAACCGGGTCTACATAGTGAGTTCCAGGCCAGGTGGGGCTACAGGGAGACCCTGCTTCAAAAAGACTGAAAAAAACCTAATTAATGCCAGACCTCTGTAATCCTAGTACTTGGGAATCAGGGACAGGGGGACAGGGGTCACTACAAGTTTGAGGCTAACCTAGGCTACAGAGTCGTATATATTCTCTCTCTCTCTCTCTCTCTCTCTCTCTCTCTCTCTCCTCTCTTCAACAGAAAAGGGACGAATCTTATCATGTAGCTTTGTTTTTTCTTTTTTCAGCTGAAATGTTACTCAATTTGTGTGACTTATTTTGCAATTGTAAGAGTTTAGCAAGTCAATATCAGCTAATAATTTCTTTTTTCCTTTTTGGTCTTTTTGAGACAGGGTCTCCCGTTAGCCTCAGCTGGCCTGGAGCTTGCTATGTAGTCGAGGCTGGCCTTGAACTCACAGAGATCTGCTTGCCTCTACCTCTGGAGTGCTGGGATTAAAAGCATGTACCACCACGCCCAGCTCAGCTAATAGATTTTTAAATAAACCGCTTTTCTAAATCCTGTGTGTGTGTGTGTGTGTGTGTGTGTGTGTATTATATGCAGGTGTTTGTGCACACAGGCTAGAGGAAGGTTTCAGGTGTTCTCCTCTATCACTTCTTAGAGGCAGGGTCTCTCTCTGAATGTGGAGCTACTGTTTTTCAGCCAGGCAGTCAGCCAACAAAACCTAGCCATCCTCCTGCCTCTGCCCCCCACAGTGCTGTTTCAGGAGCTTGCAGACCACCCTGGCTTATCACATGGATGCTGGGATCCAAACTCAGGTTCTCATCATTGTGCAGCAAGCACTCCTAAACAGGGAGCCACAAAACTCCATAAATAGCTTTTATTAAAATTCAGGTCAGTTGTTAAGTTGGAGTGGCAAAAATGCAGAGGATACAAAAGAAACAGACCACCTGAGAAACTTGTACTTCTGTGTGAAAGAAAAGATGCATATGCAAGAAACCACATCAAGTGGTGAATTCTCATTTGCTGTAGTACTTATCACTGAGTACTTAAAACTATTAAATGAGATAATGAGATAGTTTTTCTTCCTCCCTTTCTTGCTTGCTTTGCTTTGTTTTGTTTAGTCACTGTCTCATGTAGCCCAGGCTGACTTTAAACTCTCTGAACTTCTTATCCTCCAAGTTACAAGTGTGTATGTACCATCATGCCCCATTTATGTGGTTCTGGATATGGAACCCAGACCTTTGTGAAAGGTAGGCACTCTACCAACTGAGCTACATTAATGAGACTGATTTTTTTTTTTTTTTGGTCTTTTTGAGACAGGGTCTCTCTGTAACCCTAGCTGGCCTGGAACTTGCTTTGTAGACCAGGCTGACCTTGAACTCACAAAGATCCACCTGCTGCTGCCTCCTGAGCGCTGGGATTAGAGGTATATACCTCCATGCCTGGCTTGAAATTGATTTTATAACCATCTTGCAGAGGAGGAAATTGAGGATTTGAGAAATTAAGAAAGTTGCTCAAGGTAGTAATTCACAAGTAGCTGCTAAGCTCCAAAGCAAATTCTTCCCACCTTCTATCACTTAGGACTCTAGTCCACTCTCCTCCACAATGGAGATAAAGGGTCAACAAAAGAAAAATATCTTAACTTCCTAATTTAGTGATTTACAGTAATGGCTAGTAATAGAACAGCATAAAAAAGATAAGATGTAAGTCAAAAAGACATTTACTTAAGAAGCTTTGTGGCAGGCTAGCGGTGGTGTCACACGCCTGTAGTCCCAGCACTTGGGAGGCAGAGGCAGATGGATCTGTGAGTTCAAGGCCAGCCTGGTCTACATAGCGAGTTCCAGGCCAACTGGGGCTACAGGGAAATCCTGTTTCAAAAAAAAAAAAAACACCAAAAAAGAAAAATAAAGCAAAACAAAAAAATAACACACAAAAAAAAAGAAGCTTGAGGGCACATGCCTTTAATTCCAGCACTTGGGAGGCAGAGACTGGAGGATCTCTGTGATACCAAAGCCAGTCTGGTCTACATAGTGAGTTCCAGACTAGTTGTAGCTATAGGAAGACCTTGTCTCAAAAAACAAAATACATACACACACACAAGGCTGCTGGGGATATAGGTCATTTATAGAGTACTTGTCTAGGTTAGATCCCTAGCACTACATATATAAATAAATGCCACCTAAATTAAAATTTTAAACTTTTATTTATCACCACTGTGTGTGTTATGTGTTTGTGGTTATATGCTATGGACAACTTAGTCTACATTAGGCAAGTGAGCTACACTCCTAGCCTTCCTTTTGATACCTTTTATTTTTAGGTAGGGTCACACTAAATTGCCCAGGCTGGTTTTGAACTCACTCTAACTCAGGCATGTCTTGAATTTGCCAACTTCCTGTCTCAGTCTCCTGCTGTGGCTGGGATACAAGCCTTTGCCATCAGGTTCAGCTCAACCACCTTACTCTGATGGAACTTCATGGATAGCCTTGAACTCCAGGTTATTAGAAGCAGAGTTTCTGGGTTAGAAATGTACTCATAAGTCTCAGGAATTACAGATCACATCTTTTAAAAATATTTTATTATTATTATTATTTGGTCTTTTTGAAACAGGGTCTCCCTGTAGCCCCAGATGGCCTGGAACTCACTATGTAGACCAGACTGGCCTTGAACTCACAGCAATCCACCTGCCTCTGCCTCCCAAGTGCTGGGACTACAGGCGAGTGCCACCACACCCAGCTTTATTATTTTTATTTTATGAGTGTACTGCCTGCATGTATGTAAGTGCACCTGTGTCATGCAACACCCATGGAAGTCAGAAGAGTGGTCAGAAGAGTGGACATTGGATCCCCTGGAACTGGAGTTATGGTTGTTAGTCACCATGTGGGGCCTGGGAACTGAACACCGGTCCTCTGCAAGAACAGACAGTGCTCTTAACTGCTGAGCCATCTCTCCAGCCCTATAGATCACATCTTTAAAGCAGTCACAACTCCTCAGTTTTCACTTTCCATTGTTTCCTCTGAAAGACAAATGCATATGGCCTTTCTGTACAGACAACAAGCTTTCAGCACTTGATGTGATTTGATGTACATTATTATTATTGAGACACAGTCTCATTATACAGCCCAGGCTTGTTCAGAATTCATTGCCCTCCTGCCACAGACGCCTCTTCCATGCTGGGGTCACAGGGCTACAGCAGGACAGGCAGACTCCTCCATGTTGGGTCACAGGGCTGCACCAAGACACACAGCAATTGATGGGAGTATCGGCGGCCCCTTGGTCTTTCCTTCATTTTCTTCCCTTTTTCTTCCTTTGTTTCTCTTCTTCCTCTTTTATCAAAATACTGAAAAGCTGCCACGTAGTGTGGTACACAATCCCAACGCTCGGGAGGCTGAGGCAGGCAGATCTCCATGAGTTCCAGGCCAGCCAGGGCTACATAGTAAGCCCCTGGTTCAAAAAATAAAATAAAATAAAATAAAAAAGGAAAAACAAATTAAAAAAAAGAAAAGAAAATTAAAAAGGAGTGGAGATGCAGCTGTGTGGTAGAGCGCATGTGAGGCCTTGATTTTTACCTCCAGTACCAGTACCGAAGGAAAAGTCAGAAAACGTAAATAAAACTGTGTATGAAAAGGGTGAAATCCCAGTAGGTGTGCATCTTAAAAACAGTGTGGGAAAATCAACCGTTTCATTCTTTCTCCCCCCCCCCCCCCCCCCCCCCCCCCCCCCCCCCCCCCCCCCCCCTGAATTCCGGCTTAGGAGCTGGCCGCCGCTGGCGGGAAAGAAAGCCCCACTGTCCTTCTTTTCTAGCTGGGGCAGTTTAAGCCACCCTGTGTTTATGTGTGGCCTCTTTCTCCGGGAGTGCTCAGATACCTCTTTATAATTCCACGGCTGTTTTTATCACTCTTCCCCTCTGGGGCCGCTAACTCGATCCTCTCAGCGTGAGGGAACAAACCCAGGCAGCAAGCCCAGAACATCCCCGGGAGCCAAAAGAAGCCCCGCCCAGGCGGTCTGGGCCTGGAAAGTTCCGGTGCTCGGAGGGTGAGAGGGCCCGGCCCAGAGGCCAGAGGACCGTGATCCGCCCACCTGGGCCGGGATCCGCCCACTTGGTTGGGGACCAGCCTGGATCAGCAGCCTTACAGATTTAGAAGAACAGAAGGGCGGTTCCATCTGCCTGAGACTAAATATTCTAAGTGATACTAAAGGCAGGAGCCTCCACACTTTAGGAAAGAGTGGGAAGATGGTTTTAGGCATTTTCATCACCAGTTTGTGTGTGATGGCACATTCACATCGACAGTTTTCAATACCTGGGGCTGGAGAGATGGCTGAGCTGTTAAGAACACTTGCAGAGGACGCGGCTCGGTTCCCAGCACCCACATGATGGCTCACAACCGTCTGTAACTCCAGTTCCAGGACATGCAACACCCTGTTCTGGTCCTCTGTAGGTACCAGACACGCACAGTACTACATATACATATATACTCATATATGTAAGATAAAAATAAATATACAAACAATAAATAAAATTAATAAATCTTAAAGTAAAAATAAATAAAGCTTTAAAATAATAGTGGCTTGGATCTGGAGAGATGGCTCAGTGGTTAAGAACACTGGCTGGAGGCTGGAGAGATGGCTCAGCGGTTAGGAGCACTGACTGCTCTTGCAGAGGACCCGGGTTCAATTCCCAGCACCCACATGGCGGCTACAAACTGTCCTTAACTCTAGTTCCAGGGGACTCCGAAGCCTTCTTCTGATCTCCACAGCATTGCACAACACGGGTACACTCACATACATGCAGGCAATACACACATAAAATAAAATTAAAATAAAATAAAATAATAAATAAGGTATTAGTGGCTCACCCCTTTAATCCCAGCACTTGGGAGGTTGAGGCAGGCAGATCTCTGCGAATTCAGGGCCAACCATGGTCTACATGGCAAATTCTAGGCCAGCCAGGACTACATAGCCATACCCTGTCTCAAAAAAAAAAATTCTTATTACATTTACAATAAGTTTAAATAATGTTTGTCACAGAGGTCAGACTATAACTTGCAGTAATCAGTTCTCTCCTTCCTCCACATGGATCCTGGAGATTGAACTCAGGTGGTCAGGCTTTGCGGCTAGCCCCTGTAGTCACTGAGCCATCTCACCAGCCTTCCAAGGAGAGTTTTAACATATGTTCTTTTTTTTCTAAATCTCTGACTCTCTTTAACATAGTGCTATTTGTAGAGTTCCCTTGTCCAACTATGGTTAACATGAAGTGTTACATTATGATCTAAGAAAAAGATGCCTTTCAAAAAAATGGAAAGCATCAATTACAGTAAAGACCTGGATCTAGTAGATCACTTTTCACCCTCCCTTGTAACTTTTTTTTTTTCTTTTAAACACAGGGTTTCTCTGTAGCCACAGCTGGCCTGTGGACCAGGCTGGCCTCAGTCTCACAGAGATCCACCCACCTTTGCCTCCCAAGTGCTGGGATTAAAGGCATGAGCCACCATGCCTAGGAATCCCTTGTTCCTTTTTGAGTACCAGACTGTAGACCAGGCTGGCCTTGAATTCACACTGTAATCTAGGCAGATCTTGACCTTTCAGTCCTGCCTTAGCTTCCTGAGTAGCTGAAATTACAAGTCTATAACACAAGGCCTATGACCTCTTCCTCTTACACGCCCCTAGCGAACACTCCATTGAGTCTGACAGTGACTGCTGTCACTCCATAGTATCATACACTTAATACTCCCCATCAGTGTCATTAGTGTTAAGTATTCAAAACACAAGACAGGTCGTTCAACCTCCAGAAAGCTAGTGGAGGTGGGTGGAAGGCACTAGAGGAGACAGCATGAACAGGAAGTGATAAGCATTTCAGAAAGATTTGACAGGTCTCTGATATACCCTGGAAATATGAGCTTGCTGGGGAGCTCAGGGTTCAGGTGTCCCACAGGGCTGGGGTGTCTAGGACTGAGCTAGGTCTTGCTTTGACCTGGGCTTCTGCAGAGGGCCTGAAGATAGAGGCTGATTCACAAATTTGTCCTCTGCAGAGGTGGGTTTTTGTTGTTTTTAATTTTTTAATTAAAAATTAATTAATATTTATTGAGACAAGGGTCTCACTATGTAGCCCTTGCTGGCCTGCAGCTTGCTATGTAGATCAGGCTGGCCTCAAACTCACAAAGATCCACCTGCCTCTCTGCCTTCCAAGTGCTAGGATCAAAGGGGTATGCCATCAAGCCCGGCTGCTGTCAGTTTTGTTCTTTTCCAGCTCTCATTCTCCACTCCACAGCTCCATACCTTCTTACTGAACAAAAACCACAGGTGCACAGGCTTGGCCCTAGGCTGAGGTCTCCAGTGGTGCTCAGCTGGGTTAAGGTGCTGGCATCTACTGCTGTTGTACTCCCAGTTCTCTCTGATCAGAGGAACTTTCAGCGTCACACTTGCAAATCTCATTCCTTCCTCAGTGAGTGCTTTTGAAAAAGTTATTTTACTTATTACTATTGTATGTGATGTGTGTACAGGCACATGTCAGAGGAGGTCAGAAGACAACTTTGTGGAGTTGACTCTCTCCTTCCACCTTTACGTAGATTCTTGGGATCAAACTCACATTGCCAGGTTTCCGTGGGGAGTGCTTCTACCCACTGAGCCATCTTGCTGGCCCAGTGAATGCTCATGGCTGCCCAACCTTTTTAGCTTAGATTGATTACAGAATGTATTCTGTTGATGCAAAACACAGCTCTCACCTCAGAGGGAATAAGAGACTGACCTGGAACTTGCTATGTAGATCAGGCTAGCCTCAAACTCACAGAGATCCACCTGCTCTGCCTTCAGAATGCTGGGATTAAAGGTGCATGCCACAATGCCCTGCTTCATGAAGATTTTATAATTACAGAACAAAAGAAAGTCCTAAATCAAAGCACTTTTGATTATACTAAAGGAAACTCATGTAGACAGGCTGAAGCCAAGTGGAAAAACCTCACCGTGGGCCTCAGATGCTATGTGGTGACATTCTTAGCTTTTAGGTTCCTAGATGCTGGTGGTCTGTTAATAAAAGATTTCACATGATAGTCACAGAATGTAATAAATGTTATCAGGGGCTAAATACCGCCTAAGATATTTTGGCTCTGGGTATGCAACATTCTAATCCTCCACAAACACAGAATTCTAATCAGTAAAATGTTTAACAGACATCCTCCTGCCTCAGCCTCCTGAGCACTGGAATTAAAGGCATGTGGCATCATGCCCAGCCTATGTTTTCTATTTTTAAAATTACATTTATTTATTTCATTTTGTGTGCGACACAGGTACATGTTTGCATGACGTGTGTGGAGATCAGAGGACAACTTCTGGGAGGGAGTCAGTTTGACTTCTTCCACCATCTGGGTGCTAGGGACTGGACTCAGATCACCAGGCTTGGTGGCAAGCCCCTTTATCCACTGATCCATCTTGCTGGCTCATGTTTTTTGCCTTACATATTGAATTGAGGCCAAGGGGGTGGAGGAGACTGTGCAGTGTTTATATAAGAGAAAGTAGTAGAGCTTGGCCTGGGGGTATACCATAGAGCACATAAAGGCTTTGGGACCCATTTGGGGCTGGGATTACAAGTGTGTACTGTCACACATATATTTTTATTTTCTTGTAGTACTAGGGATTGAGCCCAGGACCTCTACCATGCTAGGCAAGTACTGTACCACTAAGCTATCTCTTCATGTTTCTTTTTACATTTATTTTAAGTTTTCTTATTTTATTTAACTTATTCATTTAAGAATATTTTATTATTATTTTTTAATATTTTATTTATTTTTATTTTTTGTGTACAAGTGTATTTCCTTCATATATGTGAGTGCACCCGTGTCATGTAATGCCACTTAGGTCTGAAGAGGGCTTCGCTGGAACTGGAGTTACAGACAGTTGTTAGCTGCCATGAGGGTGCTGGGATTTGAACCTGGGTCTTCTGAAAGAACAGCCAGTGTTCTTAACCGCTGAGCAATCTCTCCAGCCCTTATTTATTATATTTATTTTATGTGCATATGTGTATTGCCTGTATGTAAGTAAGTGCACCCATGTTAGGCAATGCCCATGGAGGTCAGAAGAGGTCAGAAGAGGGCGTTGGATCCCTTGGAACTGGAGTTATGGACTGTTGTTAGTCGCCATGTGGGTCCTCTGCAAGAACAGCCAATGCTCTTTTTTGGGGTGGGGGTCTTTTTGAGGCAGGGTCTCCCTGTAGCCCCAGCTGGCCTGGCTGGGATTAAAGGTGTGTGCCACCACCCCCGGCTAGCAGACAGTGCTCTCAGCTGATGAGTCGTCTCTCCAGACCCCTTTCTTTTCCTTTTTGATATAGGGTCTCATGTAGTTCTCAAGTTCAGGTTGGCCTTGAACTTGCCAGATGGCCAAGGATGGTCTTGGACTCCTGATCCTTCTCCCTCCGCCTCCCAAGTGCTAGGATTGCAGGCATGTGCCACTTTTCCTGGTTTAGAATTCCATTTTCATTAAGATTTTGTTTCATTTGAGGGCTGTACAGTGTAAAATAACTTGGATTTCTTCTCTTGGATATCATGGTTTTGGAAGTTTAGTATCCCACCTCTAAACTCCTGATCTTCCTGTCTTCACTTCCATCATGGTTTTTGCTTTTTTTAAAAAAATATTTTATTTATTATTTTTATTTTATGTGTATGCCTGTGTGTAGGTAAATGCACCTGTGTTGTACAATGCCCATGGAGAACAGAAGATGCTGTCAGATGCCCTGGAACTGGAGTTAAGGACAGTTGTTAGCTGCCATGTGGGTGCTGGGATTTGAACCTGGGTCTTCTGCAAGAACAACCAGTGTTCTCAACTGCTGAGCCATCTTCCAGCCTCTGCTTTTTGTTTTTTTAAAGATTTATTTTTATTTCTGTGTGTATGTGTGTGTGTGTTTATGTAAGTGTATGCAGGTGTGTTTATGTAAGTGTATGTGGGTGCTCACAGAATCCAGAGACAGAGTCAGATCCCCTGAGCTGGAGTTACAGGTAGTTATGAGCTGCCCGATATGGGTGCTGGGAATCAAACTCCTCTGGTCCTTTGGAAGAGCAGCAAGTGCTCTTAACTGTTGAGCCATCTCTCCAGCCCACCATCATGGTTTTGAAAAATCAACAATAAAAATCAAGGTGTAAGGGCTAGAGAGATGGCTTAGTGGGTAACCTGCTGTGCAAAGCATAAGAGACCTGAGTTCAAATCCCCAGCACCCACATAAAAAGCTGGTACACTGGGGGGCAGGGGGAAGGCAGGAGGATCTCTGAGGCATACTAGCTGCCAGTCTAGCTCCAGGCTCAGCAAGAGACCCTGTCTGAAAATAAGGTGGAAAGTGATAGAGCAGGACACCCAATGTCATCCTCTGGCCTCTGAACACATGCAGAGATGCACATACCCACACACACGAGTTCATATACCACATACACCACACATACACTAAATGAAAAGTTAAAATTAAAACTAAAATATAAAGCAAGGCATAGTGATTATGATCCTAGCATTGAAGAGGGTGAGGCAGGAAGTTTGCCATTGAATTTGAGGCCAGCCTTGGTTATATAGTAAGTTCCAGGCCAGTCTTGGCTACATGCAGTATGAGATCTTGTCAAGAAAAGACCTTTTGGAGGCTGGAGAGATGGCTCAGTGGTCAAGGGCACTGACTACTCTTGCAGAGGACCTGGGTTCCATTCCCAGCATCCACATGGTAGCTAACAACTGTCCATAAATCCAATTCCAGGGGATTTGATGCCCTCCTCTGACCTCATTGGGCATTATATGACATGGGTGCACTTCCATACATGCAGACAATACACTCATACACATAAAATAAAAAATGATAATTAAAAAATAGGGGCTTAGCTGGGTGTAGTGGCACACGCCTTTAATCCCAGCACTCGGCAGACAGAGGCAGGTAGATCTCTGTGAGTTTAAGGCCAGCCTGGTCTACATAGTGAGTTCCAGGACAGCTGAGAAATAAATAGGGGCTGGAGAGATGGCTCAGCAGTTACAAACACTGGTTGTTCTTGCAGAAGACCCAGGTTCAAATCCCAGCACCCACATGACAGCTAACAACTGTCCGTAACTCCAGTTCCAGGGGATCCAATGGCCTCTTCTGTCCTGCACAGGCATTGCACGACATGGATGCACTTACCTACACGCAGGCAATACACTCATACACATAAAATAAAATAAAAATAATAAATAAAAGCTGGACGTAGTGGCACACGCCTTTAATCCCAGCACTTGGGAGGCAGAGGCAGGTGGATCTTTGTGAGTTTGAGGCCAGCCTGGTCTACATAGTGAGTTCCAGGACAGCTGGGGCTACAAGGCGACCCTGTCTCAAAAAGAGAAAAATAAATAAATAAATAAATAAATACAAATAAACAAACAAATAAATAAATAAAATATTTAAAAAAGAAAAGACCTTTTCAAGAAAAAAAAATTTAAATGCATTTGTATTTATTCCTTGAGAATTTCATACATGTATAGTGTATTATGATCATATCCATCCCCAACTAACCCCTTCAGCTTCTCCCAGATTCCCCCCATGTCCCTTTTCCAACTTCATGTCCTCTTTTTTTTTTTTTTTTTTACCTCATTGAGTCTAGTTTGTGCTGTCCTTATACTTTTGGGTGTGGGGCCGTCCACAGGATGCGGTTGACCTCCCAAGAGCCACACTCTTAAAGAAAACTGACTCTCCCAACTCCAGGAGCCATTAATTGTTAATAGATCCTCAGTTAGGGGTGGGAGCTGGTAGGCCCTTCCCCCTTCTATGCTGGAAAGTTGACTGGCTTGATCTTGTACAGGTCTTGTGCAGGCAACCACCACTGCTGTGAGTTCATGAGTGCAGTGGTCCTGTCTGTCTAGAAGACACTATCTTGCCTGTCTTCCCGGACCTCTGAATCATTATGATTTTTCCACCTCCTTCTTCTTCAGTGTTCCTGAGCCTTGGGGGCAAGATAGAGAAAAATAGTTTCCATCAGTCAATTGACCTCGTAGAACCCTTAATATATATAGGTGAGAATAAATTCTCCTTGCCTGTTATGCCCTATGCACGTACCCATCAAATGCATCTATTACTAACTCACGGAAGTCTGATTTCATTTTACACTACCTTCTCCACTTCTCCAACTCAATTACTCTGAAGCACATGCTGGAACTGAACATGATAGGTTCTTATCTTGGTGAGTTCAAAATGGAAAGAAATGCAGCCAAGATGCAAATGAGTGGAGAAAAATGCACTGCAGCAGGCAAAGCGAGCACAGGTGTTATTGCCAAGCAGTGACCTCTCCAAATGAAGGAAGCATGGGGATTTTGTTTGGGGAGTCTACACATACTCATGTAGTGCTCGAGGGATAGGGACATTCCTGAGCATGCCCTGTTTAAAATCATAATCTAAGAAGGAAAGATGACAAACACATTTTGGAGAATTCTTAGCCTTACAGTCATGGAATACATGTTTAAAAGGTTAAAATGAGGGGCTGGAGCAATGGCTCAGCAGTTAAGAGCACTGGCTGCTCTTGCAGAGAACCCAGGTTCCATTGCCAGCACCCACATGGTGGTTAACAACCATCTGTAACTCCAGTTCCAGGGGATCCAATGCCCTCTTCTGAACTCTGTGGGCATTGTATGGCATGGGTGCACTTACACACATGCAGGCAATACAGTCATACACATAAAAATTAAAAATAAATAAATACAATAAAAGGTTAAGATGACAGACAGGAATGTCTCTGGGCATGCTCAGCTTACATTATAACATTTTAGCTGAAAACAAAGGAAGGGGCATTTTGAAGGTGCATCTATATAGGTGTTGGCCTGAAAAATGTCTGTGTCTTTAAGACAGACTCCAGTTCTAGGAGATCCAATGCCCTCTTCTAAACTGCAAGGGCACTTGCACACACGAGGTGCACATATGTACATGCAGACCCTCATACAAAATAAAAATGAATGAATCTTTAAAAAAAAAATAGGGGCTAGGGAGATGGCTCAGCAGTTAAGAACACTGGTTGTTCTTGCAGAAGACCTGGGCTCAAATCCCAGTACTCACATGGCAGCTAACACCTGTCCGTAACTCCAGTCCCAGGGATCCGACAGCCTCTTCTGACCTCCATGGGGATTGCACGACACAGGTGCACTTACCTACATGCAGGCAATACACGCAGACACATAAAATAAAAACAATAAAAATTGAAAAAACAAGAAATTAGCTTTGATTAACCAATCCACTTTTTTTCCTCTATGTTGTGCAATCCTACCCCCTTTAAAAAATATTTATTTTGATGCTGGGTGTGGTGGTGCTTGCCTTTAATCCACGCCCTTGGGAGGCATAGACAGGCAGATCTCTGTGAAATTGAGGACAGCCTGGCATCCAAGTAGGCTGGACTAGAGAGACCCTGTTAAAAAACAAAAAACAAAAAAAACAAAACAAAACAAAAAAACAAGGGGCTCGAGAAATGGCTCAGTGGTTAAGAACACTGGCTGTTCTTGCAGAAGACCTTGGTTCGAATCCCAGCACCCACATGGCTGCTAACAACTGTCCATAACTCCAATTCCAAGGGATCTGACACCCTCTTCTGACCTCCACAGGCACTGCACAACATACATTCAGTTGATACATGTATACACATAAGAAAGTAAAAATAATAAAGTATATTTAAACAAAACAAACCCCTAAAGCATATATATATATATA
>NW_008348862.1:489314-492960 GCF_000622305.1 Nannospalax galili
GTCCCTGTAGCTCATGATGACCTGAAACTCATTACGTAGCCCACCCTGGCTGTGAACTCATGGGAGTCCTCCTGCCTCAGCCTCTCAATGCTGGAATTACAGGTGTCAGCCCCTTTCTTTTGCTTTCTTCAGTCTTTCTTAGTCTATAAAAGCAACTGTTTCTGCTTAGCCCATCAGAGCACTTTTTTTTTTATCGTAGGGAATGATGTGTTGCCTGGTTCTACAATCGAAAGTTAGGCCAGAGCAGGAATGTAGCTCAGTGCTAGAGCACTTGCCTAGAGTGCAGCACTTTCCTAGTGTGAATTTGGCCCTGGATTTAAGCCTTGGCACTGAGTTTAATAAAAAAAAAAAAAAAAAAAAGAAAGGCTAGGGTTAGAGAGATGGCTGAGTGGGTAAGTGCACTTGCCATGTAAGCCTGACAACCTGAATTCAACCCCCAGAACCCACGAGGGAAGGAATGACTCAACTACCCAAAGTTGTCCTTGGGCCTCCACATACGTGCTGTGACACACGTGTATGCGTCTGGACATACACATACACACACACTAAAATTATATACAATATATACTGTATAAAGAAAAGAAGCTGAGCCACCATGGTACACACCTGTAATCTCAGCACTTGGGAGGCAGAGGCAGATTAATGAGGTGTTCAAGATCACCCTCAGTTCTGTAGTGCGTTCCAGACCAGCTTGGGTTACATAGCGAGACTATGGCATAATCCCACCCCACCCGTAAAATGTTTAAATTGTTGTAACTTGTTCTTTGACAACCCAAACGCTGTGGAAGAATAAGTCAGTGTGGGGAAGGAAGATTCTAAGAGCTGAGCCAGAGGTTGTGGAGGATCAGAGTGAAACAGTGTCTCCTGGACAGGACAGGACCACGCACTCATGAACTCATAGCAGCTGTGGTTGCCTGCACAAGACCAAGCCAGTCAACCTTCCAACATGGAGGGGGGAGGGGTTCAGAAGGCCCCACCCCCAGCTGAGGAGCTATGAACAATTAAGGGCCCAGAGGTGGGACAATCAGTTTTCTTTAAGGATGTGGCGCCTGGTAGGTCAACCACGCTTCAGGGGATGACCCCACATCTATAAGTATATGGACGGCAAAAATTGGACTCAGTGGATTATTTAAAAAAATAAATAAATAAAAGAGGGCTACAGAGATGGCTCAGCAGTTAAGAATACTGGTCGTTCTTGCAGAAGACCTGGGTTTGAATTCCAGCATCCACACAGCAGCTAACAAGTGTCTGTAACTCCAGTTCTAGGGGATCCAACAGCCTCTTCTGTCCTCCACAGGCATTGCACAACATGGGTGCACTTACCTACACACAGGCAATACACGAATACACATAAAATAAAAATAATAAAATATAAAATAATGTACAATTTGTAAAATAAAAAAAACAGGGAGTGACAAGGTGATGGGTGGATCTGGGAGGAGTGAGGAGAGGAGTCGGGGAAGGATATGATCAAAATACATTGTATGAAATTCTCAAAGAATTAATAAAAACATTATATTAAGAAAATAAGTCAGCAGAAGTTGGGGGCAGACTGCATATAGTTCTGGAGCCGCTGAATGATTACTTAATAGGAACATGGTTAAGGGGATTTGTAGGAAATGAATTCCCAGAGACACAGATAGAATGTATTCTAAGTATGCCAAATGCTACTTAGAACAGGGTGTGAACAGTGTTTTTAGGGTAAAAGCCTAGACTCTGGCAGTCCCAATAAGCTAGGCCCAGTCACCTGTCCTGACATACCAGTTGCAGAGACCACCTAATGGTGAAATCAGAGAGATTTATGCAATGTGGACACTTTGGGAAGATAAAGGGATCTAGTGACCCCAAGTCTCTCTTTAGGGTACTGATATGAACTTCAGGCTTAAGTGGAAGCAAAATGGGAGCAAACAGCAAGAGGTATGTATAACTAAGCAGTCCTGGTTTAGAAATGGTCTCATTGGTCACTGTCGCAGCTCTGGTCTTGCAAGCTAGTCTGAAGAAGGTCTTAGAGTTTGAAGGTATAAGACAGTTCTCAGGAAATAATTACTTCTGCTCTGGGTGCAGCCGGCCTCACTTGTTTGTACAGGTGCCCTCATCTGGGGTGGGGGTGAGGAGTGCTCTGTACTGCTAGGTTCTGCTGTTTCTGAAATCCAAGGTAATTCCAGAAGAAGAGATAAGGACTCATCTCTGTTACTTCAGCTAAAGTAAAGGACACAGACAGATAATGAAAGCAGATTTCAGGCTCTCATCTCACCTTTAGTAACCTTGCTGGTCGAAGTGAGGAGAACCCGGGATAGGAGGAACACATGGGCATGCTTGTACTGCATATTTAGAAGGAATCTGTACCGCCACAAGGTTAATGGTTTGCTTATTCTGAGTTAACCCCAGTCCTGGTGGTGCCAGAAGGAATGCAGGCCTGAGTGAGACCAGGGAACTCCAACCAAACTCAGCAGCCCTGGGGTTGTCCAAACCCAGCTGTCTAGAGGGACAATGAGGGAGAAATCAGGAGGGTAAAATGCAGTTGATAAGGGGAACTACATCAACACCCTGCTGCCTCGAATTGCTGTCTGTCTGAATAAAGCACAATTTACGGACTCAATTCCTGCCTCTGCTCGCAGTGTTTGTAGTAACAGGCAGCAGGAACTCCAGTATTGCAATTACAAGAAGCCAAAGCTTTTTAGTAAAAGCTGCTTTTAGGTGCCGGTTTTATGGGGATTGGCTCTCCAGAGCCTCCATAGCAAGCTCCTGATCTAATGCAGCTCCCTCCTTTCTGAGACTTAGAAAATGATGGAACTCACCAAACTTTCTTTTCTTTTTTCCTTAACATAAAAAATAATGCTACTGTACATTTGGTTGTGGTGCATGCTGGTAATTGCAGCGCTTGCAAGGCAGAGGCGGGAGGATCGGGAGTTCGAAGCTAGTCTAGGCTATATGAGGCTGTCTGAAAAAACTGAGTAAAATTTAAAAAAGAATACAGCTTTGTTAAGTGATGTGTGTTCATTCATTCGTTTGTTCAGTCTCAGTCATTTGCCCACTAAATATTGATTCAATGTCCAGTGGCAAGCATGGCAGATGGTGCTCAGAAGAGTGTCTCAGAGGATTTGACAGTGGATCTGAGTCTCCGACGATCAGTGAGGATACTCTAACGTAGGCCAAAGAAATGTAGGCAAGCAGGTGAGATCAAGTGACTTGTCAGCATGTTGGCTGCAGGGTGTGGCAGCAGATGGAACTGGAAAGGTGTGTAGAGACCAGGCAGACCGCAGTGGCACACATAGCATCACATATCAGCTTTACTCTCAGGTAGAATCATCTGGAATAGATTGGTTAAAAAGATAAAGTAGGAAAATTTCCAGACGTATGACAAATGCCTGGAGTTTCTAGTTTGAGTATATCAGTTTTAACCTTAAAGGGTTATCATGAAACTGTGACTAAGCATTTAGTGAAATGTGGAGTAGGAAGGGCAGTTTAGGAGATCAAAAGAAGAGGGATGGCAGAGTATGGAGACTCTAGTGGGAGAGGAAGGCTGTCTATCTGACGAGTTTGTATTCATGCTCAGATGCCGAGGAGCTCAGAAGGTGGGCGACTGTGACCAGTGATAGTCATGTATATAGAGATTAGAAATGCATGTGAAAACGTCTCAATGTCA
>NW_008348862.1:493004-541802 GCF_000622305.1 Nannospalax galili
AAAATATCCAACTAGAGTTTAATGTTGATACAACAGTAATGTGGTACCCATTTAGGTCGTTGGAAGCTCACTGCCTCAAGCTGCAGTTATACACAAAGCTAGGAGGGAGGTGAACACTCTAGGGCCAGGGAGGAGTGAAGGAATTCCATGTCTAATTGGAACTACCTGACTCTTTGTCAATTATTAGTCCTATTGCTAATTTTGAAATGAAGCAATGCAATTTGAGAGAAGATTTTAGAAATCAGTTATTAAATTCAGAAAGTGTAAGACTGCCTTTTTGCTCTTCTGCAAATTAGTTCTTTGATGAATATTGTGGAGAATATTGACAAACCTAACAATTTAATCGAGTTGATCTTCCTGATGGGTATTTTCTAGTGCTCCGCTGTTATGATGGCAAACTTTGGTATTTCTTTAATAATGTTGCTAAATACCTTATGTGCATATTCTGTTATTGTTTGAATATCTTTAGATTTTGTTTTTGCTTCATATTTTTAGTGTTCAAATGACACTTAAAATTATTGTATTGTGAAATTAACAGCGTACCGTTAAATGCTTTATGAATAAAATAAAAAACTCCTAAACAAAAAAAAAAAAAAGAAGAAACTCCACACTGTGGGGTGCTGCTGGACATACTCTTTTTCGTTTGTTTGTTTGCCTTTTGAGATATGGTCTTGGAATGTAGCTCAAGCTGGCTTTAAACTTACGATGAAGCCCAAACTGACCTCAAACTCCTGGCAATCCTCCTGCCTCAGCTTCCAGAGTTCTAGGATTATAGGCCTCCTTCACCACATGGGGCTACACTGTGTTTCAATTCAGGAGCAGCTGTAAATTCATGGAAGTTTTATGACTGGATAAGGCACAAGTAGTAGTCATGAAGGTGACGGGAAATTCTACAACAGCCCGTGACTGTAATGTAAAAAGCATCAGCTAAGGATTTTTGTTAAATTACATTTATTTACTCTGTGTGTGTGTGTGTGTGTCTGTGTGTGTGTGTGTGTGTCTCTGTGTGTGTGTGTATGTGTGTGTATGTACACGGGTTCTCACACACAAACCATCAGGCTTTGCAGCAAGCACCTTTAGAGCCCTACTTAAGGAGTTTGAAAGCAGAAAGCATCCAGGATGGATGAGAAAAGGCATGCTCAGAGACTGGAGAGACATCAGTGGTGAAGGGCATGTACTGGTCTTCCAGTAGGACCAGAGTTCAATTTCTGTTCTGTAACTTAAGCCAGCTCCATGGGGATCTGACTTCACAGGCAGATGCATGTACTTTCACACATATACATAATGAAAAATAAAAATAAATGTGTTCTTTTTTTTTTTTTTTTTTTTTGGTCTTTTTGAGACAGGATCTCCCTGTAGCCTGAGCTGTCCTGGAATTCACTATGTAGACCAGGCTGGCCTTGAACTTACAAAGATCTGCCTGCCTCTGCCTCCCAAGTGCAGGGAATATAGGCATGTGTCACCACGCCTGGCAATAAATGTGTTCTTAAAAAGGTATACCCAGAGCTCAGTGGTTAAGAGGATCCAGGTTCAGTTCTCAGTATCCACATGGCAGCTCACAACTCTCTGTAACTCCAGTTCCAGGGGATCCTGGTTTCTGTGGGCATTGTACTCATGTGGTGTGCCTACATACATGCAGGCAAAACACTCATACACATAAAACAAAAATAAACAATTTTTTAAAAGGTATACCTAGAAGACACTTTTTCAGAGTTTTAAGAATATAAAATTTAAGCCAGGTGTAGTGGCGCACACCTTTACTTCCAGTACTTGGGAGGCAGAGGCAGGTGGATCTCTGTGAGTTCAAGGTCAGCCAGGTCTCCATAGAAAATGCAGGCCAGCTGTGGCTACAGAGAGACCCTGTTTCAAAAAGACAAAAAAAAAAGTATATAAAATTTTATTAATTCTTTGAGAATTTCATGCATGAATGTAATGTATTTTGATTATATTCAACTATTCAACCCCCACTCCTTCTAACTCTGCCCAGATCCACCCTTGACCCCCTACCAGCTCCCAATATTGTGTTCTCTTTTTTTTTGGAGATGGGACTCCCTGTATGGAACTCACTATGTAGACAGGCTGGACTCAATCTCAGTCTCACAGAGATCTGCCTGCCTCTGCCTCCCAAGTGCTGAGATTAAAGGCGTGCACCACTATGCCCAGTTTGTGTCCTCTTTTTTATTTTTATTTTTATTTATTTAGTTTTTGGGTTTGGTTTTTGAGACACTGTCTCTCTGTAGTCCCAGCTGGCCTGGAACTATATTTGGTCTTGATCTCCTCTTTATTGCCTCTGCCTCCCAAGTACAGGGGTTAAAGGTGTGTGCCATCATATAACCTGGTTTATTTTTTACTTATTTTTAATTACCTACCAAGTCCAATTTGTGTTGCCCGAGTACTCCTGGGTATGGGGTCATCCACTGGAGCATGGTCTACTTATCAGGGGCCTCACTGCAGAAGAAAACTGACTCTTCCTGTCCCAGAAGCCATCAATTGTCATTAGTTCCTCCCCCATCCAGGCCGAACTATTGCCTGGCTTGTAGAATATTCTTTATTTATTCTTTGGCAATTTCACACATGCATACAATGTATCATGATCATATCCACCTCACTTCTCCCCTCCCACTCTTCTTGGTCCCTCCCAACATGTATTCCTCCCATCTTTATGTCTTCTTTTTTGTATAAGCCACTGAGAGCAATTAGTGCTGCCTGCATGCATGTGGATGTGGGGCCATCTATCAGAGAACAGACAACCTATCAGCAGCCATACTCCTGAAGAAACCCCGCCCCACATACATACCAGCAACCATTAATTGCCAGTAGCTCCTCAGGTAATAGTGGAACCCAGTGGGCCCCTCCCATCCAGATTAGAATGTTGACTGGCTTTGTACAAGTAACCACAGCTGCTATGCGTTCATGAGTGCAGCAGTCACATGATGTCCAGAAGACAGCAATTTGTAGCATTCCTCCCCATCCTCTAGCTTTACATTCTTTCCACTCTCTCCTCAGCCATGCTCCCTGAGCCTAGGGAAATTGATATAGATGTCCCATTTAGGACCGTGCACCGGAGAGTCACTTATTCTCGGCACTTTGACTAGTGGTGAGTGTCTGCACTAACTTCTGCCCACTGCAAAAATAAACTTCTCTAGCCAAGATTGAGATCAGCATTAATTTATAGATATAAAAACATATATATTTAGAAAGCAGTTCCATCATATGCCTGTTTAGCAAAACAACACTAGCAGGTTCCCCCTTAGGCCCTACAATGATCAGAGCAATGGGTTTTTGGCCAGGTTTATGGTACCAAGCATGAATTCCCTTCTGTGGAGCAAGCCTCAAATCCACTCAGAAAGCAGTTAGTTACTCCCATAATGATTATGCCAATACTGCACCAGTAGGCACAGCTTGCCTGGTAGGTTGATACTGTAGCATGCAAGGTCCTCTGATGGGTAAGTGCATTGATGACTTTTCTCCCCTAGCAGCTAGCGTAGCACTTTCTAGCACTATGAAAGTTAGCCAACAAGGAAGAACTCTCCAGGTCACTTTCAACTTGATTTCTATTGAAACCAGAATGTGTTGTGAGAAGACAGGGTTAAATGAAAACCTCAGTACCACCGTTGGTCAACTCTTTAGGAGTTGTTGGCCAGGGAATCACCAAGGATTCACAAACTGTAAAGGTGATTGCCACCACTGTTGGTTGCAAGCCCAGAAGTAGACAGTAAAACCCTATTGTTGAAGAGACTGAATATTTTGGTTTTAAGATATGGGGAATCAAGCTCGGACTGAGTTAGAAATTTCTTCCCCACTAGCCTGCTTTCATAGGCCACTCTATGCAGGCTGCTGGGAGAGAATTGTCACCAACAGTCTTGCTTGCTTATGGCTCCTACATGCTGCATTCTCAACATGTCAGGTAAGATGCATCTGTTGCTTTCTTCTTGGATTTAAGGCTCATGCCACAAGAAGGAACTCGTGTTTGGTACTGTAGTCCAAGACAGAAACACTGTGACTAAGAAGTCATAGGTCCTAGTGGGATATCTACTGCTGTTGCTTTGTTAAATGAAAATGATGTGCCTGTCAGATTGCCTTCTAAACATTTGTTCATGACCATTGATTATTGAGGCTTGATTAGGGAAGCTTCTTGCAGTGGGTTGTAGTTCCTGCAGCAGAGACTCAGAACCAGTCAAAGTGCTGGGAATAAGTGACTGTTGCTATGGCAAAGCAATCCAATGCTCATCCTTAAATGGGAAAAAAATAATCACACATCTACATCACCCCCTCCAAGCTTCAGGGAACATCGAGGAAGAGGGAACTAAAAGAATATAAAAGCCAGAAGAGGTGGAATATTATGAACTCTGTCTTTTGGGCACAAATGGACATTGCCCAAAAATGTCTACTGAAATTTCAAATCTTGAAATCATAACAGCTATAATTACCCTCATGAGATACTCATAAGACTGGGTATTAATATTCTCTCGTGAAAGTTACAGAAGGCTCACAAGGCAGTGCACAGGGTACATGAGGCTCCCAGAGGAAAGCTATTAACAATTCATGGTGGTGGTGGTGTAGTGATTCGTTTTTGGTGGTATAGCTGCCATACATTGTCCACACTCCTGTAAGTAGCTTCTTAAATGGATTAATTCACCAAGCTATACTTGGGTGGAATGGTTTCTTTGGTCTGTCCTTTGTGCCATAGCTGGGATGAAGAGATGTTTGTTTGCATAACCCCAAGAAAAGTCACGCAGCAGTAATAGTTTCTGGAAATTAAAAAGCCATCGGAAAAGTTAAGTGTAGTGTCACATGCCTGTCATTGCAGTGCTCAGGAGGCTGAAAGAGGAGAATCTCCAGAGTCCAGAAGTTAGCCAGCTTAGACAATATATCAAGACCCTGTTTAGACAAACATATATACAAGAGGAAAAAGAAAAAAACAATCAGTTTTTAATTTTCTTCTTATAAAAGGAGTCATAATGCTGAAGACTTAACAGAATTCAATCACAAAAGTAAAGTAACCTTCCAATGCTGTCAGATAGCAAAATGCATTTTAGAGACTAGAAAGCAGAGCTTCATGGAAGTCCACGGCTTTCTCAGTACTGTCTTAGCACAAAGGGCAGCTCTCTGCCCCAGAAGCCACCTCTTCTCACTAGATCATGATGCCACTTTTCCCCAACTAGTATATGACGTGTGCTCCCCAAGATAGACTAGAAAGCGTCTTCTTTGCTGTGGCTCTGTCTCCCCTTCACTAACTGTGGTTAGATGCTGTAAGCGAACTATAAACTTTGCCTCGGTGCAAGTTTGTTCACGCACTGCTTATAGCTACGGTGTAACGAACTGAATAAATGAGCGATTTTCTCTGATGCCCCACCATGGTACATTTCTTCAGTCCATTTTCCTATTTGCCCTGCATTTGTCAGTGCTCCTGTTAATCTTTCTGACCTTTCTTTCAAATTCCTCACATCAGTGGGTGGCCTAGGACGTACTGATCCTATTTTCAGTAACTGCCAGAGACCTCTGCCAGTCACACTGGAGAGCAGGACTTCCTGGGCTACCTCCTGGCAAAGGGCATTTGCTTATCCAGCTTTGGGCCAGTCCCAAGATCTATTGGATCCAGGCGAGGTGTTGAAAGGCTGTGACAAATGCCTGATCCAGCAGACTATATCGGGAGTGGGCTAGCTTGAAAGCCCAAGGCACAGCAGGTGTCTAAGTAGGGACTTTCCAGCCTTCTGTGTTCCAGACATCTGCTGCTGGGCTGACTCACTTGGTGGATGAGAGAGGTTCATGTCCAATTTATTGGCAGTTACCAACACTGGGGCACAGAAAGAATCAAAAAGGGATCCAAAGAATTACCTAAATATCGTCCTTGTGAGGCACCCTGAGGAAGAAGCCTGGATGCCTGGATTCAACTGGTGGCTCTGATCACTGAGTGCTCTTAGATGCTACTAGAATTCTGACTCAGTCTGCCTTAAACAAAAGGAAGCTTTGTTATTTTTCACAATCAGAGGTAGAATGAGCTGCAGGATTGCTTTTATTTTTATTTTTTTGGTATTTTTGAGACAGGGCCTCCCTGTAACCCCAGCTGGCCTTGAACTCACAGAGATCCGCATGCCTCTGCCTTCCCAGTGCTGGGACTAAAGGCGTGTGCCACCATGCCCGGCTGCTTTAATTTTTTTAATTAAAAAGATATAGGGTTTCACTACATAGCCCAGGCTGGCTTTGAAGTCAAGGTGATCCTCTTGCCTCAGCCTCTCTAATGCAGTCATTGATCCTATTAAGGATGTGCTCAGTTTTGTCTACCTACTCCTTTACCTACCTACCCTCAATGTTGGGACCATCCTAACTCTAGGACTATTAGTTCTTGTTTGCCAGATGATTCCCTCTAATGTTGCCATGATCAGAGTTCCAGGCTTCTTGGGTCACCGCCAGCACGCAGAAACCTTTCTCAACCAAGGTCTTTAAATACTTTGCTTCTGTTTGATCAGCCAGACTCAGGTCTCCAGTCTATCACTCCTGGACCTGTATTGGGGAAGTTTTGATCTTTCAATGTTGTGCTGATGGGTTCAGACCTGCTTTGGCCAAAACTCAGGCTACCAGCCCTGTGTGTCAGTTGAGTACTTGAACAGTGGCTGGTCTCAATTATTTGTTTTGAAAATGTACAATACTTACCAGATTCCAAGAACTTAACACACACACACACACACACACACACAAATCTCCCTTTAAGAAACATTTTTATTTCATGTGTATGAGTTTTGCCTGCATGTGCATCCATGCCTTGCAATGTTTCTAGAGCCCAGAAGAGGTGTCAAATGGTCTGGAACTAGAGTTACAGATGGTTGTTAGCGTCCTTGTGGGTATTGGGAACCAAACCTGGGTCCCCTGCAAGAGCAGAACCACTGAGGTCTTTCTCTAGCCTGAGTCTGTTTTTTTTTTTTTAAAAAAAAAAGATTTGTATATTGAAAACATGTTAAAATAATGTTTTTGTTTCTTTGGGATTTTGTAGTTGTTTGTTTCGAGACAGGATCTCAAGTAGTCCAGGTTGGTCCTGAATTTTCATGTTTCTGAGGATGGTCTTGAACTCCTGATCTTGCCTCTACCTCCCAAGTGCTAGGGTTAGGGTATTATGCTTTTCTTCTCTATGTACACCAGACTGGGCTTGATCTCAGAGATCTGCCTCTGTGCACTGGGATTAAAGGCCTGTGCCACCACGCCTGGCTGGCTTACTTTTTTAATGTGGTTACTGGAAAATTTAACAAAATCACCTATGTGACTGCTTCCTATTTCTGTTTGATGGTCCTGGCTGAGAGAAAAATCGTATTCTATTTCTAGAACTCGAGAGTGAACAAAACCATGTTTGTTTTTTCTTTTTAAAAAGGAAGTTTTCTGCTTTTTAAAATAATCAACACTTTATATTTCTTTAGAGATATTTAACAGAGAGGAGGAGTGAGGGCAAACAATGGGGGCATCCATCCTAGTTCCGCAGCAGTATGCTGTGCTGAATGTTGTGTGGAAACTGCTAACTGAGGAACAGAGCTAAAACATGTA
Organism: Nannospalax galili; assembly: GCF_000622305.1. Taxonomy (NCBI): domain Eukaryota; kingdom Metazoa; phylum Chordata; class Mammalia; order Rodentia; family Spalacidae; genus Nannospalax; species Nannospalax galili. The sequence continues at coordinate 500,538 of NW_008348862.1, forward strand.
GGCCTGTGAGGGGTGTGGATAAAGGCAACGGGATTGCAGATTCCAGAGATTCTGTCTTAGGTGACAATGAAATGTCAGCATTAGCAGGGCCTTCATGGTAGACAGAGTTTCTACAAAAGAAAGGGGGCATGGTGGCTTACCTTCAGTCCTTGCACTTAGGGGGTGGAGAGAAGAGGCTCTGTTGAAGGCAAGTCTCAGCTACATAGGATGTTTGAAGGTAGCCTGGGTTACTTGAGATCACGTTTCAGACACAAAGCAAAACAAACTGAACAGAAAGAGAGATTACTGGGGCTGGAGAGGTGGCTCAGCAGTTAAGAGCACTGGCTGCTCTTGCAGAGAACAGAGGTTCAGTCCCCAGGACCCACGTGGCAGCTAACAGCCATCCATAACTCCAGCTCCAGGAGATCCATTCCCCTTCTCTGGCCTCCATGGTGCACTTACATACATGCAGGCAAAACACTCGTACGCATAAAAATAAATAAACACAGAAATGGAGGGATTGCTCAGGCGTCATTCTAGGTGATAGAAACTGTAGTTTTTGCTGGGTGTGACGGCACATGCCTTTAATCCCAACACTCAGGAGACAAAGGCAGGTAAATTCAAGTCCAGCCTGGTCTACAAAGCAAGTTACAGGCCAGCTAAGGCCACAGGGAGACCCTGTCTTAAAAAGACCAACAAAACAAAAACAAACTGGAGGTTTATTTTATTTTATTTATTTTATGTGTATGCATGTATTGCCTACATGTAGGTAAGTGCACCTGTGTTGTGCAATGCCCTCAGAGGACAGAAGAGGCTGTCGGATCCCCTGGGACTAGAGTTATGGACAGTTGTTAGCTGCCATGTGGGTGCTGGGATTCAAACCTGGGTCTTCTGCAAGAACAACCAGTGTTCTTAACCGCTGAGCCGCCTCTCCAGCCCCCAAACTGGAGTTTTTAATTTAGTTTTATTTTTTATTAAAAAAAAATACTTTTTTTCTGAAATAGGGTGTCATGGCCCCCAGGCTGGTCTTAAACTTGCCTATAGCTGCCGCAGCTGGTCAGCTACTGACCCTCCTTTCTCTACCTCCCAGGTGCTGGGATTTCAGGAGTGTGCCACCACGATCCCATCCGTTATCCGTTAAACTGGAGTTTTAGTTTCTCTGAAGCTGAGGTAATAGAGAGAAAGACTCACACTAGTTACCATGTAGCTATCTCCTCCAGTTTACAAAACTCAGGAAGTAAAGAAAACTTACAAGTTTTGTAAAGTTCCTGAAACCCCCAAAATTCATAAAGTCCCTCTCCAACCAGCCCAGCTGCCTGTAAGTTTTTCTGTGAGGTCCTGGAATGCAGCTTTTTTTTCCCCTTGTTAATTAGCCCTTATTTAATTTTATTTAATTAATTAATTAATTACATTTATTTATTTATTTATTTATTTATTGGTCTTTTTTTGAGACAGGGTCTCCCTGTAGCCCCAGCTGGCCTGGAACTCTCTATGTAGACCAGGTTGGCTTTGAACTCAAGGAGATCTGCCTGCCTCCCAAGTGCTAGGATTAAAGGCATTTGTCACCATGCCTGGCTTTTCTTTTCTTTTTTTTTTTTTAAATTGAAGGTCCCTTACTGGTTCTGCTTTTATGACTGGGCAAAACCAAGGGAGAAGGGAGAGCAACCAGCTGGCACAGGGAGGGGTCATTTCCAGCACATTCCATGTAGACACAACTAAACAGTCCAGCACAGAGTCGCAGTAGTGGTTAGAAGTTGGCAGCCTGGGACTGGGAGGGACAAATGGGAAATAGGTGTGTGTTAAAAAAAAAATACAGGCTTGCTGGGCATGGTGCACACGCCTTTGATCCCAGCACTCAGGAGGCAGAGGCTGGTGGATCTCTTTGAGTTCAAGTCCAGTTTGGTCTAGACAGTGAGTTCCAGGCCAGCTGGGGCTACAGGAAGACCCTGGCTCAAAAAGCCAAAAGAAAAGAAAAGAAAAAAAAAAACCCCCAAAACAAAAAAAAAAAAAACAGGCTAAACTGGCTGTCTGGGAAAGAACTTAGTCTGCTTCAACCCAAGGGGAATCAGAAGATCAAAAGCAGTTTGGGAAAACCAGACCATCAGGAATGGAGGGAAGAGGATGGTTGGTGGGGGGGTTGGCAACTGGGGTGAAGGGATTGCCCTCCCCGTCCTAGGATCCCCCCAGCCCCTTGGGTCTGTAAGGAAAGGGGCTGCCTGCAACACCAGGAGCAGATCTGGGGCTGCTAGATGCTCCAGGCAGGGGGCTGGCCTGGGCTCACAAAGGCCTGCCCTCCAGGGAGATGACACTGCTGCCACCTAGTTTTTTCTGACAGGGTGCAGCGGTCCTTGACCTCATAGCAGTGAGCTTGTATTTCATGCTTGATCCCTGTCAGCTTCTTTTTGATGGCGTCCCTGGAGTTGGAGTAGATCAGTTTGCTCTTAAGGGGTACACTCTCAGGGGTTCAGAAGAGGAAAACCAGGCCCTCTTTCTTGCTCTCCTTGGTCTTGCGGGTGGCTTTGTAGAGAGCGTAGCAGCAGTCCTTGTCTGGCAGCATCCTGACAAAGGTGCTAGTGGTTATCCAGTCTACCCCACATCGCCTACCAGGATCTCCTTGCCCTCCTCCAGGATAATGTTCTTATCCTCACTCAGCCGGATCTACACTTCCTGCTTACGCTTCTCCACTTCCTCTGGCGTTGACCTTCATGTCATTGAACACTTTGATGACACCATCAGAGACAGCCATACAAGAGGCCATGTTTCTGGAAGCGAAAGGAGACCAGGAGAGCCATAAGAGAGCAGAACTGCAACAACTGCTGCCAGGATCCAACTGAACCTGGAATGCAGCTGTTTTGAATTGTTGCCCAAGCAGAAGTGAGGGGCCACAGTAGGGAGTAGAGGGATGGGGTTGCTTTGGGATCATCCTGCCCCTATAAATAATCCCAAACCCATATTCCTGTAAGTAACCGCAACAAAACCCCCTGCTTCACTAAGGTAGAATCAGGTAGAATCATTTCTTTGGTCTGTCTTTGGTGCCCCATCTGGTGTGAATAGAGGTTTGTTCAAGACTTCCAGAAAAAGTCACAGAGCACTAGCTGACAGTCTTACAGTGGTGATGTGAAGCCTAGTGGCAGGTGTATTCTGGGGTGGCTGATGTGAACATTCATTAGCAGCATGAGCAGCAGTAAACATGTTTCAGCCCTTTGGCTAAAGACCCCTGAGCAAGTGAGTTTGCACTTCTGTTGCCCTTAGGAAGCATTCAGAGGTTCGTAGTGTTTAGGCTCAAGGACCCCAGGTTCTAATCACACCTGTGCTGATCAAGTTCCCATGTGTAAAATGAAAGTAACAACAGTAGTAGATACTTCACAGTTACTATGAGGATTCAATGAGTTCTATATGGAAAGTTCTAAGAAATTTCAAGAACACACAGTGCCTGCACATAGTATGTGCTATTAAGAATTTGATGAGGGGCTACAGAGATGGCTCAGAGATGGCACTGGCTGCTCTTACAGAGGACCCAGGTTTAGTTCCCAGCACCCACATGGCAGCTAACAACCATTTGTAACTCTAGTTCCAGGGGATCCGAGACCCTCTTCTGGCCTTTAAGGGCATTGCATGCATGTGGTGCACTTACATAACATGCAGGCAGAATGATCATACACATAAAATAAAAATTAAATAGCCAGGCCTCATTGCTCATGCATTTAGTCCCAGTGGATCTCTGTGAGATTGAGCCCAGCCTGGTCTACATGGTGTGTTTCAGGTCAGTTGTAGGTTACAGGGAGACAGTCTCAAAAAAAAACCCCAAATAAGTAAGTAGAGTTTGTTGTGATGCCAGGCAGACTCATGTCTCTAATTCCAGAACTCAGGAGGCAGAGGCAGGAAGATCTCTGTGAGTTTTGAGTCTGGTCTACCTAACAAGCTTCAAGCTAGCCAGAGCTACATAGTGAAACTCTGTCAATAAATAAATAAATAAATAAATAAATAAATAAATAAATAAAATAAAAATTTGTTGAGGAAAAAAGGTCTGCTATTGCTGATCACACATAGACATCTAGGAAGTTATATGAAAATAAGTCTACTTTTTCCAAACACCATATATGCAATAAACATACATATAAAGATAGTGCAGAGCTGGGTGTGGCGGTGCATGCCTGCAGTCCCAGCACTTGGGAGGCAGAGGCAGGCAGATCTCTGTGAGTTCAAGTCCAGCCTGGTCTACATAGTGAGTTCCAGGCCAGCTGGGGCTACAGGGAGACCCTGTTTCAAAAAGACCAAGAAAGAAAGAGATAAAAAAATAGTGCACAGAGCCAGGCCTAGTGGCACATATTTGTAACCCCAATACCTGGGAATGGAAGGCAGGATGATAACAAGTTTTAGGTCAAAAGAAAATCAGGAGCTAGGGAGACAACTCAGCAGGTGGAGGTGCTTGCTTTGCAAGCACAATGAGTTCAGCTTCCCATCACCCACGTTAAAATAAAAAAACAAAAAACTGGCACAGCCACATATGCTTGTAGCCCCATCACTGTCAGGGGCAGAGACAGAAAGATCCCTGGGGCTTGTTGGCCCCTGGCCTAACTCCAGGTTCAGTGAGAGAGCCTGACTCTAGGGAATAAGGTGGAGAGTGGGCAAGCAGGACACCGTCGTCCTTCTCTGCTCTCCAAGTATGCCCATGAGTTTGCACATCTGCACATGTTTGTACGCCACAGTAAAGAATATATTTTTTCTGGGCATGGTGGTGCATACCTTTAATCCCAGCACTCTGCCCAGAGGCAGAGGCAGGTGAGGCGGATCTCTCAATGCCAGCCTGGTCTACATAGTTAGTTCCAGGCCAGCCCCACTACAGGAGGACCCTGTCTCAAACAAAACAAAACAAAAACCTCAAAACACAAGGGGCTGGAGAGATGGCTCAGTGGCTAAATAAAATATAAATATATAACCCCCCCAAAAAAGATCAAAAAAAGAATTAAATTTTATTTATTTTTTAAAAGATCCTTTTAAAAACCTTATTTTTATTGCATGTGTATGAGTATATTGCCTGCATGTATGTAAGTGTAGCCATGTTGTGCAGTGCCTGTGGAGATCAGAAGAGGATGTCAGATCCTCCAGAACTGGAGTTACAGACGGTTGTTAGTCACCGTGTGGGTGCTGGGAACCAAACCTGGGTCCTCTGAAAGAGCAACCAGTGCTCTTAACTGCTCAATCATCTCTCCAGTCCTCTCTTTTTTATATTGTTTTGGAGGCAGGGTTCCTGTAGCCCCAACTGGCCTGGAACTCCCTATGTAGCCCAAGCTGACCTCCATCTCAGATATCCATATACCTCTGCCTCCCAAGTGCTGGGATTAAAAGTGTGCACTACAGTGTCCAACTCAAAAACGTTTCTTTAAAAGGTCTTGGTGGCACACACTTTTTATCCCAGTGCTTGGGAGGCAGAGGCAGGTGGATTTTTGTGAGTTTGAGGCCAACCTGGTCTACATAATGAGTTCTGGCCAGCCGGGGCTACAGGGAGGCCCTGTCTCAAAAAGACAAAAAAGAAAAAAAAGTCTTGGTTGGTCAAGGCCAGCTTGGTCTACACAGCAAGTTCCAAGCCAGCTGGGGCTACAGGGAGACCCTGTCCCAAAAGACAAAACAACAACAAAAGTCTTGGTTTGGAAGTCAGAGCATGGTGGCCCAAGCTTTAATCCCAGCACTTGGGAGGTAGAGGCAGATGGATCGCTGTCAGATCGAGGCTAGCCTGGTCTACATAGTGAGTAGACCTGAAGGGATGGGCAACTTTTTATTTGGATGTCATCCTGGGCTTGGGAATTTGGCAGAGAACTGTTGTGGCCAGGGACCAGGTGACCAGGATACTAGGAGTGGGGGTACTGGTTCTCAAGAGTTTTCCTGTAGACAATATTTCGTTTTCCTAACATACCTTGTGCTTGGAGTGACCTGGGAAATCCGGGCTCAAACCATGTGGGGTCCAAGCAGTTCTGGGCTTGAGGACAGCAGCCCTGATGGTGGGACTTCCTGGAGATATTTAGTCAGCTTGTCCTAGCCTGGAACTCTTTTATTCCACATAGTAGCAGATGCACCACCATCAAAAAAGCTAGTATTCAACACATTTTGCTGACTTCTTTTGTAAAAATTATTTTTGAGATAGGGTCTTGCTATATAGCCCAGGGTGGCCTAGGACTCACTGTATAACCCAGGGTGACTTTGAACTAGCAATTACAGCCATGCCTCATCATGCCTGGCTTTGCTGACGTTCTCTGTGCTGGCTGCAACTTCTCTGCTCCTGGAGAGTTCCATGGAGAAAGTCCAAGTGCAATCGAATCTAAAGCAGATGATTGATCACACTTTCAGAAACCTTCTAATTACCAGGCCTCAGGCCAGCTTCTTCCTGGAGTCACTGTTCCTGCCAGAAAGACAAAATTATGTTCCATGAGGTCCATGCTGGCCTCCAGTTGCAGGGCTTCAGCTTAAGCCTGGGAGGGAGCCAATTTCTCTCTTTTGTTTTGAGACAGTGTCTCCCTATATTGCTCAGGCTAGCCACGAACTTGAAGTCCTCCTGCTTTACCCTTACATACAGGTGTACCACCATGCCAGACTCTTACTGTGTGCCCAGGGTCTCACATTACAGGCCTGGCACATGCTAAGCAAGCATTCTACCACTGAGCTACACCCAAGCCCTTGGCGTCTTTTTTTTTTTTTTCTTTTAAAGATAGATTAAAAAAATAAAACCCTCTCTTTTATTTTTTATTTATTTTGGTCTTTTTGAGATAGGGTTTCCCTGTAGTCCCAGCTGTCCTGGAACTATGTAGACCAGGATGGCCTTGAACTCAGATATCTTCCTGTCTCCACCTCTGGGATTAAAGGCATGCTCCACCACACCCGGCTACCCCCCCTCTTTTTTTTAATTGATTCAAGAATTTCATATAATATATTTCAATCATATTCAGACCCCTCCCCCATCTCAACCTATGCCTTCATCCCCATCTCCACTTCATGTCTTCTACTAGCAAATGAAAAACCCCATCCATCTTACACGTCTGAACTGGGTGCCAAAAAAATCATATCTCATCAGAATATCAGTGAGCTGTAATTCTTACACAGATGGGCCAAATTAAAAATTATTTTTATGTGTGTTTGCATGAGTTTACGTGCACCACGTGTATATGCAAGAGCTCACAGAGGCCAGAGGATGGCATAGGATCTCTTGGAATTGGAGTTACAGACAGCTATGAGCTGCCATGTGTGTACTGGGAACCAAGCCCGGGCTCCCTGAAAGACCAGCAAGAGTTCTTAACCACTGAGCTATGTCTCCAGCACCTTTAAACTGTCTGCTCTGTAGTCCAGGCTAGCCTTGGAACTTTCTATGACTCTCTCAGCCTCATTTTTGCTCAACCACCAAGGGGCGAGTGTCCATCTGTACATCTGGAGTCACTGGATTGTGGTCTCTCTGGTTGTTGGTATTGTTTTGTTGTCTGCATTGGTTTGGTTTGGTGTTTCGCAGGGTCTCATGCCGCTCAGGCTGGCCTCAAATTCACTGTGTAGTGGAGGGTGACTTTGAACCGGTAATCCTCCTCTCCACCAACCTGAGTGCTGGGACTGTGAGCGCCAGTCACCGGACAGTACTGAGGTCTTAACCTTGCATTTTAGTAGGAAAACGAAGAGCTGAGAGTGAAGGGTACTCGTTACCGCGCGCGGCTGCCCCCAGCGGCGGGCCGCGGAGGCCCCGGGTTGTAGACGGGCTCTTTCCACCGCGTCCACGGAGCCATTCTAAACGCCTTCCTTTGGTTTTCTCAGGAGCGAGTGCAGATGGTTGCTGTGATAGTCACCTTCGCCCAGACAAAGGAAATCGAGGCTCCGAGAGTCTGGATTCCCCAGCCGGCTGGGACGCGAGTCGCTCGCCCTTCTGGAGCCCGGCGCCGCCCCGGGTCGCCCAGCGCCCCCGCCCCGCTTTCCCCGAGCCGGGCTGCGCGGACCGCGGGGTTGGGGGGAAGCTGCGCGGTCCGAGCTTCAGGAGCCTGGGAGCGCTTTAAAGGTCGCTTCTGAGGGCGGCGAGACGGCGCAGCGCATGAGAGCGCGGGCCGCCAATGGCACTCCGGGCTACACCCCTAGAGCCCAGGCGGTGGAAGAACAGAACCGGCTCTGGCAGGTTGCTCTCCCACCGCTGCACGAGCACGCGCACGCACGCATACGCACGCACGCACAAGCACGTATTAACCAACCACCCAGCCAACCACCCAGCCAACCACCCAGCCAACCACCCAGCCAACCACCCAGCCAACCACCCAGCCAACCACCCAGCCAGCCAACCACCCAGCCACCAAATGGTTAGCGGGTGTGATGGAGCATACTTGTAGTCCCAGCGCTTGGGCAATGGAGGCAGAAGGACCAGAGTTCAAGCCCAGCCACGGCTACGTAGTGGCTTGACTCCAGGAGCACTCACCCGGCGGCTGATAACCCCTTATAATTCCAGTTCCAGGGCCTCCGACGCCCTCTTCTGGCCTCTGTGGACATTGCATACATTTGGTGCATTTGCACACACATTAAAAATAAATTTAAGAAATACGGGCATTAAGCCGGGCGTGGTTGCGCACGCCTTTAATTCCAGCACTCGGGAGGCAGAGGCAGGCGGATCTCTGTGAGTTCAAGGCCAGCCTGGTCTACATAGTGAGCTCCAGGACAGCTGGGGCTACAGGGAGACCCTGTCTCAAAAAGAACAAAAAAGGGCATTTATATTAGGATAAGGGAGGGTAGAAGTTGGCGGAACTGAGTGACGTTCTCCAGGGAAAGTGAATGTGGGTCACTTGGCATGACTGGTGGCTGATGTGAATATCAACAAGAGCCACTTTGTTCCTACACTGCCACTTTACTGGCTAGCCAGAGGCTTGAGGGTGCAGGCGCTCAAACTCCAGTGCCAGCAAGCTCAGGTTTGGGGTTCCTAAGCCAGCAGAAATAAGCCTGGGCTGACCCTGAGGTTTTGTATTTAACAATGTACTTTTCCCCCTGACTGAATTTTTTTTGTTTACTTCCAAAAAAAATTTTTTTTGTGGTGTTTTTGAGGCAGGGTTTCCCTGTAGCCCCAGCTGTCCTGGAACTCACTATGTAGTCCAGGCTGGCCTTGAACTCAGAGATCCGCCTGCCTCTGCCTCCGGAGTGCTGGGATTAAAGGCATGCACCACCAAGTCCGGCTATGCTTCCAACAACTTTTAAATAAATAAAAGAGCCAGGCCTGGTGGTACAGACTGGTCATCCCAGCATATGTGAGGGGAGGCAGAAGGATCAGCAACCGAAGGCTACCTGTGCCTATATTAGACCCTATCTCAAAAACAAAACAAACAAAAACACAGAAGAGAAAATAAGTTAATCTTTTGTTCAGTATTCACAAATGCTGTTAACATTTTGTGCTGTGTTCATAGATTTTCCCTGTTTATTTTCTTTAAGCAAAGGTGGAATCACTATGGTCAAGAAAAATGAAAATACACATCGAGTACAAAACGTCCACACGTGTTCATGCTAACATTACTACTGCCCAAAACTAGAACAAGGTAAGTATGTACATCAAGGGAGAAATGGATAAACAAAATGGTGTGGCGGGATGGCCACATCCCGCAATCAGAAGAACCTGGGGACATCAAGGCGAGAGAAGCCCATCACAGCAGCTGAGCCTCAGATGATGCCATTCATTATGTTTGTTCGTCTATCTTATTTGTGTATGAGTGTTTTGCCTATATGTATGTAAGTGTACCCATGTGTGCAATGCCCATGGAGGTCAGAAGAGGGCGTCAGATCCTCTGGAGTTGGAGTTATGGATGGCTGTGAGCCACAATATGGGTGCTGGGAACCAAACCTGGGTCCTCTGCATGAGCAACAGTAGTCTTAACTGCTGAGCCATCTCTCCAGCCCCAGATGATGCCATTTATGCCAGTAGTCCACAGAGAGGTCCACCATGGCATATGTACACATGAAAGCAGATTACTAGTTGGTAGGAGCTGTGGAGAAAGGAAGGCAGTTACTGCTGATGGACACAGAGTTTCTGCAGCACTGAAATGCTCTGGAATTAGAAATATGACAGCTGGGTAACCTGCGATATAGCAAAAGTCATGGAAGTCTACATTGTGTGTGTGTGTGTGTGTGTGTGTGTGTGTGTGTGTGTGTGTGGTGGTGGTGGTGGTGGTGCTAGAATTGACCCAGAGTCTTTCACATGCTAGACAAGAGCCCCACACTGAGCTGTGCCCCCCACCCCGCCCTAACTTGCTTTAGTTGTACACTGTCAAATATGAGTTTCAATAATCATTGTAAAGAAGTAATTATACTGCAATATATTATGAATGTTCTTCCAATTTTCCCAATAACTATTCTTCCATACATTTATATATTTTAATTGCCAAAGTAATGCAGATACCTTACAAAAAATTAATGCAGAGCAGGGTGTGGTTGTGCACGCCTTTAGTCTCAGCATTAGGGCAGCAGAGGCAGGCGGATCTCTATGATTTCAAGGCCAGCCTGGTCTACATAGTAAGTTACAGTTCTCCTACAGGGAGACCCTGTCTCAAAAAAAAATTAATACAGAGCAATGAAAATTGTAAAGCATTTCCCCTGCCCACCTTCAGACTATAGGCATGTGCCACCACGCCCAGCTAAAATTATTTTTAAAATGTATTTGTTCATAAAAAGCAAGATATGGTGGTGCAGGCCTTTAGTCCCAGCATTGGGAGGCAGAAGCAGGTGGATCTCTGTTAGTTCAAGGCCAGCCTGGTCTATATAGTGAGTTTCAGGCCAGCTGGGGCTACAGGAAGACCCTGCCACGAAAAGACCAAAACAAACAAAACTTTGTTTACTTTGGTACTGGGGATTGAACACAGGGTCTTGAGTATGCCAGATGAGTACACAACCACTGAGCTACATCCCTCGGCCCATTATTCCAAAGTAGCCCTGGCTAAGCTAGCCTGGAATCTGCTATGTAGACCAGGCTGGCTTGAAATTTACAGCAATCCCCTGCCTCCCTCTTCCCTCCCTCTCTTTCTCCTACCCTCACTCTTTCTGTCTCCTGTTCTTTCTCTCTCTCCCTTTCTTTCTTTTCTTTCTTTCTTTTCTTTCTTTCTTTCTTTCTTTCTTTCTTTCTTTCTTTCTTTCTTTCTTTCTCTCTTCCTTCCTTTCTTCCTTCCTCCTTCCTTCTCCTTCCTTCCCTTCCTTCTCCTTCCTTCCTTCTCCTTCCTTCTCCTTCCTTCCTTCCTTCTCCTTCCTTCCTTCCTTCTTCCTTCCTTCTTCCTTCCTTCTTTTCTTTTTCTTTTATGACAAGGTATCATGTAGCTCAGATTGACCTCAAATTTGCCATGTAGCTGAGGCTGACCCTTAAATTCTGACCTTCCTCTACCCATGTCCTCAGAACTGGGATTCCAGGTATGTACCACCTCACTGGCTCTTTTCTTTATCTTTGTTTTTTATTTTTATTTTTTAAAGATCTATATTTATGTATTATTTTTATTTTATTTTATTTTTTGTTCTTTTTAAGACAGGGTCTCCCTGTAGCCCCAGTTGGCTTGGAACTCACTATGTAGACCAGGCTGGGTTCAAACTCACAGAGATCCACTTGCCTCTGCCTCCCAAGTGCTGGGATTAAAGGTGTGAACCACTACGCTTGGCGGTGTTATTTTTATTTTATGTGTATGAGTGTGATGCTTGCGTGTGTGTAAGTGCACTCATGTTGTGCAAAGCCTGTGGAGGTCAGAAGAGAGAGCATTGGAGTCCCCTGGAACTGGAGTTATGGACAGTTGTTAGCCACCATGTGGGTGCTGGGAATTGATCCTAGGTCCTTTACAAGAGCAGCCAGTGCTCTTAACTACTGAGCCATCTCTCCAGCCCCTTTACATTTTATTTATGTATTCATTTTTATTTTATGCATGTGAGTGCTATGCCTGCATGTATGTAAGTGCACCTGTGTCATACAGTGCCAGAAGAGGACAGAAGAAGGCATCAGATCCCCTGGAACTGGAGTTACAAATGGTTGTTAAGCTGGCATGTGGGTGCTGGGATTTGAACCCAGGTCTTCTGCAAGAGCAGCCATTGCTCTTAAGTGCTGAACCAGTTCTCCAGCCCAGATTTATGTATTTTTAAATTTATGTATCTGTGTATTTGTCTGTGTGAGTGTATGCCACATACTTGTGGCATCAGAGGCTAGAAGAGGGCATCAGATCCCCTGGTGCTGGCACTACAGGTGGTTTTGAGCCACCATGTGGATCCTGGGAATGAATCCGGCTCCTCTGTTGGAGCAGGAAGCACCATAGCCTTTGACCCATCTTTTCAGCCCCTATTTATGTATTTATTTTGTGGCAGTGCTGGGAACGGAACCCATGGTGTTGCACATGTAGGACAAGCAATCTGTCACTGATAAGGGTCTCAGGTGCAACTCAGACTGGCCTTGAGCTTGCTGTGTAGCCTAGGTTAGCCTTGAACTCATGCTCCTCCTGCTCTGCCTCCTAAATCCTGGGATTACCTGCATGCACTGCCATGCCTGTTGGTTTCACACCAACTCACAGACTTGTTTTATTTTCAATCCCCCCACCCCCACTCTCCCAAGCATTGCCACTGCTCCAAAACGTTGATTACAAGCTCTAAATTGTGCAAGCACCCTTGGAAAATTATCACTTTTTTGTCTTTAGACATGCTTCAAGTGGCTGGGTGTGGTACCGCACGCCTTTAATCCCTCCAAGCCTAAGGCAGAAGCCAGTGAGATAGAAGGCTAGCCTGATCCAGGTTGAGTTCCAGGCCAGCTGGGGCTACAGAGAGACCTCATGTCAAAAAGAATAACAGCAAAAAGCTTCAGGTGGGCTTGGTGGCTTCTACACTATGATCCTACCACTTGGGGGAGGTGGAGGTATAGGATCAGGAACTCATTGTCATCTTTGTTTTTATTGTGAATTGGAGGCCAGCCTGGGCTACATAAGACCCTGTCTCAAGAGACAAACAGGAAGAGGAAATGCTCTTAAAGTTGGAGCCATCTTTCCAGCCCCCATTTCATTTATTTTGTAACAGTAGAGAGGGCTGGAGAGATGGCTCAGTGGGAAAAGGTGCTTGCTGTCAACCCCAAAAACCTGAGTTCAATTCCTAAGACCCACATGGTGAGAGAAGAAAACCCCAGGTTGTCCTCTGATCTCCATGAACACACATGGTGATACATTCGCCACTACTCACACCCAAATACATGTAATAAAAATACCACCCCCCACCAAAAAAAATATAAATAAAAACTCTCCTAGCACATGGAAGACAGGATTGATATGTTAGAGGCCTTACAGAGCAAAGTTTAGGTCAGCCAGAACTTCATAACAAGACATTATCTAAAAAAATTGTTATTGTTGCTAGACGTAGTGACTCATGCCCAGTAGTTAGGAGACCGAGGCAGGAGGAGAGCTGTGAGTTGATGAAAGCGTGACAGTCGGGGCTTTAGAGTGAGTTCCAAGCCAACCTGGGCTACAGAGTGAGACCCTGTCTCAAAAAAAAAAAAAAAAGAAAAAAAAAAAAGAAAAAAGAAAGTGGTATACTATAAATCTTTTTACTCAGTATTTTTGAGGTCTCTGTATATTCCTAAATTATATTATTTCGTTTTTTTCTTTTTTTTGGTTTTTTTGAGACAGGGTCTCCCTGTAGCCCCAGCTGGACTGGATTCGCTATGGAGACCAGGCTGGCCTCGAATTCACAGAGATCTGCCTGCCTCTGCCTCCTGAGTGCTGGGACTAAATGTGTGTACTACCACACCTGGCTCCTAAACTATATTATTTCTTAATAAACATCCACTTCTACCATATAGTACCACAGTAATGGCCACCTGTAAGGTGCCTTCATCTCTGTCACAATAAGGAGTGTGCTGTCTGTGTTCCCTTATACACTTGAGCAAGAAAGTTATGCAGCACATACACTCAGGTATGAGCATTATCCTGGGCCAAAGCACAAGTTCCTATTAAATTTAAATATAAGCTGCTGTAATGCTAGCACTGGGAGTGGAGGGTGGAGGGTTGGGACTTCAAGGCCAGCCTTGGTTACAAAATGATGTGAATTAAAGTTCCCAGAAAAATCCTGCATCTTGGATTGAGCTTCCTGTAAAGCTGATCAACTGCTCAGCACTTCAATGACTGGAGAGTTTGGAGTGTTGCAGATCCAGAGCCCATTTACAATTTATTTTCCTTGGGCCATCTTTACCCCTAAATAGCCAGTCTTTGCCCACCCCTGTTTCTGACTTAATATCTTGTAACAGATAAAAACATCTTTAAGAGTATAGTAACTTAAGAAAGCCCTAGCATTGACCAACCAAAAGGCTAAGTATGTCATCAGAGCATCTGATGCCTATAATAGAATTCCCCCTATTTACTATGACCACTTCCTGAATGTGCCCACCAATGTATTTGAAAATATGTTTATTTATGACTGCCTTTGTTCTGTTACTATAAAAGGTTCATGAAATTGCTACCTCATTGGAACATGGTACTTAAGGAAACCTAAATCTGTGTTCCTAGGCCATGGTCACTCATATTTGGCTCCAGAATGAGCTATCTTTTTCTTTCTTTTGAAGTGACTGCTGTTTCTTTCATTGATACTGAGTTCCAGGGTAGCCTGAGCTACATGAGACCCTGTCTCAAAACCAAACCAGCTGGGTGTACTGGCACATGCCTTTAATTCCAGCACTGGGAGTCAGAGGCAGGGGGATCTTTGTGAGACTGAGGTCATTCTGGTCTACTTAGCGAGTTCCAGGTCAGCTGGGGCTACAGGGAGACCCTGTCTTGAAGAACCACAAAGCCAAAACCAAAAACCAAAACCAAAGCACCCACCCAAACAAACCCAAAGTCTTTATCCTTGTGGAATGACTTGTCAGTTGGTATTCTCCCTTTTCCTCTCGTGAGCAGGAATTCTCATTTCCCCACACCTGTGCCAAAACTTAGTTGTACCAAACTACCTTTTTTTTCCCCCTTGAACCCAGGGATCCAAGTATGTTAAGCAGGTATGGCGCTGCTGAGCAGCTTCCCCAGCCTGTGGCACCCGACTTCCTTTTTTAAAAAATTATTATTTTATGTGTATGAGTGTATTGCCTGCCTGTTAGTGCACCTGTGTTTGCAATGCCTGAGTAGGTCAGAAGAGGGCGCCAGATCCCTCTGGAACTGGAGTTGTGGATGGTTGTTAGCTGCCATGTGGGTGCTGGGACTCAAACCGGGGTCCTCTTCAAGAGTAGTCAGTGCTTTTAGCCACGGAGTCATCTCTCCAGCACCACATAATTTTAGTGTGCTCTTTTACCCCCTCCCCCTTTTCCTTTTCTCTAGTTACTGTGGAGTTTGATCAGATCTTCATGTGCTTCTTTGACATCTGGTCTTCCATTAAGAGAACTGTCTATTCATTGCATCTTCATTCATTCATTCATTCATTCATTCATTCATTTCTCTCTCTCTCTCTCTCTCTCTCTCTCTCTCTCTCTTTCTCTCTCCCTCTTTTCTTATGTATCCCAGTGAGTTTGAGCTCACTAGGTATTGCTGACTTGGGACTCCCCATTCTCTTTCCAGCTCCCAATTACAGATGTGCACTGCTATTCTTGTCGATCTATGAAAACGCTGAATATTCTAGATATTAGCCTGTTATACTGATAAGAAGTTGCAACCTCTCCTCTAGTCTGTATTCATCAACTCTGTGGTAGATTTCCAGCTTGCTTGGTTTTCCCGCTGCTCCCTGGGGACTCCTTGGGATTTCTCTTAAAGAAATAAGATGTGACACACAGAACATTGTGTAGGAAACAGGTAGAGTTTATTAAGAGTTTGAGATGCTAAGAAGTGTGACAGTGGACAGTGACTAAAGGACCATTGTAGGAATGACTTTTTTTTAACCTTTAAAAAATTTTTTTTATTTATTATTTTTATTTTATGTGTATGTGTGTATTGCCTGCATGTAAGTAAGTGCACCCATGTCGTGCAATACCTGCAGAGGTCAGAAGAGGCTGTCAGATCCCCTGGGACTGGAGTTATGGACAGTTGTTAGCTGCCATGTGGGTGCTGGGATTCGAAACTGGGTCTTCTGCAAGAATGTGGTTTTTTTAAATATGTATATTTATTGTTTTTATTTTATGTTTATGAGTGTATTGCCTACATGTATGTGAGTGCACCCATGTTGTGCAACGCCTTGAAGGTCATCAGATTCCCCTGGAACTGGAGTTAAGGATGGTTCGTAGCCACCATGTGGTGCTGGGAATTGAACCTGGGTCTTCTGCAAGAACGTGGTTTTTTAAAATATATATATTTATTGTTTTTATTTTATGAGTGTATTGCCTACATGTATGTGAGTGCACCCATGTCATGCAACACTTCGAAGGTCATCAGATTCCCCTGGAACTGGAGTTAAGGATGGTTCGTAGCCACCATGTGGTGCTGGGAATCGAACCTGGGTTCTCTGCAAGAGCAGTCAGTGCTCTTAACCGCTGAGCCACCTCTCCAGCCCCAACCAGTGTTCTTAACGGCTGAATCATCTTTGCAGCCCCTGTAGGAATGACTTTTACAGAATGGACTGAATCTGGACTAATTACTTAACCTTGCAACCAAAAAGCTACTGCAAACAAGCTCACTTGTGACCTGGGCACCTGACCTGAATCCCTCAGAACCTCAATTTGCCCTCCACCCAAGATAATGAATGAATGTGGGTGTACTTGAATTAGAATCAAAATACTGAACACAGCATATTGTGTGTATGAGACATTTTAGGCCTAGGTATCAAAGGGTAAGATTCTCGGGTCAGATAGGGGTGGATTCAAATTTGTAATTCCCCAAATGAGACTGGAGAAATCGTTTTGAATGAAAATGTGGGTAAGGCTCGGCTCGGGAGCACAGTTCCAGGAGATGTTGAGGAATAGCTACTCTTGAGTTCAGGTCAACTCTTAAAGCTAAAGTTAATAGCCAGGTTGTTTATCTGGGTATAACTGTAATGTTGGCATGGTAATGCCACAGGCTACTGAGGAATGCTCACATGGGGTACTGGGCACGCCTAGCCATATGCTTAGGCAGGTTTTATGCTGGTCCTCAAAGTCTCTAGAACAGGCAGCTTTCCTAAGGGGTGATTTCCTCCCCAGGTGCTTAACAGCCACTGGATCAGCTTTTTTTTTTGAGACAGGGTCTCAGTATGTAGCCATGACTGGCTTGGAATTCACTGTGTAAACCAGGCTGACCTTGAATTTACAGAGATCACCTCCCTCTGCTTCCTGAGTGCTAAGATTAGAGGTCAGGCCTTCTGTATTAACTCTTTTCTTTCCTTGGGTTTTTAGGAATAGGTTTCATGTACCCCAGACTGACCTGGAACTCACCAAGTAACTGAAGATAACTTTAAACTCCTGACCCTCTTCGGTGCTGAGGCTCACAGGCATGCACTACCTTTCTCTGATATCCTAAATTAACTCTTAGAAGAATGAACCATGGTTTGTCTCTGTTTTTACCTAAAAGCTTCTGGCTAAATAGTGATACTGTGAGCTTTTTGAGCGTTGTTCTGTTATTTTTTTGACCAGTTATCAAGCCTTGGGGTTTTGGTTCCTAGCTTTATAAGGGGCTGACTATGAAGAAGGGGGTTCATCCTCAATGACCTTCAAGCCCGACTACCTGCCTAACATTATGCTTCAGTTAATGTAGTGAGATTTATTTTTTCCTCTTTTTTTTTTTTTTTTTTTTTTTTTTTTTTTTTGGTTTTTTTGAGACGGGGTCTCCCTGTAGCCCCAGTTGGCCTGGAACTCACTATGTAGACCAGGCTGGCCTTGAACTCACAGAGATCCACCTGCCTCTGCCTCCCGAGTGCTGGAACTAAAGGCGTGTACTACCACGCCAGGCTTTGTTTATTATTTCTATTTTATGTGTATGCGTGTATTGCTTGTGTTAGGTAAGTGCACCTGTGTTGTGCAATGCCCACGGAGGACAGAAGAGGCTATCAGATCCCCTGGTACTGCAGTTACAGACAGTTGTTAGCTGCCATGTGGGGGCTGGGATTTCAACCTGGATCTTCTGCAAGAACAACCAGTGTTCTTAACCGCTGAGCCATCTCTCCAGCCCCGTTTATTTTTTATGCATAATAGTGTTTTGCCTGCATATATGCAAGTGTACCCATGTTATGCAATGCCAGTGGAGGCCAGAAGAAGGCATTAGATGCCCTGGAACTGGAGTTACAGTAGTTAGTCACCATATGGGTGCTGGGAACCCAACCTGGATCCTCTGCAAGAACAGCCAGTGCTTCTAACCACTGAACTATCTCCCTACTCCCTATCATTACTACTAGTAATCTTTTTGTATACACAAGTTAATATATAATTTGCTTGTTAATAAAAGCAGAATAGTTGGAATGTAACTCAGTGGTGGAGCACTTATCTAGCATGTGCAAGGACCAGAGTTCAATGCCCAGCACTCAAAACAATTTATTTAAAACAGAATAAAACAATGTATATTTTTGAAGAGATGTGTGAACAGTCTTGTATCTCTCAGACAACTCTCTCTTTTTTTTTTCCTTCCCTAGGAACTGAACCCAGGGCCTTATACATGCTACATAAATGCTCTACCATTGAGCTATACTTCACAGTCCCCACCAAACAGTTCTTAACATTAAAAAGACCTGACTATCCTATCCAGATTGCTTTCAATCTCAACTAAACTAAAACATGTTTCAGATTGCTAAGTGAGATTGTAAAACACTTAAAATGAGTACTGATGATGTGTGAGGGAAGGCTTGGACCCATGTACTTGTGTGATCATGACAGGTATCGACACTGTTGAAAATGTTTTATGTTGCAGCTGCTTGGTCAGTGAGAATGCTCAGAAATTTAGTACTGTTATGTGTGTGTGCATGTATTCATCTTTAATGTCTCCTCCAAGAGTCGAGCCTCTTGGGGTGAGGGCAGGGTGAGGGATGATAGTTCAAACATTGCTCAGTTGTGCAATTCTGCTTTCTGGCTCGCAGGCCCAGGGCTGGCAGTGACTTGGAACTTTTAAGTTTCCACCCTAGCCTGGAGATAAAGTGAAAGTCAACACCACTTGGAAAATTACTAGTGTTCTTAGTGCTCTTCCTCACCGGATCTGAGGACTGCGAAGCTGGGGCATGTTGCGTCTTTTTAGGGTGCCTGTTTGCACAGCACTCTGCTGCGGAGGTCTGGAGATAATCTTCCGTATTTCCCTTAGAGCAAAAACAGCTGACCACTCAGCTTGTGGCTGCCCTGAAAGGCACAGGCATCTGGATTTACATTTCTATGAGAAACATAGTTTACTTCTCAGCTGAAACACTGTACTCTATTTATCTGAGGCTGTAACATAACATGCTTTTACTGAGAGGAAGTAGGCCATTTCCTGGTGTTCTTCCTGCCTTCAAATGTTTATTTATTGATTTTTAAATTTTTTGAGATGGGATTTCTTGTAGTCCAGGCTGGCATGGAACTCCCCATGGATGAACTTGAACTCCTGATCCTCCTGTCCCTACCTCCTGAGTGCTGGGGTGACTGGTGTGCATCCCCACTGGCCACCTTGCCTAGCTCTGCCTTCAAATTTAAATACGACATCAGTATTTTTCTATTTGGGGAAATTTTATTTTGAACAGTGAGGTGTGGCCCTCAGAAATGTTAGAGAATCTGCTTTGTAACCAGTGCTAGATTCGACATCTGAAGCAAATGAAACAAAGGCTAAAACAAACTGCTGACTCCAGTGTTTGTCTCAATGTCTTTCATAAACCTGATTTTCAAGGTCAAGTGGCACACCCATCCCCTCAGGATTTCACATCAGGTGTACAGAAGCTTTCAAAGGTTTGAACTTATGAAAAAGAGATTTGAAGCTGGGTGAAGTGGCTCATGCCTATAACCTCAGCACTGAGAGGCTGAAGGAGAACGGCCTTGGATTCGAATCCTGGGCCAGTCTGAGCTATGTGTGTTCAGGGTCACCCTGAGACACAGAGTAAGACCCTGTCACAAACAAACATTCCCTAAATACTTAATACATAAAAACATAAGCCAGGTGTGGTGGCATGTGCCTTTAATCCCAGGAGATGCAGGCAGATCTCTGTGAGATTGAGGCCAGCCTCATTTATGTAGCAAGTTTCAGGCTAGCTGGGGCTACAGGGGGGAGACCTTGTCTCAAAAAACCAAAAAAAGCCCCCTCGCCAAAAAAAACCCAAGAATAAAAACAACATAAGCCCCATGAGAAAAAGAACTGGTATGTTTTCACCACTGTGTAAAGACTATGGAATGAATGGTCAATAAATATTTACTAAATAATTGGTGAAGTATTTTGCCTATACAGAACTAGGCTATTCCTAAATAATTGCAGAACTATTTCCCAATCAGGTGTGATGGCATGGGCTGGAAATCCTAGGAGAGGTACAGGCAGGAGGGTGAGGAGTTCAAGGTCATCCTTGGCTATGTGGTGAGTTGGAAGCCAATTTTGGCTATATGAGACCATCTTAAATAAAAAGCAAAAAACAAAAAAAAGGGGGGGCTGGAGAGATGGCTCAGAGTTAAGAGCACTGACTGCTCTTGCAGAGGACCTAGATTTGATTCCCAGCATGCACATGGAGTCTAACAACCATCTGTAACACTAGGTCCAGGGAAATCTGATGCCCTCTTCTGACCTCCACAGGCATTGCATGACAAGGGTGCACTTACATGCATGCAGGCAATACACTCATATATAGAAAAATAAAAAATACAATATTTATCCACCCCCAAATAAAAATTAAATCCTGGGATTGGAGAGATTGCTCAGCAGTCAAAAGCACTGGCTACTGGAGCCTGGCATGGGGTTGGGGGTGGGGTGCCTTTAATC
Source organism: Nannospalax galili (assembly GCF_000622305.1). Taxonomy (NCBI): domain Eukaryota; kingdom Metazoa; phylum Chordata; class Mammalia; order Rodentia; family Spalacidae; genus Nannospalax; species Nannospalax galili. The sequence continues at coordinate 521,312 of NW_008348862.1, forward strand.
CCAGCACTTGGGAGGCAGAGGCAGGCAAATCTCTTTGAGTTTGAGGCCAGTCTGATTTATAAAGTTCCAGTCCAGGTGAGGCTATAGGGAGACCCTGTCTCAAAAAGAAGCCCCCCTCCCAAAAGAAGTTGGGGCTGAAGAGATAACTCAGCAGTTAAGAGCACTGGTTGTTCTTGCAGAAGACCTGGATTTGGTTCAATTTCCAGAACCCACATGGTGGCTAACAACCATCCATAACTCCAGTTCCAGGGGATCCAACACCACCTTCTGACCTCCTTGGGCATTGCACAACACGAGTTATATTTACACACATGCAGGCAATACACTCATACACATAAAAGTAATAAATAGTAAAAAAAAAGACTACCAAATAAAACATGTTTTAATAGTTTTATTATTTTTATTTTTTATGTGTGTGAGTGTATTGCTTGCAAATATGTGAGTGCACCTGTGTCATGTAACGCTGCAGAGGTCAGAAGAGGGTGTCGGATTCCCCTGGAACTGGGGTTAAACACGGTTTGTAGCTGCCATGTGGGTGCTGGGAATCAAACCCAGGTCTTCTGCAAGAGCAGTCAGTGCTCTTAAATGCTGAGCCATCTCTCCAGCCTCTCATATAATGTTTTAATGGATGAGAGATTGTATCTCAACCAGGGTGGGTGGCAGAGATCAGAGTCCATAAAGGAGGGGTTGAAGAGTGACTTTCCAGGTCCAAGGAATGGCATTAATAAAGGTGCAGAGAGGAAAGCAGCAGTCATAATGAGTGACATAGCTGATATTGCTTGCTGTCAGTCATGACAGATGAGATGAGTAGGTTGGGCGTTGTGGTGGTTCGAATGAGAATGTCCACCATAGGCTCCATGTATTTGGACATTTTTGTCCCCAGTTGGTGGCACTGTTTTGGGAAGTTTTAGAAGGTGTGGGCGGCCTGGAGGAAGCACATCACTGGGGGTGGGCTTAGAGAGTTCTTAAGTCTTATTGGATCTCAAGTAGCTCTCTTGCTTCCTGTGTCTGCTTGAAGACGTGAGAGCTTAGCTTCCATCCTCCTCCAGCCACCTCTGCTGCCATGCCTCCCTGCCATGATGAACTGACTCTTGCCCCTTTGGAACCATAAGCTAAATAAACCCTTCCTTTTATAAGTTCCCTTGGTCACGGTGTTTCTGTCATGGCAACAGAAAACTAACACAGGCCTGCAGATGGAGAGGGCATGGCTGCTAGGCAGAGGAGCTTAGAGTAAGGGAAGCCACCTTGGGGGAAGTGGATGTATTCATGCACTGGTGGGAAGTGGAATACAAGAGGCTCAAAACTAAAGACAGTGAGACCAGTTAATTTATCCATTCTAGTGGAAACAAAATCCATGTTATTTAATTTGATTTTATGTGTTTTATTTATTTTACACCCTGGAACTGGAGTTACAGAAGCTTGTTAGCCACCACGTGGGTGCTGGGAACTCAACCCAAGTCCTCTGTAAGGGCAGCCAGTGCTCTAACTGCTGAGCCAGCTATTTTTATTTTTTTTTGTGGTGCTGGGAATAGGACCCACAGCCTTGGACATGCTAAGCAAGTACTCCACCGAGCTATATTCCAGCCCTAGCCACAGGCTCTTAGGAGTTGGCAAAAGGGTTAAAAAAATAAAAATTGGGGGCTGGAGAGATGACTCAGCAATTAAGAGCACTGACTGCTCTTGCAGAGGCCCTGGGTTCAATTCCCAGCACCCACATGGCAACTAACAACCGTCTGTAACTCCAGTTCCAGGGGATCCAACACCGTCTTCTTATTTTTATTTTATGTGTATGAGTGTATCGCCTGCATGTATATGAGTGCACTCGTGTCATGCAATGCCTTGGAGGTCAGAAGAAGGGATTGGATTCCCTGGAACTGGAGTTGTGAACAGTTGTTAGCTATTTTGTGGGTGCTGGGACTTGAACCCAGGTCTTCTGCAAGAGCAGCTAGTACTCTTAACTGCTGAATCATCTCTCTAGTCCCTCTTTTCCTTTTTTTCTAAAGATTTTATTTTTATTTAGGTGTATTTGTGTGTACGTATGTGTCCGGGTCTGTTGGTGTCTGCAGAGGCCAGAGGAGGGTCTCAGATCCTTTCGAGCTGGATATTCAGGTGGTTGTGAGCTGCCTGATGTGGGTGCTGGGTGCTGGGAACTGAACTCCAGTCTTATGCAAGAGCAGCAAGTGCTCTTTTTTTTTTTTGTCTTTTGATACAGGGTCTCCCTGTAGCCCCAGTTGGCCTAAAGTTCACTATGTAGACCAAGATGGTCTCAAACTCACAGAGATCTATCTATCTCTGCTGGGATTAAAGGTGTGCACCACACACCCAGCATAGCAGCAAGTGATTTGAACCACTAAGTCATCTCTCCCATCCTGGATTTTCTTTTTCTCAGTGCTCTAGGTTGAACCAGGGACTTACACTGCTCAGCAACCATTCTATCACTGTGCTGTATCTCCACTGACTATAGAGATTTCTGATGCTGCCTCATTTTTGGTCTGGCGGTGGCAGAAATGCCCTTGAGGAAGATGGAGAAAAGATGTAAAACAGTCACTCTGGACACTAGCCATGCTATAAAAGAGTCAGACACAGAAATCAAGGCCAAAAGATTTATTTTGATGATTTATAAAAGAAATATCACATAGCAACCTAAAGTAATTTATATTTACACATTTAAAAATAAATGTTGTTACATTAAACAAGTTTTAGCTAAAAGGTAGTGTTTAACAAATACAACAAAACATTGGCTATACTTTAAGCCCTGAATTTCCGTTAGAATATGTTCAACAACCATCAGAGACTGATCAGGAAAACCACAGGAAGGATTTCAGGAACCAAAAGAAAGGTGACTGCACTGGCCTCCACGCCTGCCCTTTGAAGCCCATGTTAACTCTATTTTGCTACTAAAGACTGAACACAGAGTGTTTCACAGTGCTAGGCAAGTGCTCTACCACTGGGCCAAACCCCTGGCTCTAAAAGTCACTTTAAACTGTAATCAGAAGTGTAAATTAAGGCAGACAGAACAAAAGAAATTAAAAACATTAAAAAAATTCTAATGCAGTTCCAAAAACCTGAGAACTTATACTCTGATTCATAGGCAAGTAGTTTTAATGGATATTATTTGCAGTTGACTGACATCACACTTTCTTTTTTGGCTTGTCTCAGCAGACAGGCCTGGATGCTTTGAAGGCCAAGCTGACAACATTACTTCCACAACTGTGGCTCCCACTCGTAGCCCATTTAGGGCTTTACACTGTAATAGCCACTGGGGGAAGGATGTCAGCCAAAGACTTGGCACTGGCCGGGCGCTTGGAAGGTGCTTCTGATTAGCACTGGGCACTTTGACCCAGAGGCCAGGGAAGGAATGCTGGGCAGCTGCCTGGGCAATGGCTCCCTAAGTCTAGTTGCCAGGTCATTTTATACAGGGGCTGGCAGCTCTTGGAGATGCTAATGTTTGAGACCGAGGTAAGCATACTGAGAGGGGGTTCATTTCAGCTCATTGTTTTAAAAATTTTATTATTTTTTTATTTTATGTGTATGCGTGTGTTGCCTGCATGTAGATAAGTGCACCCATGTCGTGCAACAGCAGAGGGCAGAAGAGACTGTCGGATCCCCTGGAACTGGAGTTATGGACAGTTGTTAGCTGCCATGTGGGTGCTGGGATTTGAACCTGGGTCTTCTGCAAGAACAGCCAGTGTTCTTAACTGCTGAGCTATCTCGCCAGCCCCCAGCTCATTTTCTGAAACATAGTCCTTACTTCACTTTCCCTAGCTTGGAGCCAGGAATGTGACCCTAAAGCGTAGAGTTCGGCAATTATACTATTAATAATTAAAAACATTTAACTAACTTTAACTAATCTGGCAACTACTAAGACTTGATGATTACAAATTTAAACAAGTTTTTTTTTTGTATATAGAATACATCTTAAAATATCAAAGGCACTTTCAGATTACATGATAAATAAAAATACATTATGGAGACAGGATTATTTGCTGGTCTCTTCAGTTTCTGTGTCCGTGGTGGTCACTGAGAGCCCAGCTCTGCACCTCTCCTTTGGCGAACAGCATGAAGAGCAGAGCACCAAACATGTTAATGGCAGCAGCAATACAGAACACGATCTGCCATTCCCTAATAGTGTTCTAGACAAAGAAAGGTGAAAACGCAAAGGATAAACAGTGTCTGTAGCTAATGTTATAAACAGATGCTCTCACAAAGCCATTAGGAGTATCATTCACAAATCTCCATGCTTGGAACAAACCGAATCTCCATGAGCAGCAGGACTGTGGAGCATCTGTCTCTTCAATACCTCGTAACAGTGAGAACGAGTGACAATATAGACACACCTCATAAGAGTAAGCAAAAGACAGGCACAGTGCACAGGACTGACTTCCTTCACATAAAGTTCAGAAAAAACCAATCAATGGTGCTCGTGGTGGTGGAGGGAGCCACAGCAGAAAGGAGTATGGGGGTTCTATGGGGGAGAGGGAAGTGGGCCAAACATTAACATTTTGAGTATCTATCCAGCTGCATAGTTAGGACTGTGAATTTTCCTCATGTCTCTTAAAACTTCTTCCCATCTGTCTTTACAGAACTAAGTTGTCTCTCTTCCTTCCTTCTTCCCTTGTCCTTTCTTTGAGACAAGCTATTGATATTCAGCACTGGCTGGCCTGGGATGCACTTATGTAGATCAGGCTGACCTTAAACTACTGGCAATTCTCCTGCCTCTACCTTCTGCCTCCAAAATGCTGGATTATAGCCATATGGAACTGTTCCTGGCTTTTAAAAAAAGAGACATTTTTATTTTATGTGTGTGTGTGTTTTGCCTGCATGTGTGCAAAGCCCATGGAGCCCAGAAACCACTAAGCCATCTCTCCAGCCTCCTGGCTTTTTGTGTTGTTGTCGCAACAGGGTCTCATATGGCCCAGACTGGCCTTGAACTTGCTATGGAGCTGAGGATGATCATGAACTCCTCATTCTCGTATCTCCATCTCACAAGCACTGGGATGACAGGTGTGCACTGCCTCACTTGGCATAAGTTAGCACCTTCCTTTAGCAGCCCTTCAAGTATGCCCTGTACCTGCTCCTGATGATTTCAACTGTTCCTCATTCACTCTAACCGGATTTCCTCACACTTCACTCACCTTCACGATCAATTTTTTGAAATTTTTTTTTCTTTTTTTTTGGTCTTTTCTCAGACAGGGTCTCCTTGAAGCCCCAGCTGGCCTGGAACTATGTAGACCAGGCTGGCCTCGAACTCACAGAGATCCACCTGCCTCAGCCTCCCGAGTGCTGGGATTAAAAGCGTGTGCTACCACACCTGGCCCTTTCTGAATTATTTTATACTGTTAATTTTTACACAACCATCAAACCAAACACCTACATTATCTGGTAAAATACCTTAAGATTTTCATTTAACTTAATGCTATTATTCTGCCTAGCCCCCAAAGAGTGTTCTATGAAACTCTTTCCTTCCTTCCTTCCTTCCTTCCTTCCTTCCTTCCTTCCTTCCTTCCTTCCTTCCTTCCTTCCTTCCTCCCTCCCTCCCTCCCTCCTTCCTTCCTCCCCTCCGTCCTTCCTCCCTTCTTCTTCCCTTCTCCTCCCTCCCTCCAGGCTCCAGCATGCCTAGTTTTATAGTGAGGATTGAGCCTAGGGCTCACGCATGCTAGGCAAGCACTCTACCAAATGAGCCACACCTCCAGCCTAAAAATGGTGAGCTTCCTATCCATTAAGGCCTGTGTTTTTTTTTTTTTTTTCTTAAATCATGGACCCACACTCAACTCTGACACAGATGTGCAACTCCAAAATCTTTTCCACTTACAACTAAAATTTCTACTTACCTCAGGGGTGAGACTTTTAGCGATGATGGGCCCAACCATTCCTGGAATAGTGGCAAATGTGTTTGTGATACCCAGGAGGATTCCAGCGTACCTGGAAGTGGCACAGAGGCTCGTGTTATACGTGTAGGCAGTTCCTTTCACAGACAGCTAGCCCTTCTGCTCCCAGGCTGTGTTGGGGGAACTTTATGCCTCCATGAAATGACTTACTGAACTAGGTCCTTTGGGGGTTTTATATTCAACTCGCAAAATCCTTGCATTAAAATCATTTAATGTTAAAGTCCAGGCAGGTACTTGGGCCTGTGCAAGGAAATCAATGTGAGAGGTAGGCTAAGGACTGATCCAGCTTGAAGCTTGGGGCAACTTGGGTAGATAAGTAAGCAGAGCCTTTTGTAAGATGGCCTATCCTGGGTTAGAAATCAAAATAAATGACCTCAAATGCCCTTTGAAACACCATATAGAGGAACGTGGCCACTGAAATGATTCCTTTAAAAATTTTTTTGGGGTCTTTTTTTTGAGACAGCGTCTCCCTGCAGCCCCAGCTGGCCTGGAACTCACTATATAGACCAGGCTGGCCTTGAATTTACAGAGATCCACCTGTCTCTGCCTCCTGGGATTAAAGGCACATACCACCACACCCACATCTGGCTCCTTTAAAATTTTTAAAAATTATTTTAATTTTATATCTGTGAGTGTTTTGCCTGCATGTATGTAAATACACCCGTGTCGTGCAGTGCCAATGGAAGCAAGAAGAAGATGTGGATCCCCTGCCACTGGAGTTATAAACCGTTGTTAGTTGCTGTGTGGGTGCTGGGAACCAAACCTAGGTTCTCTGGAGGAGCAGCCATTGCTCTTAACTGCTGAGCCATCTCTCTAGTCCCTGAAATGATTGCTTTTATCAGATACTTGTCATATATACTGTCTCTAGAGTGAAAGCTTAAAGGTTAAAAAAAATTAAGTAGGGGCATGAACACACTATTTATTTATTTACATCTATCTATCTATCTATCTATCTATCTATCTATCTATCTATCTATCTATCTATCTATCGATGTATCTATCATCTATCTATGTATCTATCTCTATCATCTATCCATCCATGCATCCATGCATCCATCCATCTATCATCCATCCATCTATCTATCTATCTATCTATCTATCTATCTATCTGTCTTTTTGAGACAGGGTCTCCCTGTTGCCCCAGCTGGTCTGGAACTCACTGTGTAGAGCAGGCTGGTCTCGAACTCAGAGAGATCCACCTGCCTCTCCCTCCTGAGTGTTGGGATTAAAGGTGTGCACCACCACGCCCAGCTAGACACACGCTTTTAATCCCAGCATTTGGGAGATGGGAGCAGGAAGATCAGGAGGAACAGGAATTTAAGGACAGTCTTAGCTACATATCAAGTTTGAGGTTAGCCTGGGCTACCTAAAATCCTGTTTTAAAACAAACACAAATTATAGGTTGGGGATAAAACTCAGTGGTAAAGTGCTTGCAGGAGGTCTTGTATTTAATTCCCTGTACCCACCCCCCAAATGATTTCCTGGTTACAAAACTGAATAAAATAATTAGAAATTATCTTTATTTTTAAGAACATTCTTTTAATTTTATGCATATGAGTATATTGCCTACATATATGTAAGTGCATCAATGTTGTGCAATGCCCTAGGAGGTCAGAAGAGGGCACTGGATCCCCTGAAACTGGAATAATAGACAGTTGTTAGCTGCCATGTGGGTGCTGGGAATCAAACCTAGGTGCTCTGCAAGAGCAGCTAATGCTCTTAACTGCTGAGCCATCTCTCCAGCCCCTAATGATTAATTAATTAATTTAGTGTGTGTATATGTGTGGGTGCATATATGTTGCAGTTTGTTAGTAGAGGTCAAAGGACTACTTGTGGGGGTGGGTGCTCTCCTTCTACCATGTGGGCTCTGGGGATGGAACTCAGGTTATCAGTTTACTGGAAAATACCTTTACTCCTGAGATATCTCAACAGCTCCCTGAATTGAAATTTTTGGAAATTAAATAGACCAAGGGAAAAACTTAAGAAAATAAAATCATTTATAATTCTTTCACACAGAGATTATCATCTAATTAGTATCTTGGTAACTATACTCATTACTTTCTGTATATGCTTGTATTTCTAAGTATATAATTACAGACATGAGGTCATATTACATATACAATTTCATAATTCACTTGTTTCACTAATTACATATTTGCTTACACCTAAATCTTCACATACTGTCCTAGGAGACAAGTTAGGTCTACATTGTGACAAAAAGATATTTATTTAAATTTCATTCATTTGCTTACATTATTATGTATATGAGTGTTTTGCCTGTAAGAATGTAAGTGCACCCCACCAGGTTTGAAAAAAAAAAAAAGAATCTGTCAAGGGGCTGGGGATATTGGGGACAGAGCTCAGTTTATCGATAGAGTGTTTGGCTAAAGCACAGGAAGCCTTGGATTTGACCCCAGCACCCCAGAAACCTAAGTTTGGGCTAATGAAACCCTGTCTCAGGAAAAAAAAAAAACAAACCCAAATCCATAAACAATCCCTCAAAGAAAAACCACCTTTTTCAACATACCATACATATGAAAAAATGTATAAGCCATTAGCATACTGGTTACTGAATTTTCACAAAGTGGAAGTCTAGCACTTCATTGAGAAACAGTCTCCTGGTATGAACAGTGGTCACTGTTACTATTTCAGGGGGCAGGGCAAATGTAGATTTATTAAGGAAAGGTGAAAAAGGCTCCTGAGGGTAGGAGTGGTTCCAAGAGGACACCCCATTAGTAAATTCCCAGGCAGGATCTCTCTGTGTAGATCAGGCTGGCTGGGACCTGTCCATTTTGCTTCCAACATCTGAGTGCCGGGATTACAGGTGCACACCTCCACACAGCCAATTACAAAATGTTCTAAAAATTTATTTATTTATTTTTATTTTATATGTATGAATGCTATGCCTGCCGGTATGTAAGTGCACCCATGTCGAGTAATGCCTGTGGAGGTCAGAAGAGGGTGTTGGATCCCCTGGAACTGAAGTTACTGATGGCTGTCAGCTGCCATGTAGGTGGTGGGAACTGAACCCAGGTCCAAGAGTAGCCGGTGCTCATATCTGCTGAGCCATCTCTTCAGTTCCCCCCAAATGTATTTACTTATTTATTTTTTTGTATTTTTGAGACAGGGTCTCCCTGTAGCCCCAGCTGGCCTGGAATTTATTGTGTAGACCAGGCTGGCCTTGAACTCACAGAGATCCACCTGCCTCTGCCTCCCAAGTGCTGGGACTAAAGGTATGTACCACCATGCCCAGCTCCAAAAATGTTTCTGACAGGTTTAAGCACAAGCATTAGCAGGGAGAGAAAGGCACTTAGGAAAAGGATAGAGCATATCCAAGAGTGTGCACAGACTTCTCAAGAAAAGGTCTGCTACAAATATCCCCCTTCTTTTTTTTTGGAGACAGGGTTTCAAGTAGCAGCTTCATGAAGCACAGGCTGGCCTTGAACACACTAAGGATGATTTTGAACTCTTGATCCTCCTGTTTCTACCTCATAGTGCTACCATATCCAGAGCAGCTACAAACATTTTTACATATAGATGAACAGTCTTTCAGAGTGTAAAAACTTTAGTTAGGCCACTCTCTCTTAGTAAGGAGCTTACAAGTACAGTGCGGCTAAAATTCCTTCCTTGGCGGGGGTGGGAGGGGGTGGGGGGGTGAACAGCATCCACTCTCTTACCAAGGTTCTAAGGACAAGCTGAGTAAAGATTCCACCAAAGTTCACTCTGCAGAATCAGTGAGTTTATCAGGCTTACTTGCAGAGTATTGGGTCATGGGCAAGAGAGTAAGGGTGACCTTATGCTGCCACACTGCACCCAGGGTGGAAGTCTGCACCCAGCATGGGGATAACTCTCCCATGGCTGTGCTCATGGAGTCCCCTAGACCTTCCCAGCTCCCAAGACCCTGAGGCCATATGCAATTAGGGCAGAACTGCATATACCTGGTTGGGAGGCATGGCCGGATGGTCAAGCCAGGGTCCCATGACTCTCTCTACTTCTCCTTCTATGAGGAACATCAATAGTCAATGAGCCGGCTGGGAAGATGGTTTGCAAGAAGACACAGCTGAACTCTTGAAAATGGCATCTGTCTGGCTGGGAGGAGAGTCTTGTACACCAAGTGTTTTAACATGTATCTTAAGATGACAGCTGAGCATGAAGATGCATGCCTGTCATCCCCACACTTGGGAAGTGGAGGCAGAAGGATTGGAAGGTCAGGTCATTCTTGGCTACATATTGTTGTCAAGGCCAGCCTAGGTTACTTTGTCTCAAAAAGCAAAAAAGAAAAATAAATAAAGCCAGGTGTGGTAGCATGTGCCTTTAATCCCAGCACCTGGGAGGCAGAGGCAGGTGGCTCTCTGAATTTGTGGCCAGCTTGACTACAGCAAGTACCAGGTCAGGCAGGGCTACAAAGTGAGACCCTGTCTCAACAGACATACAGACAGATGGACACAAAGATTTCAAAAGTCTGTCTGGATGTGCTGGCTTGGCCCATTCCATCTTCACAGCCTTGCTCTCTTTTTTTTCAGTCTTTTTGAGACAGGGTCTCCCTGTAGCCCCAGCTGATCTGGAACTTGCTATGTAGACCAGGTTGGCCTGAATCTCACAGAGATCCTGGGGCCTCCGCAAGAGCAGCCAGTGCTCTTAACCGCTGAGCTGTCTCTCCAGCCCCATACCCTTGCCTTCTAGAATGGCACACCCACACCTGACAGTTCACCCCAGCTATTCATACCTGCCTGTCTACTCACACCCGCCACCTGAAACCCACAACCCTTCCACCCCAGCCACTCCTTTGGTGCTTTCATGAAACTGTCTTGGACAGCTCATACTGAGCTGCTATTGCAGAATCTTTATTGTCCTTTATGAGGGTCTGGAAGAGATGGCTCAGTGGTTGAGCACACTGGTTTCACTTGCAGAGGGAAGACCCAGGTTCAGTTTCCAGCACCCATACAGAGGCTAACAACCATCTGTAACTCTGGTTCCAGGGAATCTAATGCCCTCTTCTGACCCAATGGGCTTTGGACGACATGGCTGCACTTACATGCATGTAGACAATACACTCACACATGGAACTGTCCTCTAATCCACGCCTGCTGATTCTGACCATCTCCTGAAAACTCAGCTTCTATTCCCACTGTCTCAGTACAATACGTGTGCTCATCCAACACGTGCTGACTGAGGAAAGCTGGCAAGTGAGCCACTGCCACCTCAGCATGCTGAACCGTGGGAGCCTGGTTCCACTGGATCCACTGTCAGTTCCTCATCAGGAATTTTATGCAAATGGAACTGAATTTAGAATTTTGGGTTATATACTTGGGTTGTTGGATTTATTACAGAATTTTGTGTGACCCACTTCACTCTTTACAGTGTTCTCTTCCTAATTATATGAGATGTATGCTCTTTAGATACCTGGGTTTTATAGATTACATCCTGATGTATCACTTAACATAATCCTGTCCCCCTTGTCTCCAGCATACTAGTATGATCTAGAGTCTGGATTTTAGAGAGATCACTGAACTTAGATTTGACATTTTGTCAAGAAAACTTAAAGGAGATGGAGGAGTTCAGTTATAAGAAAACAGCTGATGAAGTAAATGGCCACACATTAATTTCCTTTTCCTAAGGGTCACCTCCACTGTGCAAAGCTCAATGAGAGCATCTCATGCTTTAAGATGATGATCACTTTTATTGCAAAGTAACTTTCTGGTCAAAATGAAAGAAGCTTAATGTTTTATTAGTCACTGTAGTCCTCCTGTGGGTCACTGCAATTTCTATTATGGTTTAAGACATTATCAAAAAAAAAAAAAAAAAAGAAAAAGTTGGAGAGATGGCCCTAGACACACACACACACACACACACACACACACACACACACACACACTAGGCTGTCAGCTATTAGTCTGAAATTCCTTTCCCATTTTGGGTGGAAAAGCTCTTAAATTAAAAAAAAATTCTGCTGAGCATAATTCAGCTATCTATAAACATCCACATTTTTATGCTTTAAGTCGATACACAAGTAATACAATAACCCAGCCAAGAGGCACCCATCTCTTTGGCTCATTTCATTAGGGAGTGTATCTTAAATTACCCATGCTTGGCACGACCTCTCTCTCTCTTTTTAAACCATTGACACCTTGGCAGGAGGAGGAACCAGCTGCAGTGTTGCCAGGTGTTTTCACAGTCCAGATATTAAGTGCAGATGGATGCTGTGAAATTCTAAATGTCAGCACCAAGAAGCCCATTCAGTATTTACATTACACTTGACCAGGAAGTGCCATGGAAGACCGAGGACTGCAGAGGAGAACCCCATGCTGCACAAACACAGTCTGGGCTTTTATTCGAGTACTATATGTCTGTGGGAATAACAGCCAAAAATCTCTCCAAGTTCCTTAAAATCCTGGCAACAAAATTACCCATAGGAAAAAAATCTCTATCTCAGCTGGATTGCTGCAGGTCTGAGGCTATCCTGGGCCACATAGACACAAAGACCCCTTTAAAAACAAAACAAAAAACAACAAAAAAACACTTCAGGCTGGAGAGAGAGATGGCTCAGCAGTTAAGAACAATGGTTGTTCTTGCAGAGACCAGGGTTCGAATCCCAGCACCCACATGGTAGCTAACAACTGTAACTCTAGTTCCAGGGGATCCAATGGCCTCTTCTGACCTCCGTGGGCATTGCCTGACACAGGTGCACTTACCTACAGGCAGGCAATACATGCATACACATAAAATAAAAATAATAAAATATTTAAAAAAAACTTCATTTCAGTTTATGGAAGGGCTTGGAAAATACTATGTACAAAATTCCATGTTAACAGGAATATTGACTGTTTATTGCAAAGCTGCCTGTAAGAATGACTTATAAGTATTTTACATATTTATTTAGGTTTTTTGAGACAGGGTCTCCCTGTAGCTCCAGCTAGCTTAGAACTCACTATGTAGATCAGGCTGGCCTCAATCTCACAGAGATCTGCCTGCTTCTGTCTCTGAGATTAAAGGATTGTGCCACTATGCCGTAAGCTTACATAAACTTATGAACTTAATAGTAAAGTCACCTCCGTAAGGGCTAGACAGATGGTTCAGAAATTAAGAGCGCTTGCTGTTCAATAATAAGGACCAGACTCATTCACAGCTAGGCAAGTGTTCTACAGAGCTCTGTGCCTGCCTCCAGGAACGTCACTTTGGCTGCCTGCCTTGTGCTGTTTCTTCAGGCTTCAGTATCAGAGACCACACCTTCCCTCTAGTCCACATTTTATCTCCTCTATGACATTTTCTCACTTTGTCTTTAAAACATCTGATTATTGTCTTCAAAGAATTTTGATTTATTTATTCGATGTGTATGAGTGTTTTAACTGTATGTATGTATACCACATGTATGCATAGTGCCTGTGGAGGCCAGGAAGAGGTGATCGGATTGCCTGGAACTGGAGTTACAGACTGTTGTGAGCCACCATGTGAGTACTGGGAACTGAGCCTGGGTCCTCTGCAAGAGTAGCCAGAGATCTTAACTGCTGAGCCATCTCTCTATCCCCTCAACTAGTTAATTTTTTGAGATAGGGTCTCATGTGGTTTGAGGCTGGCCTGAAACTTGACATGGAGCAAAGGAAGACCTTGAACTTCTGATCCTCCTGACTACTTCCCCAATGCACTACCACACCTACCTTATGGAGTGCTGGTGACTGGGCCCAGTGTTGCTTTTACTCCAGGCAAGCAGTTTACCAACTAAGCTATAGCTCCAGTCATAGTTTTTTATTTTTTTGAAACAGGCTCCCACTATATAGCTCAGACCGGTCTTAATGTAAGCCAGGTTGGCCTCAACTTTTGGCAATCCTCCTGACTCAAGTCTTTCAAGTACTAGGATTGCACACATGGTGGATAGTATTTGTTGAAAGAATAAATTACAGTGTATTACAACTGCTTAGTTTTTATTAATTTCTGAATCTGACAATCTTGAAAGCATGTCATGTGTGGTGCTAAACGTATGTATACTATGCAACTATATGCTGAAGACTGAGAAGACTAGACTAGTGCCTCACACTTGAAGTGCAGAGACTCACCGAAGAATCTCACAGTACAGATTCTAGTCAGCAGGCCTGTGGCAGAGCCCAAGATTCTGTATTTCTTTTTAAAAAAAATTTATTTTATTTTATTTTATTTGTACGCGTGTATTGCCTGCATGTAGGTAAGTGCACCCATGTCGTGCAATGCTCCCAGAGGTCAGAAGAGGCTGTTGGTTCTCCTGGGACTGGAGTTACAGTTGTTTGCTGCCATGTGGGTGCTGGGATTTGAACCTGGGTCTTCTGCAAGAACAACCAGTGTTTCTTTTTTTTAAGGTTTTAATTTTTGTATGTGTATGAGTGTTTGTCTATATGTCTATATGTATATATGCACCACATGCATACCTAGTGCCCTTGGAGGCCAGAAGAGTACATCAGGTCCTTTGGAACTGAAGTTGGACAGTTGTTAGCTGCCACGTAGATCCTGGGAATGGAACCCTACAAGAGCAGCAAATGTTCTTAACCACTGAGCCATCTTTCCCACCCACTGTTTTTTTGTTTTGTTTTGTTTTTTTGAGACAAAGTCTCATGTAGCCCAGGATGGCCTCAAGTTTATTATGTAGCTAAGGATGACCTTGAACTTCTGATCCTTCTGCCTCTACTTCCTGAGGGGATTTCAGGCATGTACCACCCCACCCATTTTATGAAATGCTATGGATTAAACTAAGGTTTCACTTTAAAAAAATTATTATTTTTATTTTATGTGTATGTGTGTATTGCCTGCACGTAGGTAAGTGCACCTGTGTCGTGCAATGCCCGAGGAGGACAGAAGAGACTGTTGGATCCCCTGGAACTGGAGTTACAGACAGTTGTTAGCTGCCGTGTGGGTGCTGGGATTTGAACCCGGGTCTTCTGCAAGAACAGTCAGTGTTCTTAACTGCTAAGCTGTCTCTCCAGCCCAAGATTCTGTATTTCTTGGTTGCTTCTGGTCCATGGACCAAACTGAGGGATGAGATTACTCAAAATCTTTCTTACCTAAAACTTTCTATAACCCCATAAATTACATAATTGAATACTTCAACTGAAATATTTTCCAGGTTCCTTTCTTTGACTTAATTAGTAGCATTAATGAATGTTTTTCAGATCTTTATTCTTTTACTTTTTTACAGTGTTGAAGACTGAACCCGTAGCCTTACACATCTCTTCTACTGAGCCCCAGCCCCTCAAATTTTAAGTTATTTGCTATTTCCTTAAATCCGTTTTGGGTAAACAGCCTTAGTTCTACTTTGTAAATTTTAAATGCATTCCCCAGTCACTGGGACGCTCTTACCTAACCAAGTAGCCATCGCTTGGCCTCCCTCCCAAGGACAGCTTCGTGTGCCTTTGCTATCCTACCTGAACGTGTTCTTTACTCTTATTTCAAAGATGCGGCGTATTACAGATTCTTCCAACCCTATTTACTTTTGTGACTAAAAAACTGGAAATAAGATTGGAATTGCAGGTGTGAGCCACCACACCCAGCTTCCTGTCTGTGCTTTATCTGCTTATGCCAGGAACTGTTAAAGGTGAGATCTAAGATGCTGAAGTGTCTAGTCTGAAGGGTCATCCATACTAGGGATATACATTATACTTTCTTTTCAACAGTGAGAACTGATCCTAGAGCCTTACAGATTCTATCAGCTGAACCCCACGATTAGACTCTGATCTTGTATAACCTTCTTGAACTTTTTATATGAGCAGACTAGAATGATTTCAAAGGTCTGCTCAAGTTCTTATTTTATTTTTTAGTTTGAAACAGGGTCTTGATATGTAATCTAGGTTGGCTTTGAACTTAATATGTAGTCCTGTTCCTCCTGCCTCCACCTCTTGAGTTCATCAAAAAAATTTTTTTTGTAATATATATATATATATATTTATTTCTAAAGTCTTTCTCCTCAATTTTTTTTGAGACAGTGTCTCACTGTAGCCCCAGCTGGACTAGAACTCACGAAGTAGATCAGGCTGGCCTCAGTCTCACAGAGATCTGCCTGCCTCTGCCTTCTGAGCACCAGAATTAAAGACGTGCACCCCCATGCCAACTTCCCCAACTTTGTATTTAACTTGTCACAAATATTAAATATTTTGTGACCCACAAACCACATAATCCAGGCCTGTGCCCTCCCTCAGATACTCAGGGGGTGTGACAAGTAAGCAGCTGGGCTAGGAAACGGCTCAGCTGGTAAAGTGCTTGCAGGGCAAGCATGTGGGTCTGAGTTCAGATTCCCAGCACCCTCATAAAAAGGCAGGAACAGTGACACACACTTGCAATACCAGTGCTAGAGACTCAGAGGCAAGGAGGGTCCCTGGGGCTTGCTAGAGAGCCAGCCTGGCCTACTTGGCAAGTTCCAGGTCAGTGAGACCCCCATTTGCCCCACAAAAGGATGGCTGGTGTCTGAAGACTAACAGCAGAAGTTGTCATGTGACCGCTATAGGCATGCACACATACGTGCACATACATGCACACAGATGACCAATCACCAGGCATGGTGATACATGCCTATAATCCCTGCAATGGAGAGGTAGAGGCAGGAGGCTGGGAAATTTGAGGCCAGCCTGGGCTTATAGTGATTTTTGTAGTGTCTTTATAATGCATGTGTGGTCATGTGTGTGCCACGGTATGCATGTAGTCAGAGGACAACTTTGTGAAGTCAGTTCTCTTTTATTATGTTTTTTTTTTGGTCTTTTTGAGACAGGCTCTCCCTGTGGCCCCACTCACTATGTAGACCAGGCTGACCTCAATCTCACAGAGATCCACATGCCTCTGCCTCCTGGGTGCTGGGACTAAAGGTGTTCACCACCATGCCCGACATCTCTCAGTAACATGGATTCCAGAGATTGAACTCAGGTCATAAGCCTTGCTCTGCAGTTTACTCTCTAAGCCATTTTGCTGGCCTCATTTTTTTTAAAAGACAGGATTACATGCATCCTAGGTTGGCCCTGAATTTCCAATTCTTCTGTTTCCACCTCTCAAGTGCTGGGATTATAGGTGTGTGCCACCATGCCCAGGTTATAGGGTACTGGAGAGCAAATCCATGACTTTGTGCATGCTGGGCAAGCACTCTACTAACTGAGCTACATCCTCAGGCCCCTCTTTGTCATTCATCTGTCCAATTAAATGCCTACTGTGTGTCAAACACCATGGTGAGCCCTGAGCATGGTCAGTCTGGGCCTTCACAGAACTCCTATTCTGGTTACAGACCCAAGTTACAGTGTGTCATTGCAGTTTTATGAGAACACCATGGACAGAGGTGATGGTTGTTCAAGGCTTAAAAACAACTCACTATATAAACTGAGATCCAGCAAAAATTCTAGTCATTCATAGTCAAATTCACAGAAGCAGAAAGAATTATGACTTCCAGGATGTGGGAAGAAGGGAAATGGAGTATTTGCATTTGCTTAATGGGCATAGAATTCCAACTGGGTGGAAAAGTTGGGAGATGGTTGGTGGTGATGACTGTATGACAACGTGACTGAACAGTTAAAAATGGTTAAAATGGCAATTTTTACCATGATTGTAAGAAACAAACAGTGTCTGCACATCTTTATATTAGTACTCACGAGGGAGCAATATCGAGATGGTTGATGCTAAATCCAGAGGAGCCAAAGCCTCCTAGTGTTGTCGATATGGTTAGGAATGCAACAGCCAAAGAATAGTCACAGCCTATAAATCCAGCAGCAACCAAGAAGACCGCAGGGCCAGCCATTCCTGTAGTTAAAAAGTTACAAAAGTAAAAGAAGTGCCATTATTATATTTGCTCTGTTTTAAAACAGTGTAAATCTGAATAGTGCTGCCACCTACCTCAGAAACAACAAACTGCCTAGGAGACTTATATGGTGCAGCTTCACCTCTAGAAAAAGGAAATCAGGAGCTACAACTAGCATAACAAGGAAAGGAAGACTCATCGTGCAGTGCTAGTAAATCTGTGACAGGACTTGGCTGTCTACAGAATTAAAGATCAACAAGACAGAGTCTGGGGGATGAAGTGATAGCTCGGGGGTTAAGGACACTGGCTGCTCTTGCAGAGGACCTGGGTTTGATTCCCAGTACTCACATGGCAGCTAACAACTGTCCCAAACTTCACTTCTGGGGGAATCTAATACCCTCTTCTGACCTCCAAGGGCACTGCATGACACAGTTGCACTTACACACATTCAGGCAATACACTCAGACACAAAAAATAATAAATACAACATATATAAAAAAACAAGACAGAGACTGAAAACTAGGGCTGCAGGGAGAGGCAACAGCTGATCTAGAATGGAATTTAAAATTCATGCTGGGCGTGGTGGCGCACGCCTGTAGTCCCAGCACTTGGGAGGCAGAGTCAGGCAGATCTCTGTGAGTTCAAGGCCAGCCTGGTCTACATAGTGAGTTCCAGGACAGCTGGGGCTACAGAGAGACCCTGTCCCAAAAGAAAAAAAAAGGAAATTCATATACTCAAAGTAGATAAACTACATAATAAACCGTTGTAGGACTGAAGAGATGGCTCAGTGGCTAAGAAGGCTTCCTGTTCCCCCACAGGACCTGTGTTTTGTTCCTAGCACCCATGTTGGGTGGCTCACAACTGCTTGTAACTCCAGCTCCAGGGCATCTGATGGCTTCTGTGTGCACCTGCACACATGGCAAACACACACACACACACACACACACACACACACACACACACACACACATGTGCACACACACAAATCTTTTAAAAGAACTCTGTTGGACAAAATAAGAAAATGATCCATTTTGGTTTTAAGAGTTGAGAGTGGGCTGAAGAGATGACTCAGGGGTTGAGTGCTTATGGCTCTTGCAGAGAACCCAGGTTCAGTTCTCAGCACCCACATGGCAGCTCACAACTGCCTGTAACTCCAGTTTTATGGGATCTGATGCCTTCTTCTGGCCTCCACGGCTCTTGCACACATGTGGTGCACATAAGCTCATGCAGGCACACATACAAACATATAAAGAAAAAAAAATACAAGAGGTGTAGGTAACCACAGGCAGCGAAGCACACAATGCAAGCAGCACTGTCAGCTTTTCTGTTCTGTCTACAGCCATGCTGTCTAGAAATGCTGTGATAATGGAAATGTATTTGTATATACACTGAGTGAGGAATTTGTTTTAAAAATTCAATTAAATTTGGGCTGGAAAAATGGCTCAGCAGTTAAGAACACTAGCTGTTCTTGAAGAAGACCTAGGTTTGAATCCCAGCACACATATGGCAGCTAACAACTGTCCGTAACTCCAGTTCCAGGGAATCCAACAGCCTCTTCTGTCCTCTATGGGGATTGCATGACATGGGTGCACTTACCTACATGTAGGCAAAACATGTATACATGTAAAAAAAAAGTTCAATTAAATTTAAAGTCCACACATGGTTAGTAGTGATAGTATTATACAGGTGTATTATACAGAGCAGGTCTGCAGAGAAAGTCACATTGTCCAAAAGGGGTTTATTTCATTTGCAGATGTGAAGTCAACTAATAGCAGTATTTGAACAGGACAGCATTTCCTGTGCTGGGTACTCTGCAGGTGTTTACAAAATTCACCTGACTTGGTACTTTTACAGGATAATTTAATTACTGAGGCAGGAAAGATGGCTTAGCAAGTAAAGGTACCTGGCAGTAAGAATGCCAAACTGAGTTCAATGCCTGAACTCATGTAGCAGGAGAGGAACTGATTTCAGCAAGCTGTACTCTGACCTCCACGTGTGTGCCACAGCATATATACATGAGCGTGTGTGTGTGTGTGTGTGTGTGTGTATGTGTTTAGTTTTACATCCGAATTAAACAATACCATATCAAATGGACTTAAAAGACATCTACCAAATAGTCCACCCAAGCACCAAAGGACATACTTTCTACTCAGCACCCCATGGAACCTTCTCCAAAATCTACCACATACTGGGGCACAAAAAAACTTCAACAAATACAAAAAGATTGAAATAATTCCATGCATTCTACCAGACCACAATGCAATAAAGCTTACAATCAACACCAGAAGACGCCCTAATCACCATATGAACACATGGAGATTAAACAACACACTCTGGAATGATGAATGGGTCTAAAGAGAAATTAAGAAAGAAATAAAAGTATTCCTGGAACTAAATGAAAAGGACAATATAACACAACGAAACCTCTGGGACACGCTGAAAGCTGTCCTTAGAGGGAAGTTTATAGCTCTAAGTGCCTACATCAAAAAATTGAAAAGAACACAAAGAAATGACTTAACATTGCAACTCAAGACGTTGCAACAACAAATGAAACCCAAACCCAGCAGACAAGAAGAAATAACAAAAATCAGGGCAAAAATTAATTAAATTGAAAAAAAAAAAAAAAACAATACAAAGAATCAACGAATCCAAGAGCTGGTTCTTTGAAAAGATAAACAAGATTGACAGACTGCTAGCCCAGTTAACCAAAAGAAAGAAAGAGCACCTCCAAATCAACAAAATCAGAGTTGAAAGGGGAAACATCACAACAGACACCAGAAAGATACAGAACATTATAAGGGAATGCTTTAAAAAATATGCTACTAAATTAGAAAACCTAAAAGAAATGGACAGATATCTAAAGGCATGG
>NW_008348862.1:542165-545396 GCF_000622305.1 Nannospalax galili
CCACCCCCAAACACCCAATGCTACTTAATTTATTCAAAAAGATAGAAATGGAGGGAGAACTTCCAAATTCTTTCTATGAAGCCAGAATCACTCTAATACCAAAGCCAGGTAAAGATACAACCCAAAACAGAAAACTATAGACCCATATCCTTAATGAGCATAAATGCAAAAATTCTCAACAAGATACTTGCAAAACACATACAGACACACATCAAAAAGATCATCCACTGGGCTGGGTGTGGTGGCGCATGCCTTTAATCCCAGCACTTGGAAGGCAGAGGCAGAGTTAGCTTTACCATTAGGGTGAGTGTTACGGTTTGATTTAGGGTTAGAGTTAGGGATAGGTTTAAGGTTACTTTTAGGATTAGGGTTAGGGTAAGGTTCTGGATTAGGGTTAGGTTTAGGGTTTGGATTAGGCGAGGGTGAGAGTTAAGGGTAGGGTTACGGTGAGGGTGTAGGTAGAGTTAGGGTGAGGGTTAGTGTAGGGTTAGGATTTGGATTAGGTTATATTGAGAGTTAGCTTTACCATTAGGGTGAGTGTTACGGTTTGATTTAGGGTTAGAGTTAGGGATAGGTTTAAGGTTACTTTTAGGATTAGGGTTAGGGTTAGGTTCTGGATTAGGGTTAGGTTTAGGGTTTGGATTAGGCGAGGGTGAGAGTTAGGGGTAGGGTTACGGTGAGGGTGTAGGTAGAGTTAGGGTGAGGGTTAGTGTAGGGTTAGGGATTGGAGAGTTAGGGTTAGCTTTAGTGTGAGGGTTAGGGTTAGTTTTAGTGTTAGTGTTAGAGTGAGGGATATGGTTAGGGTTAGGGTTAGGGTTAGGGTTTGCATTTGCGTTAGGGTTAGGGTTAGGGTTAGTGTTAGGGTGAGAGTTAAGGATAGGGTTAGATTCAATGCAATGCCAATCAAAATCCCCATTACATTTTTCACAGAATTGGAAAAAAAACCATCCTAAGATTCATATGGACGCACAAAAGACCTCAGATAGCCAAAACAACCCTGAGCACTAAGAGCAATGCTGGGGGGGATTACTATACCTGATTTTAAGCTGTATTACAGAACTATAATCATAAAAACAACATGGTACTGGCACAAAAATAGACCCATAAGATCAATGGAACAAAATTGAAGACCCAAATATGAATAAATGCAATTTCAGCCACCTGATATTTGACAAAGGGGCCAAGAACATTCACTGGAGGAAAGACAGCATGTTCAGGAAATGGTGCTGGCAAAACTGGATCTCCACCTGTAGAAGAATGAAACTAAACCCTTATCTTTCACCTTGCACAAAAGTCAATTCCAAATGGATCAAAGACCTCCATGTAAAGCCTGAAAATCTGAAACTATTAGAAGAAAATATTGGGAAAAACCTACAAGATATAGGTGTAGGAACAGATTTTCTAAACCGCACATCAATTGCTCAGGAAACAAGGTCAAGAATCAACAAATGGGACCTCGTTAAACTAAAGTGCTTCTGTACATCAAAGGAGGCAACGAGGGAAGTGAAGAGAAAACCCACAGAATGGGAGAAAATCTTCACCACCGACACATCTGACAGTGTAATATCCATAATATATAACGAACTCAAAAAACAGAGAATCAAGACAAGAAGCAACCCAATTAAAAGATGGGCTAAGGAGCTTTCTTTAAAAGAAGAAATAAAGATGGCTATGAAGCATCTTAAAAGATGTTCAACATCACTAATAATTAGGGAAATGCAAATTAAAACCACTTTAAGATTTCATCTTACCCCAGTCAGACTGGCTAAGATCAAGAGAACAAATGACACCAAGTGTTGGAGAGGATGTGGGGAAAGGGGAACACTCATCCACTGCTGGTGGGGCTGCAAACTTGTTCAATCCCTATGGAAAGCAGTGTGGAGAACTCTTAAAAAACTACAAATGAACCTACCATTTGACCCAGTTAGACCACTCCTTGGCATATACCCAAAGGACTCATCCTATCGCAGAGACACTTGTACATCCATGTTTGTTGCTGCTCTTTTCACAATAGCTAAGAGATGGAAGCAACCTAAGTGTTCCTCAACTGACAAGTGGATAATGAAAATGTGGTTCATTTATATGATGGAGTTTTACTCTGCAGTGAAGAAAGATGAAATCATGAAATCCACAGGTAAATGGATGAAACCAGAAACTGTTATACTAAGTGAAGTAACACAGACTAAGAAAAAAAATCGACATATGTTCGCCCTCATATGCGGATCCTAGAACCAAACCGTGATAAGTGAGTATGTATCCAGACATAACTACAGGAACCAGGATAACGGAAAGGAAACAGGGAGGTAAAGGAAAAGAGAGAACCTGAAAGAGAAGAACAGTAGGAAACAGGCCTTAATAAGGAAGACATGGATAAAAATTGGGTTAGTTTAGGGGAGGGGGGAGGGAAGGGTTTACAAGGAACCTAGAGGATAAAGGGAAAGAAGGAGCTCAAGAGAGGTAGGACCGTAGGAGAAGGGTATTATTAAGGGAGAAAGGGGAAAATGGGGGCACATTAGAGGGGAAACCATGATGGAGGGGTGAGACAATGTGAGAGATAAATAATGCCTAGCTAGTTTTAAAAACCGGAGGGAACCATATTACTCCAACAACCTACTGACAAATTATACATAGCAGATCAAGAAATATATGTCTAGGTAAGGTTTATCTGAGAACAACTGGTCTTTGGCCAATATTTACATGCCACAGAGTAATTAAAAGTACCAGACTGGTGGAACTAACCTTCTTGGGTGTTTAGCAGACATACTTTGAGGTCTATAATAATTTGGTCAGAGGGACATAAAGGACAGTTTTTGCTCCTTGCCCTCCTAGGTTGACTAGTTCCAGGGGACTATGAGCATCTCTCAAAATGTCCTGTAATTGTGGTGGGTCACCTGTCCTCTTGATCAAGGAGGCCAAGGAGACCCCACGAGATGGACTTGAACCAGTGTCCAGTCTACAGAGAGGAGGGTCAACACTGAGGAAACATTTTCTCCATGCTTCCAAGTGAAGCCAGCCATGGTCAAGAAGGACCTTTGACTTATCTTCACATAGGCAGAACTGGTAAAAGAAAGGAGCCAGGGGCTCCTCCCAAGCCAATGTGACCCCTGAGGAACAGGTCCTCAAACGACCTTAAGAGTAAAAATAAATTGGTTTATGTGGCCAACTGTATGGTCTTAAACATCCAAAAGGAAAGTATAACCAAAGATTAAATGGGCCAACATAATTTCATAA
>NW_008348862.1:545661-571578 GCF_000622305.1 Nannospalax galili
GGCAAGTAGTGGGGAATGGCTGGGGGTGCCAACCACACAGCAGACAGTAGCAGGGATATCAGAGTATAAGGGCTCTAGTGGGGGGAGGGAGGCTATGGGAGGGTGCCATCTGGGAAGTGGGTGTATAGTTGAAAAAGGTGGTTTGGGATGTTCTGTGTGATATACATGCACACCCCCGCCCCCCAAATCAACAAATTAAAAAAATGTATTATATTTGAGGAGGAAGCATGGAAATTTATGTCATGTTAATTAGTAAAGGTGATAAACATTACTATTGAAATCTACCCGATGACTTTATAGACATACACAGGTGCCAAGGATCCAAGTGCAACTGCTTATGACTAGTAATAATCAGACACATACAGATTAGAGATGCATGTGCTAACATCTCAGTGTTGGTAGCCAAAACAATGAGTCTGTCTGCAAGGAACAATATATTCTAAAATGAAATGGAGATCTTTTTTAAAGGTTAGAAACTCATTCAATTTTATGTCTTACAGGGCTTATACTGAGTTCAATATTGTATAACTGTATTAATTCAACTGTGAACCTAGAACCTACAGCCAGTTGTGAAAGAGATGTACTTTTGCTCTGGAGTATGTTGCTGAATATGTTAAAGCTGTAATGAAATGCTTCTTCTAATCATGTAGTTATTAAAAAATAGAAAAAAAATATATTTCTGGGTTAGGGCATGGTGGTGCATGCCTTTGATCCCAGCAGGGGCAGGGGCAGGGGCAGGGGCAGGGGCAGGGGCAGGGGCAGGGGCATCTCTGTGAGTTCAAGGCCAGCCTGGTCTACATGGTGAGTTCCAGGCCAGCTGGGACTACACAGAGATTCTATCTAGAAACAGTAACTTCCAGGGTCTCTACTGGAAATCTTCAATACAACTGAGTAACTGTCTTAATTTTAAAATTCACCTTTCTTTTTTAAAAAACACTTTAAATTATGTGTATTGTGTATCTATGTATGGGTACTGCACGTGAGGGCTGGTGCCTAGGAACTTTAAAAGAGGGTGTTGGATCCCCTGAAGCCATGTGGGTGCTGAGTACCAAACTCGGGTCCTCTATAAGAGTAGTATACGCTATTAGCCTCTGAGCCATCTCCATCCTCTAAATTCACTTCACTTTTTTCCTTTTGTTTGGTGACAGGATCTCCCTGTTGCTCCAGCTAGCCTGGAACTCACTACATTATATACCAGCCTGGTCTCAGTCTCAGAGTCTCATAGAGACTTGTCTGCCTCTGTCTCAAGTGCTGGGGTTAAAGGTGTGTGCCACCACACCACACCCAGCTCTTCTGAGATTTCTGAGTTATAGTTCCTCATTTGTTAAAGTGATGTTAATAATCCTTTTATGAGACAAGATCTCAAATATATAGCCCTGGCTGGCCTGGAATTCACTATGTAGACCAGGCTGGCCTCAAACTCATAGAGATCCATCTGCTCTGCCTCCCCAGTGCTGGGATTAAAGGTATGTGTCACCATGCCCAGCTTTAATAAACATTTTTGAAATTCAAAGTATACTAGTTTAGAAAGGTGATGGAGGCTTAAAATATTTTCATTGCAAATTAATAAACCAATCTATAAAATTCTGGAGATAGTAAAACCATTTTCTGTACTAGCACTATGATGGAGATACTAGGATATTATAAATCTTAATCATCAAAATGCATGGTTCATGCTGGGCGTGGTGGTGCACACCTTTAATGCCAGCACTTGGGAGGCAGAGGCAGGTGGATCTTTGTGAGTTTGAGGCCAGCCTGGTCTAGTGAGTTCCAGAACAGCTGGGGCTACAGGGAGACCCTGTTTCAAAAGGACAAAACAAAACAAACAAAAAAAACATGGTTCAAAAAGAATTGTCTTACACAGAAATATGCTAAATGTATCATAGTGTTTTAATGTGAACAAAACAAATACTCTTTTCCTGTTGCCTTGCATTACTGTGATGAAAGAAATGCATTCTTGTCTTTGCTCCTAACACCATGGGGATTCCTGGAGTGGTAAGGCTGTCTTTTGTTTGCTAATGAAATGACTGGTGATTGGTGAGACTGGCACCAGCGCCCTGACATAGTATGTTTTTCTTGGTTTTTTGAGGCAGGGTCTGATGTAGCCCAGCCTGGCCTCGAACCTGTTATGTAGTGGAGGATGACCCTGAACTTCTGATCCTCCTGCCCCTACTTCCCAACTGCTGTGATTACAAGCATGCACCACCAGCTCTGGCTCTCAATCTTTTTTCTTTTTGAGATGGAGTCTCACTATGTTACCCAGTCTGGCCTCAAACTCCTGGGCCCAAGTGGTCCTCTGGCACCAGCACATTCTAGTAAATTAATAGAAACTGAAGACAGGTCATGGGAACCCTAATTAAAATTTTTAAAAAAGTATTACTTTTATGTGTATGAATGTTTTGCCTGCATGTATGTAAGTGTGCCACATTTGTGCAATGCCCACGAAAGCCAGAAGGCATCAGATCCCCCAGAACTAGAGTAATGGACAGTTGTTAGCCTCCATGTGTAAGAGCAGCCAGTGTTCTTAACTGCTGAGTCATCTCTCCTACCCCAGGGACCCTTATTTATAGTTAGTTAAAAGCAGAGGTCACAACCTAGTTCTTGTGCCTAGCATCTCAAGTGGAAAGGGCAGTCTTGTGGGATTTAGCCCTTACACCCAGCTGGTGTCTGCTGCATAATTGATTGTGTGGGAAAAACTTTACATTTTACTGATCAGACCCAAAGTGTTTTGAAGTTTAACATTGTGTTATCAGTGACTGAAAAATCACTGTGTTTATTTCCTATCTCCCAATAACCAAAATATAACTTGATTCATTTCACTTACCTATAAGGGTAAAAATTCTTCGAACACTTAGAGTTGAAAAATTCCACTTTACTCTTAAATTGTCAGCAGCTTGACCAGATAGAATCATGCATAACCAACAGCCAAAATAAGGTAGTGCAGATAAAAACCCATTCTGTATGGAAGAAGATACAAGATTAAGTATGGTAGAAGACACACACACACACACACACACAGAGAGAGAGAGAGATAGAGAGAGAGAAGAGAGAGAGAGAGAGAGAGAGAGAGAGAGATATTATAGCCAACAAAAGAAAACAGATAGCAATGTGTTGGTAAAGTTTCTATAACCACAGGAAATAAATTTGGCTTTAGGAAGGATTATGGGACTTAGCTCAATGCATCTCTGAAACAGTGCACACTGTCTGTTCAAGGTAATCTTGGACACTACTTTGAATTTGGGACAAGGTAAATTTTCCGATTAGTCTATGGGTCATTTCTATAGAATAAGTTTGTTTCCCCTTCTTCCTGCCCCCACCTGCCTAGACCTGGGATCACAGCTGTGCACTACCACACCTAGCTACAGAACAGTTTTTTGCCTCCAAAATTTTATTTAAAATATTAAAAAAAATTTTATTTATTATTTTTATGTGTATGCATGTATTGCCTGCATGTAGGTAAGTACGCGCATGTCGTGCAATGCCTGCAGAGGTCAGAAGAGGCTGTTGGATCCCCGGAACTGGAGTTATGGACAGTTATTAGCTGCCATGTGGGTGCAGGGATTCAAACCTGGGTATTCTGCAAGAACAGTCAGTGCTCTTAACCATTGAGCTATCTCTCTAGCCCCTAAAATATTTTTTACTACAAAATAAAATATACACAGAAAGAACACACATCAAATGCACAGCTTAATGAACAGGCAATTCTCAGAACCATCTGTCAAGAAGTAGAATACCACCAGCCACCCAGGCCTTGTCCCAATCCAGTCACAACTCTTTACCTCTCTCTGTAAGCAAGCACCACTTGAGTCTATGGTTTCATACATTTATCTCCAGTTACTTCATCCAAATATGCGCCCCTAGACACTACAGTTTGGTACTGACTAAACTATAATTGAGTTTCTAGTTTAAGAAATTCTGATGTCTTTATTTTTTAAAATTATTTATTATTTTTGTTTTATGTGTATGTCTCTATCGCCTGCATGTAGGTAAGTGCACCTGTGTCATGCAATGCCCGTGGAGGGCAGAAGAGGCCATTGGATCCCCTAGAACTGGAGTTACAAACAGTTGTTAGCTACCATATAGGTGCTGGGATTCAAACCTGGGTCCTCTGCAAGAAAAGCCAGTGTTCTTAACCACTGAGCCATCTCTCCAGCCCTGATGTTTTTTTTAAATCTATGAATTCTTTCCAATTTTTTTTTGCATCTGTCTTCAAAAGAACTAAGATTCATTTCTAAAAGATCAGTGAGTGCAGTGTGATCTCCAGAAACAGAGACAGAGGGATATCATTGAGTTTGAGACCAGCTAGGTTTACAAAAAGCTCAGGTCAGCCAGAGCTACATAATAAAGCTCTTACTAAAAAACAAACAAACAAAAAACAATGACCACCACCACCAACAAAAAATACAAACAATTCCCATGTGTGCACATAACCACATACACAAATAAGTAAGTAAATAAGATGTAAAAAAAAAAACACCTCTAAAGAGCGCCAGCCTGGTCTACGTAGTGAGTTACGGGCCAGCTGGGTCTACAGGGAGACCCTGTCTCAAAAAGACCAAAAGCCAAAAATCTTTTTTTGATTATTTTTATTTTATGTGTATGAATATTCTGCCTGCATGTATGTAAGTGTATCACATGCACACAATGCCCACAGAGGCCAGAAGAAGGCATTGGATTTCCTGGAACTGTAGTTACAGACAGTTGCTAGCTGCCATGTGGGTGCTGGGAACTGAACCCAGGTCCCCTGGAAGAGCAGTAAGTGGTCTTAACTACTGAGGCATTTCTCCAGCCCTGGCTTTTGTCTTGAGACAGGGTCTCCTTGTAGCCTCAACTGGCCTGGAATTTGCTATATAGACCAAGCTGGCCTAAGTCTCACAGAAATCCATCTGAGTATTGGGATTAAAAGTATGTGCCACTATACCTGGCTAATGACTTATTTTGCTTTAGATTCAGGTGTATAAAACTCAAGTGGGTCTCAATGGTGCCAGGCAATCATGCCCTGCCTCATTCTCTCCCTGGTCACTGACTCACAGAACTTTGTTGGCACATGCCTTTAATCCCAGCACTTGGGAGGCAGAGGCAGGCAGATCTTTGTGAGTTCGCGGCCAGCCTGGTCTATAAAGGGAGTCCCAGGACAGCGGGGGCTAAGGGGGGACCCTTTCCAAAAAAAAAAAAAAAAAAAAAAAAAACAAAAAAAAACAAAAAGAAATTTTTTTTTTAAGTAATTTTTTTTTGTTTATGAGTGTATTGCCTGCATGTAGGTAGGTGTACCTGTGTTGTGCAATGCCTGTGGAGGTCAGAAGACAACATCGGAACCCATGGAACTGGAGTTATGAATGGGTGTTAGCCACCATGTGGGTGTTGGGAATTGAACTCAGGTCTTCTGAAAGAGCAGCCAGTGCTCTTAACTGTTGAGCCATCTCTCCAGTCCCCCCAATTTAAAAAATATTTTATTTATTATTTTTATTTTATGTGTATTGTCTGCATGTATGTAAGTAAGTGCACCCATGTTGTGCAATGCCCAAGGAGGACAGACAAGAGCACTGGATCTCCTGGACCTGGAGTTATGGATAGTTGTTACCTACCATGTGGGTGCTGGGATTCAAACCTGGTTTTCTGCAAGAACAGCCAGTGTTCTTAACGACTGAGCCATCACTCCAGCTCCTCACAGAACTTTTTTTTGAAAGAGTAGCTTACTTTGTAGTTCAGGCTGGCCTTGAACTTGCTATGTTTATTTGAACTTGCTGTGATTCCGTGTTGGCCTCCTGAGTGCTGAGATGACAGGTGTGCACCACCATGCCCTGAAATTACTTTTGACAATGAAAATCTCCTTTGGGTGAATCTGAGTTTTAAATTTAAGTGGAGAGATGGCTCACTGGTTGAGAGGGCTTGCTGCTCTTTCAGAGGACCAGGGTTCAGTTCTTAGCATCCATGTTGGATGGTTCATGGGACCTGATGCCCTCTTCTGGACTCCAAGGGTAAGTGTACATATGTGGCACACCCTAACACCCACACCCACACCCACAGAAATAAAAATGTGACCCTCCTTATTCATGTGCTGCATGCTTCCAGATCTATTTCTGAGTAAACACTTCTATTTCTCAGTGCTTAGCTGAATAATTTACTCTATTAATTTTATTTCATTTGGATTTCTCCACTGTAGGATTACATCTATTGCTATTTGTGGAAGAATACTACATGTAAATAAACTCTAGCATATTAGCTGAATTTCCTAAGCTTGACCTTATCTCCTGGTGGGATAGGACTGATAATTCAGCGAGGTGGGTGGTGTAGGCTTGTCATCCTAGCACTTGGGAGGTGGAGGTAGGAGGATTAGGAGTTCAAGACCAGCTTTGGCTACATAGTGAGTTCAAGGCCAGCTTTGAACAATGCAAAAGTAATAAACATTTGCACATTTCATGGACATCTTCTAGTTTTCTTTTCAAGGATATGATTCTTTATATTTACTACTTAAAAATGGAATTAAAAAATACATCTAAAAGAGGGTGATGGGTATCACAACTCTTGATGAACTGTAAGAAATAGGGACTGGGAGGACTGGAGGTGTAGCTCAGTTGGCAGAGTGTTTGCCAAGCATGTATGATGCCTTGAGCTTGATCCTCAACACAAATAAAACTGAGTGCACACCCATATAATGCCAGCCTGTGGGAGGGGGAGGCAGGAGGATCAGGTGTTCAAGGTCGTCCTAGGCAACACAGTGAGTGCAAGGCCTCTCTGGGCTTCATGAGATTGTCTAAAAGGTGAAAGAAAAATAAAGGAAAGGAAAGAAAAGGAAAAAGAAAGCAATGATAGAGAAAACAATTAGGAAAAACTAAGGAAAAGTCAGGAAACTAAAGTTATATGAAAAAACAACCTTAAAACAAAAGGCAAAGAGTTTAAGGTGCAATTTTAAAATACAAGCTTCTCAAAAGCAAGTTTTATTTTGAGCAAATAATGCCTCATGAACATGCTGATTTTCAAGGAAAAATGCATTTAAAACTGGGTTTCTATGCAACTACAGAATTATTTTCAAATCCTATTCTCATTTTTCCTTATTTTCTGAGACTGGGTCTCACTTTTGTATACTAGGATGGCCTGAAAATCACTCTGTACTGAGGCTGGCATTGACTCTGTGGCATCCTGCAGCCTCTTGCATCCTGCCTCCCTGTCTCCATCCCTCTTCTTTCTTCCCTCTCTCTTCTTTTTTCTTTTGGTATTTCTGAGACAGGGTCTCCCTGTAGCTCCAGCTGGCCTGGAACTTGGTCTATAGACCAGACTGGTCTTGATCTCAGAGATTCACCTGTTTCTGCCTTTGAACGCTGGGATTAAAGGTGTGCACCAATATGCCTGGCCATTCTAAGTTTCAGTGGAGATATCAGGATACTGGAGATGCTAGAAACATAGGATGTTCACCAAGGAAAGTTTCAGGCACTGAGTGGAGCAGGCCTAGAAGAGAGGCCACAATAGCTACAGACAACAGAGCTGGAAGGGTGGGGCTACTGACCCTACTGGAGATCAGATGATGCCAAGAGCCCTAGATGCCAGACATGGAGCTGCAGGGGCCACACAGTCAAGAGACTGCCTTGAGTCTGAGAAAGAAACGGAACTTTTGAACAGGGTGGGACACCCCGCTCTTTCACCACTGTCCTTTCTGAGGGTAATTATGTTACTCTGGAGTTCGCTGCTGCTTCAAGCACTTTCTGTGCCTCTTCTATATCCTTCCTGTCTTTTTTACACTAAAACATTTTACAATTATTATTTAATACTTATTTTTGTGTGCCGTGGCACAGGAATGGTCAGAGGACAACTTGCAGGAAGGAGTAGGTTCTCTTCTCACACCATGCGAGTGTGGTGACAAACTCGGGTTGTCAAGCTTGGCAGCAGAGCTATTTCATTGCCCCGTCTTTCATTAATTATTTTTTCAATTTCATTTTAAAATATTTATTATTTTTATTTTATGTGTATGAGTGTATTGCCTGCATATATATATGCGCACCCATGTTATGCAATGCCCACAGAGGTCAGAAGAATGTATAGGATTCCCCTGGAACTGGAGTTCCAGGTGGAACTGGCTACAGATGGTTGTTAGCCTTCATGTGGGTGCTGGGAATAGAACCTGGATCCTCTACAAGAACAGCCAGTACAAGAGTACTGATGCACTGAGTCATCTCTCCAGTCCCTAATTAATTTTGTGTGTGTGCAAGCCTGTGGTATGTGTGTGTGTGTGTGTGTGTGTGTGTGTGTGTGTGCCATGTTGTGAGGGTAGAGGTCAGAGAACAGCTTGTGGGAGTTTTCTTCTTCCTCCACGTGGGTCCAGGGACTGAACTCATGTCATCATATTTGGCAGTAAGTGCCTTTACTGGATAAGCCATCTTTGCACCTCAACCCTTTTTTAAGTTCTCTTTGTTTGGACCTTTGCTCTTAGATTTAGGTCCTCAGATTTTCCTGCACTCTGAAGGCAAAACACCACCAAACTTTACTTATAAACCCTCCTTAGGGTTTTTCTCAATCTCTTTAAAGACAAGATTTTCTAATAACCCATATATGTAGAGTTCACAGAAACAGACTAAATCTGTAAGTTTAAGAGGCAACTTCATGTAAAGCCTATCTTACACAGCTTTACAAGTATAATTCTAGGGCTGGGGAGATAGCTCAGTAGTTAATCGCATCAGGTCAGGGTGGCTTATGACTACCTGTAACACCAACTCCAGAGGGATCTGACATATTTGGCTTCAGAGGGCACTTGCACTCACATGCACAGACACAAATTAAACAATAATAAAGGTGGTGGCACTCACCTCTAATCCCAGCTCTGGGAGGCACAGCTAGGCGGATCTCTGTGAGTTCAAGGCCAGCCTAGTCTACATTGACCAGCTGGAGCTACAGGGAGACCCTGTCTCAAAATACTAAAAACGACAAAGCAAACAACCCCCCCCCAAAACCACACACACACACACACACACACACACACACACACACACAGAAAAAAGGAACAGTGGAAGCAATGAGAGAAATGGTCAGGTGTGGCGGCTATGCCTCAGCACGGTGGGAGTATTTGGAGTTTAAGGCTATATTTTGGGCCACACTGAGGGTTGAGACTAGCCTGGGATACATAGCAAGACCTTGTCTCAAAAAACCAAAATAAAGCAACAATCTTCTCTCCGGGTAAGGCCCATCTTACACAGCTGTTCACATCTAAAATAAAGTGAGAGCAAGAGAAAGCAAGAGTGAGACACACACACAGATCTACACAATTTAACAGAGAATAAAGATATGAAATAACTGCATTTCCTATAAATGAAAACATTCTGGGTGGAGTTTTGAAAATACATTCTTCATTATAAGAAGCAGATGATTATTTCTTACCTCTTGAACATTGAACCTTAGGATTTCTTTCATATAAGTAGGCAATAATGTCAACAAAGTATAAAAAGTCCAGTTGTAGGAAAAATGCGCAACTACAATAGCCCAAAGTGGCAGCGACTTTAGAATGGGTATCCAAGGCACGGACTTCTGGGAAGAAAGCTGAAGAAAACAGGCAGAATTAGGAGACACTAAGCTGCAGCACTACTAAGCCGTACACATTATTGGTTCCAATGCAACCAGAACACATACAATGTCCACTTGATTACTACATTCCAGATCTCAAAACCGACTCCTCTGAAATACCAACTGGCAAAATAATAACTGTTTAGTTGTTTCACTTAAAAGATACTAACTAGAGGGCTGGGCGAGGTGGCGCACACCTTTAATCCCAGCACCCAGGAGGCAGAGGCACACAGATCTCTGTGAGTTCGAGGCCAGCCTGGTCAACATAGTGAGTTCCAGGCCAGCTGGGGCTACAGGGAGACCCTGGCTCAAAAAGACCAAAAAAACCAAAAACAAAAAACAAACAAACAAAAAAAACTAGAGAAACTATGACGGAGATTTATGACTAGAGGAAAAGGAAAAGAAACATCGAGTTATAAATGCCATTAAGAGCCATAAGCGTCAGGTGCTACTTTAATATGCTTCTGTAAAATGGAGAACCGTTTCATAATCAGAGTCAGAAGCTGACATAAGGAAAAAGGAAAGAGATTCGAAGGCCTTATTAGAACTTATATTTCATAGTCCAATCTTTGTTTCAGTGAAATAATTTGTAAGAACTGTGCAAACTGGGTATGACGATGCACACCTGTAGACCCAGCTAGTCAGGAGGTCTCTTCAGGAGGATGACTTGAGCTTAGAGTTGGAGACCAGCCTGGACCACAATGCCAACTCAGGGAAGAAAACAGGAAGAGGAAGAGTGAAAATTAGGCAACGGCTTTATATGCAGCCATATGCAGATGTGGCTTTCAGAGCAGGGGGACGCAAAATGATGCACCAATTAAATAGTTTAGGAGTAGGTGACAGGCATCTATATCTTTTTAAAAGATGCACCAGGTTGGGCTGGGGCTGTAGGTCAGTGGTAGAGCTCTTGCCTATCATGAACAGTCTTGTAGGTTCCATTCTATCACTGGAAAAGAAAAAGATTAAATAAAACACAAATATAAACAGTAGTTAATTTTCTGACAATTAATGATTATAATGCAGCTAGAAGAGTCCTTTCATAAATAATGGTTTTGTTTTCTACCAATTAAGGAAAATAAACTTATGACTCACTTAATAATAATTACTCTAAAGATATACTTTTTATTTTTTTTAATTTTAATTTTTTGGTCTTTTTGAGACAGGGTCTCCCTGTAGCCCCAGCTGTCCTGGAACTCACTATGTAGACCAGGCTGGCCTTGAACTCACAGAGATCTGCCTGCCTCTGCCTCCCAAGTGCTGGGATTAAAGGCATGCGCCACCATGCCGGGCTTACTTTTTATTATTTAGAGATAGGGTCTCTTGTAGTCACTTAGCCCAAGCTGGCCTTGAATTTGCTATATAGCCGAAGATAGCCTTAAGGTCCTGATCCTCCTGCCTCTACCTAGCCAGGGCTGGAATGATAGGCACCATCTGGCTTCTTAAAGGTTTAAAATGACTTACTTTTATTTGGAGGCTGGAGAGTGAAGCCAGGGCCTGGTACATACTAGACAAATGCTTTACCACCACCATCCCTCAGTTCCTAGGATGACTTGAGATGTAATGTTTCATAGCATTAGTCAAGAAAGAACTGGGATCCCTCAGGCAATACTTTACACATTTGCCCACCCTAATTAGTCTAAGGCATGTACAATGAAATTATCTATTGAAAAAATTGGTATCTTAACTTTTTTTTTTTTTGGTCTTTTCGAGACAGGGTCTCCCTGTAGCCCGGCTGTCCTGGAACTCACTATATAGACCAGGCTGGCCTTGAACTCAGAGATCCGCCTGCCTCTGCCTCCCGAGTGCTGGGATTACAGGCGTGTGCCACCATATCTGGCTGGTATCTTAATTTTTAAAATGTGTCAAAGTCCATACCTGATTTTTTAATGATGAAAGAATGTATTCCTTTTCATAATGGGAGATTGTCTTATGAGTTTCTGGTGTATCGCTAACTATCCACATCCATAATATAAACCAAACTATTCCAACTATACCTTAAAATAGAAAAATGACAGTTCAGTGAATTTTGAAGGTATCAACAGCATAAAAAATGTACTGAAAAGTTTATATATCTATAAACTTAAAGTAAAACTAAGTTTAATTTCATATTTCAAATCTTTAATGGAATTGCTACAACTATTATTTCCTATGCATTTGGGAGGGTGGTTTGAGAGAGGGTCTTGCTAGGTGGTCCTGACTGGCTTAGTATTCACTATGTAGAGCAGGCTGATTTTGAACTCCTGTCTCAATCACCCAAGTGCTAAGATTATAGCTGTGTGTAACTGTGCAGTCATTTCCTATATATTCTGCTGAAAACTTTCAACTGTGTGACTCAATAGACAAATCTTTTTCTTCTGTTGAGAGAGTGAGCTCTATTTAGCCTAGCTATCTTCAAACTCTTGATCTTCCTACCTCAACTTCCCAACAACTACAATTCTTGGCACAGACAAATCTTTTTTATTTATTTATTTTTTTTAATGTTTTTGAGACAGGGTCTCCCTGTAGCCCCAGCTGGCCTGAAAGTCACTATGTAGACCAAGCTGGCCTTGAACTCACAGAAATCCATGTGCCTCTCTCAGGCTTAGCACATTTTTTTCATTGTGCAAATATAACTACTAATTTCAGAACATTTTCATAACCCAAGAAGAAAACCTGACCCAATTAATAGTCGTCTAAGTCCCTTCTCTTCCCATGCCCCAGCAATCAATTATTAATCTACAGTCTGTCACCATGGACTGTCTATTCTGGACAAGAAAAATCCTGTAAGAATAAATTTGTACAATGCATATTTTCTCACAAGTGTCTACTACATTTGTTTTGATTGACGATCCATTTCCTGTAGGAAATATCTATGTGAAAATATAATTGAAGGATATGTATCATCCTGCTAATCAATTAGAGAAATGAGATGCCTTTACACTGAATGAAAGGAAAGGATTAGACCCTTCAAGGGAGAGTCATCCTTTTTTTCTTGAGGGGCACTATTTTCAAAACACATTGTTACAGCCATCCCAGATAATAAGTTTCAGTGTGACACTTAGGCCCAAGATTCAACAGCAGTTTCTATTGAGAGATTTTCCAAAACTAGCAGTTGGCCATAATTTGGCTAGATTTTTTCAAGCATGACAACTTGAAAAGTTTCTAGTGTTTTTGAACTTTGTGGTTCAGCCAATGATTACTTCATTGAGTTAGGCCAGGGCTTCTTAAGGCTTTTCTATTCACAATTCCTTGCCTCCTGAGGAATTTTCTTACAACCCTGGGCACATAAGTATATAAAACAGGTATACAAATCAAATGTTGACTAATAATGTATCATAAAGCAATTAATTTTAAGCAGTTCTTTGTACACATATTATTTTACTATTTATGAAAGATAAAAGAAAATTTGCATACTAATAAAATAGATGTGCTTATGTTTACATAATTAAATACTGGATGAATATTTCATACTGCAGTATGTAAAGCATCTTTATGGCTTTTCAGAGTTGACTGATAGTTTGATTTTGTGACAGTAAATGCTAAATATCACTTTGCATATGTAGGCACTGCAAACTGGTAGAAGAATGTTAAGGGACATTTAAAAATTGTGTGGGACTGAGTGTGGTGGTGCACACCTTTAATACTAGTGCTTGGAAGGCAGAGGCAGGTGGATCTCTGTGAATCAAGGCCAGCCTGGTCTATATAGTGAGTTCCAGGCCAACTGTAGCTACAAGGGAGCCCCTGTCTCAAAAAAACCGAAACAAACAGCTCTCAGCAGTCAAAAGCACTTGCTGCTCTTGCAGAAGACCCAGGTTTGCTTCCCAGCACCCACAGGGTAGTTAACAACCATCCTTAACTCCTGTTCTATGGGATCAGACACCCTCTTCTGGCCTGTATGGGTACTGCATGCACATGGTACACATACATGCAGACAAAACACTCATATACAAAAAATAAAAATAAATGAGTGGTTTGGAATTCTATTCTAA
Source organism: Nannospalax galili (assembly GCF_000622305.1). NCBI lineage: Eukaryota > Metazoa > Chordata > Mammalia > Rodentia > Spalacidae > Nannospalax > Nannospalax galili. Next base: position 559,179 of record NW_008348862.1, read on the forward strand.
CCCCAAGCCAAAACTCAATAATTGATTTTTTCTTTCTTTTTTTTGTCTTTTTGAGACAGGGTCTCCCTGTAGCCCCAGCTGGCCTGGAACTTGCTATATAGACCAGACTGGCCTTGAAATCACAGAGAGCCACCTGTCTCTGCCTCCTGAGTGCTGGGATTAAAGGTATGCACTGCTTGGCATTGAGTGATTTTTTTTTTTTAAATGAACTTATCAGTAATTCAAATAGCAAGTTTAAAATCACCTAATCTATTCTAATCCAATCCAAACACAGACTAACTTGATACACGATAAAGAATAACAGTAGGAGAATATGAAGCCTTTTGTTTTCCATGATAAATCATCATGTTTCTAGGAGAGCAGAAGACTTTGCATGCACAGTAAAAACACTACAATTCATAACATACAATGCCCCTGAATCTGAGCAGTTTCAGGCAGCCTTCACTGGTGTGTGGTGTGACACATGCACAGTACAAAGGGCATGCTGTGTTCAGAACCTAGGCTACAGTAAACGCACATGATACAACATAGGCAAGCACTGCCAGAGACACCTCAGATTCATCACATGTTTGATTTTGAATTAACATTTGGTCATTGTGTATTCAAAAACCTTTTACTGTTGCCAAGTAGTTCATGACTCCTGCATTCAGGTATGCAGTTTCACAAGTTAAGATGCTAGGAGCTAAAATACACATTTTAAAAAAATAATCATTCACTTGCTATTCCATTTGTATTTGTTATGCTATAATTTTATACTTACCAAAAAAATAGAAGACATAAGTCCAGTTCAAATAGTAGCAAATTATTCCAGAAAGAGGAAGTGAAATCACTGTTCCCAACTGGGCTCCTAGACCAACACATAAGGCTTTATAAACTTTAGAGGAAGATGAAATAATGGCCAGGTCTACAGCTTAAAGGGAACCGGACCAAGATCAAGGACAGAAGGAACCACTGAACTGGAAGCAGGTATGTGTAAATGTGAACAATCCAGCACTCTCTTACAGGATCACCTCTAAAAGTGTAAAGCACATATTAGTGTGGTTACATTAGTTACAACTATGCAGCTATTGATGAATAAGGAGGCATCAATCAATATAAGCACCATGCATGGTGGTATATGCTGTGATTCCCCACTAGGGAGGCTGATGAAGGAGGATGGAAGTTCAAAATTCAAGGCCAAACACAGCTTGGTGGTGCATGCTTTAATCCCAGCAGGCGAAGGCAGGTGGATCTCTGTGAGTTCAAGGCCAACCTGATCTATATCGCAAGTTCCAGGATAGCTGGGGCTACAGGGAGACTCTGTCTCAAAAAAACGGGGCAAAAAAAAAGAATACAATGTTTCATGTAGTCCAGGCTAGCCTCAAACTCCGAAATAAGAATGAGGCTTTTCATAACTTAATAGTAATAATAATAATTTATACTAGAAACAATTGTTTCATAAATAAAATAATTCATTTTAGCCTGCAAATGGAAGCCATCTTAGTAAAATGCAATGGAAGCTAAGATAGATTTTTCCCTCTTTCTTTTTCTTTTTTTTTTTTTTTTTGGTCTTTTTTGAGACAGGGCCTCCCTGTAGCCCCAGCTGTCCTGGAACTCACTATGTAGACCAGGCTGGCCTTGAACTCATAGAGATCCGCCTGCCTCTGCCTCCTGAGTGCTGGGATTAAAGACGTGCACCACCATGCCCGGCTTTCCTTTTCATTTTTAAAAATTGAGATAGGGTCTCATTCTGTAGCCCAGGCTGGCCTTGAGCTCACTATATAGCCCAGGCTTGCCTCAAACTCACAGCAATCATCTTCCTCAGCCTCTAAGATGCTGAGATAACAGGTGTGAACTACCTTGCTTGACTAGATACTATTTATTTATTTTTTGAGACTGGGTCTCATGTTAACTGATGGTAGCTCTGATCTTGATGCACAGCTGAGGAGGACCTTGAACTCGCCTGCCTCTATTTCCCAGGTACTAGGATTATAGGGACATACCACTACATCTGACTTAGATATTGTTTCTGATCTCATATTTTAGTCATAGGTGGGAGATAGGTACAAACCACTGATTTTTATATATTAGGAAGTATAAGAGCCATAGAGCAGTGCAGAGCTCAAATATGAGAGAGATTAGGTCTGACCTTCAGAAGTGAGGAAAGAGGTAAGCAGCAGCAGCTAGACCGAAGTAGCTGAGATTCTGCCCCAGAGCAACTAAGAAAGGGAGGTGAGGGAGTGGCGGCACGGGAGCCCAAAGCAGGAGAGCAGGTGGGTCTGGGAAAGTCACTGCTACAACCAAAGGAAGAGAGATGAAGATGTAGCTGGAAAATCAGATTGGATGGTCACTGAGTACTGAACTCTGTGCCAGGGCCAACCTCGCTGCAGCTGGCTTGTGAGGACTGCAAGAAATCTCTACCCCTCAGTGTGGACTTCGTCCAAAGGAAAGCAGAATCAGACAGTCCCTGTTCTTGGACTTATTATCAGATTTCTTGTGTTAACTTCGTAATTGCAAGACAAGAATGGTCTCTTAAAAACAGAAATTGAATCCTGTCTTTTACTTGATTAAAAACCTCTAATCCTTTCCCATGATATCTGGGGGTGGGATAGGAAATCTGTATTCCTTCCTGTAGCCTGTAAAGTGTGACATGGCCTGGCTTGAGTCTATCTGTCAAAGTGCCTATGTCATCCTCTTCATTCATCATGTCCTAGCCACCCACTGGGATTTTTAATGTCTTTGAACTCTCTGGCACATGTTGTTCTGACTGCTGGAATGTTCTTCTCTCTGTTCTCTGCATGACTAAGTTTTTTTTTTTTTTTTTTTTTTTTAATTGCTTGTTTTTGAGACAAGGTCTTAAGTCAGGCTGGCCTTAAACTCACTATGTGGCTGAGCCTGCTCTGACCTCCCAAGTGCTGGGATTACAGACATGTACCACCATGCCTAGTTTATGCTGTGCTTGGGATCAAACCAGGGCCTCATGCATATTAGGGAAGCACTCTACCAAATGAGCTACACCCCTAGTCCATGACTAGTTTATTCATTAAAAAAAAAAAAATCACGGTAAACAAATCTTTCTCAATCACTGTATTTAAAAATCAGTCAGCGGGGCTGGAGAGATGGCTCAGTGGTTAAGAGCATTGGCTGCTCTTATAAAGAACCCACACATGGCAGCAAATAAAGAACTGTAACTCTAGTTCCAGGGGATCTGATACCCTCTTCTGGTCTCCAAGGGCACTGCATGCATGTGGTGCACTTATACACATGCAGAGAAAACACTACACGTTAAAAAAAAAAAAAAAATCAAGCAGCTAGAAAGTTTTCCATTTTATCAATGAAAGAAAATCAAGCCAGGTGCACGCCTTTGATCCCAGCACTTGGGAGGCAGAGGCAGGCAGATCCTTGTGAGTTCAAGGTCAGGCTGGCCTACATAGAGAGTTCCAGGACAGCTGGCTACAGAAAAACCCTGTCTCAAAAAAAAAAAAAAAAATTCTTATGTAATCTAACAAAACTATAATTCACAAATAAAGCTCACGTTCTCTTACGCATTGCTCAGTGATATAACATAAATGATAACAAACTAATGCAGGGAACAAAGATGCATGAAGCTGAAAGTCATACTATGCTTGTTGTACAATCAAATTAGAAATCGTAACTGACAAAACCATTCATCTTTTCTATCTACTGGGCTATTTTCTGAATACTAACATTTAAAAAGACAACATACTTTGAGATAAATGACAGCAGGTAGGGAAAATGTTATTAGTCAATTAACCAAAGAGAAAAACTGATTAAATAAAGTTGTACCCTTAAAAGGTTATTCCCTCCACCAAAGAAGCAGTTACTATTGCACGATTCTGGCAGGTAGGTACTTTCCCCCAAGGTCGTATGGACGTAACAAATTACAGCAAAAGTTGTAGGAATAGTTACCTGCATATGAAATGGTGAGAAGCTTGCTCCTTTCAAGAGGGGGTGCCCAAGAAGACCACATGGCATGCATAGCTGGAAATGTAACACCCTGGGGGAGGGGGACAGTTCTGATGAAGTACAAGGTAGCTCCAAAATCAGATGGTGAAGATAAAAGATGCTAACTTAAATTTAGGATGAGGTGTGTGGTATATACTGGGAGAATGGTAAAAGATGAAAAAATCAAGTATAAACAGTTTAAATTCTTTTTCTGGAACTCACTATGTAGACTGGGCTGTCCTTGAACTCAGAGATCTACCTGCCTCTGCCTCCCCAGTGCTGGGATTAATGGTGGGGTGCCACCACGCCCGGCCAACACAGTTTAAATTCTAGCTTAAGAGTTAATACTTGGATAAAAAAAATACACAAGTTGGGCATGATAGTCCATGCCTTTAATCCCAGCACTTGGAGAGGGGGTGAGGGCAGAGGCAGGTGGATCTCTGAGATCCACCTGGTTTACATAGTGAGTTCCAGGCCAGTTGGGGCTACAAAGAGACTCTGTCTCAAAAAAAACCTAGCCTAGGGGTGGAGAGATGGCTCAGCTGTTAAGACCACTGACTGCTCTTGCAGAGGACTTGGGTTTAATTCCCAGCGCCCACACGGTGGCTAACAACTGCCCATACCTCCTGTCCAGGGGATCCAATGCCCTCTTCTGATCTCTGCCTAAGTGATGACATGGGTGCACTTCCATACATGTAGGCATAGTACTCACACACATAAAAATAAATAAAATATTAGGTAAGGAGAAAAGAAGCCTGATACTAGAGGACAGGACCCAGTATTCATTTTGTGTTCAGGAAGGAATTACAATAAATCTCTGCCTAGTTTTCACAGGAAAAGAGATCATTTATTATTTAAAAATGGGAAGATAAAAGAGCTGTGGAGAGGACAAGATGATAAGAGTTTTTAAAATGAGGTTGCAGATGTAGCTCAGTGGTGGAGAACACACTGAACACATGCAAGGCCCTGGGTTTGATTCCCCAGCACCTAAACAAAATCAAATGGAAAAACAGACATGAATAACAGCGCAACCATTGTACAGTGGTTCCTTTTCCTGCCTCCCACAGTATGAGTACCAGCTCTGTAGAAAACGTTTTCTCCAGTCTTTCAGAAACACTTCTAACTTCTGAGTGTCACATCTACTCATCTCATCTACTACACAGGTTTCTTTTTAGTTAATCTTTGTTCTAGTCTGTTACCATCCAGGGTTAGTTTTTGGTCATACTCACACCAAAGAATGGTATCTTTAAGATTGGAGGATGAGATACAGAAGTAAAACAAGAGACAAGGAGTTTTACCTCTCCTAGTCCTTCAAGCGCTCTAAGCACAACAAGAGCCAGGACTCCTAAGTCTGCAGCAATGGGGGTGAACAGTGTGAAGACAGCAGTGCCCAGGATCCCGAAGCCCAGCAGTAGCTTTCCCCCTACTTTGCTGGCAATATACCCTCCAGGAATCTGTGTGATGATGTAGCCGTAAAAAAAAGAGCCAAGAATCCATCCTTGAGTTTCTGCATCCCACTGGTACTTTTTACCCTGTCAAAAGTAGAAAGAAACAATGCTCTTGACCTCGATTCAGTAGCTCCTGCAAACACATATAAAATGAAATTTTGAACTGCTGTTTTCAATTGCAGAACATGCAAGCTTTCTAGAAGGTAGGAGAGTCACCACAACACAGACATATTGTTTCTAGAAGTGAGTGGAAAAGAACTGAAGGTCATAAACTTCAAGAAGCTTCATTATTTTGTGAGACTAAAGGATGAGCTATAGAGGCTTTGTAACAATTCTGACCAAGAAGGCTCAAAAAAAGAGCTACGGGTTTAATCCAGAAAGCTATTACCTGGGGGCTGGAGACATGGAACAGCAAGTAAAGTGCTTGCTGTGCAAATATGAGGACCTGAGTTGAGATCCCCAGCACCCTCATAAAGGCCTGGTGCAGTGGTGCATACTTATAACTCCAATGCTGGGGGGAAGGTGGAGACAGGAGGATCCTAGGGGCTTGCTGGCCAATTAATTTAGTCAAAATGTCAAGCTACAGGTTCGGTAAGAGACCTTGTCTCAAAGAATAGGGTGGAGAGCAACAGAAGACAGTATCTGCTGTTGAACTCTGAACTCCACACATGAACGTACAGGTGAGTGCATTTGCACACACATGTACAACACACACACACACACACACACACAAAGCTATTAAACAGGATGTTATAGTCACTGAGTCAAGTTCTGAAGCCAGTTGGGATTTAAGCCTAACACTCAGTCACTGGGCACATGATCTAGGAAGTTTAAGTAAAATAAGGCTTGGTTCACACTAAGTAGTCATTTAATGTTGGCTACTAGCATGTCTAACTATAGATAGTGCCACCCTATTCAGAACGAGCATTTAAGAAAGCACATGAAACATTAGCAAAGAGCAAGCATTTACACTAAGCTACAAACCAAGTGGGCAGGACCTGTCTTAACTAGCAGCAGCCCTAGTGAAGATCCTAGTGAAGATTTAGTGATGGATTTAATATCTTTAATGCATGAGCTGCATGGCTCAGTTACTGTGACAAGAACTATCCTAGGATTTCCTTTCTCTACCTGTGTAAGGCTGATGGACATAAGTGGTTAGGTCAACAATGTACTTGTTCAAAGAGAGCTACAAAGCAAACCATGTATTATCCAATTAGCTAATTTGTGGAATTTTATTTCATAACAGTCCAGCAGTCCTAACATTGAAGGTCATAGGTTGAAGTAGAGAAACTAGGTAATGTGTACTTAACATATTCAACAACATTAGTAATGCTAAATAAAGTAAAGTAAAACCTTTGAAGTATGTAGCTCTCAATGAAAATTATTAATATTGTTGTGTGTGTGCCACAGTGTGTGTGTAGAAGTCAGAACACAACTTTATGGAGTTAGTTCACCCCTTCCATGTTTATGCGGGTTTCAGGGATTGAACTTATGTCATTTGGCTTGTACATCAAGATGCTGAACCATCTTGCCGAGCCCCCGATTTTTAAATTAAAAGAATGGGGGGGAGGGTGCTGGAGAGATTGCTCAGTGGTTACTTGCTGCTCTTCCAGTGGTTTGGAGTTTGGTTCTCAGCACCTAGGTAGGGCAGCTCACAACTGCCTGTAACTCCAGCTCCAGGGGAATCTGACAACCTCTTTTGGCCTCTGTGGGCACACGTATTCATGCACACACTTACACACAGATAAAAATAATAAAGTCAGGCATGGTGGCACATGCCTTTAATCTCAGCACTCAGGAGGCAGAGCCCAGGTGGATCTCTGTGAGATTGAGGCCAACCTGTATTACATAGTGAGTTTCAGGCCACCTGGGGTTATAGGGAGACCCTGTCTCACAATGACCAACGCCCCCCACCCCCGCAACCCAAAAAATAATATTTTAAAAATTGGACCAGATGTGATGGAATATGCTTAATCGTAGCACTCAGGAGGCAGGAGCAGGCAGATCTTTAAAGAGTTCAAGGCCACCTTGGTCTACATAGTGAGTTCCAGCCCAAGCCAGGGCTACATAGTAAGACCCTGTCTAAAAAAAGAAAAAGAAAAAATAGGAAAAAAAAAAGAAACTTATTTGGGGGAGGATCTGAAAGGAATTAGGGGGAGTAGGAGTGAATATGATCAAAATTACATTGTATGAAATTATCAGAGAATACAAATACTTTAAAAATAGTGTATGTGTGTGTACATGTATAGCACTCAACTGGAAAACAGAATGAACACTTACCTTGTACCAGACAGACAGAACACGTTAAGTGTGTTAGGACAGGCGTGTAGACCTTTTAGAAAAGAATGCCCTAAGAAACAGACAGGTTTCTTACTCTGCAGCTGGGATTACCGCAGCTGTCCTGCAACCGTAATCCTGTGAAACAGGTGTCCAATTACAGTCCTGTAGACCTTAGCGAGACTGAAAACAATCCAACTATTTGATGTGCCAAACAAGTTTTTTTCAAATTTTCTTCAGGAAACTGAAAAACATCTTTCCAAACAGATCAATGTGTATGGCAGCACAGCAGTGTATCTGTTAAGTTAGCAATTCAACTAGTTCCTCAGAAAACACAAAAAGAACACGATCCAGAGAATACGCAAACAAATGTTTTGGTCTTCTGTCTGATGAAGGCAAATCTTTCATTATTTTTAGTACTAGCACTTACCGTGTGATTATGAAGGACTTTTATGGGGGCAGAATGTTCTGTGCACTCCTTGGACGTTCTGTTATCCACCAGGCTGGTATTTGAATCTACCATATCCACTAATGCCACACTCAGATTCACACGTAATGCATAGAGAACGAAGAAACCAAAGAAGGCCAAAACGGCTAAGTTGTAGCGAGCAGAGCAGCATACTGGAGCTGAGGGAAAGATTGGGAGAAAACCTAAATGGAAAGGACAAATTACAAGATATCTAGATCATGATAAAAATCAATTCTTAAAGAAGTATACGAACTAACAACCACTGCTTTTTGGAATACAGCCTTAGATTAAGTGTCAAGCTGAGTGTGGTAGGGCACACCTTTAATCCAAATATTTAGGCGGTAGAGGCAGGCGGATCTCTGAGTCCCAGGTCCACCTGGTCTACATAGTGAGTTCCAAGTCACCAAGGTTACATGGTGGGATTCTGTCTCAAAAAACAAACAAAAACCTCCAAAAAAAATATATGATTTATTCTCCATATCCATACATTCCATAAATATTTAACACATGACATTAAAACATGGAGGTAAGAGGTTCATCAACTTTACTTTCTGTTTGACTCAAACTGAACCCTCCTCTCTATCAGCTGACAAAGATTTGGCATGAGAACAGAGGTAAGGGTTTAATAGCGACACCCCACCTGAAAACACACCCAAGGCTGGGTTAGCAAGAACCTGAGCACTCACAATGCAGCAGTGTGCTCGTCAGTATGTCAGTAACTACCTCATCCTAATGCAGCCCTGCAAAAGAGGTTTACTAAAGAAAGCCCCAAACCCCTCTCTGATAAATTTCTTACCTTGAAAAATATCCTCAGAGGCTGGCTTTACATTAGAAGCCAATATTTAAGGTTCTTCTAAACTAAATTCATTAGGAATTCAGAAACAGGGCTGGAAAGATGGCTCAGCAGTTTGCTGTTCTTGCAGAGGACAAGAGTTTGTTTCCTAGCACTGCATTGGGTGGTTCACAACTCCTGTAACTCCAGCTCCAGGAGATCCAATAACCTCTTCCAGCCTCTGCGGGAACCCAGTGCACATGCACACAGGCACACACACAATACAAATCTTAATCTACAGCAGTTGCAGCATCTATGACAGTTAATCAGAAGCTACTGAGCTTTAAAGGGCCCACAGTGCAGCCGGGTATGGTGGCGCACGCCTTTGATCCCAGCACTCGGGAGACAGAGGGAGGCGGATCTCTGTGAGTTCGAGGCCTGCCTGGTCTCCATAGCGAATCCAGGCCAGCTAGGGCTACAGGGAGACCCTGTCTCAAATAGACCAGAAAAAAAAAAAAAGAAAACAGGGTCCACAGTGCAAAAGAAGCAAGTGAGATGTCTCAGGGGCAGAGTAAATGAAGGACCCAATGAAAAGGAGCTCACACCTCACTCTCCCTGCAAACTTATGTGTGCAGCTTGTTTTCCTCTTCTATTAAGTTATAGAATTAGAGACGAGGCATGAGAATTCAGGAAGCCAGCTATGAGTGATTCACTTTTTAGTGACAGGGAAATTTTGGCTAATTCAGGCATGAGGTAATCAGGGAGTGAGTATGTGATAAACATGTATTTCATGATTGGTAAGGAGGACTGAGGCAGGAGGATCATTGCAGTCCAGGGGCTCTAGACCAGCCTGGGCAACACAGGGAGAGCCCGTCTTAAAGGGTGGCTTTATTTTCAGTAACTTTCAAAACTTCACAGTCATTCTGTGAGTTCAAGGCCAGCTGGAGCTATAGGGAAATCCTGTCTCAAAAAGACCAAAAAAAAAAAAAGTTACTAAAAATAGGTACATGAAGATGGTTGTTACTGTAAATCTGTTTAGTCAGAAATATTTTTATTTCTTTTTAAAAAAACATTTTATTTATTATTTTTATTTTATGTGTATGAGTGCATTGCCTACATGTATGTGAGTGCACCCTTGTCATGCAATGCTGTGGAGGTCAGAAGAGGGCTTCGGATTCCCCTGGAAGTGGAGTTAAGGACAGTTCGTAGCTTCCATGTGGGTGCTGGGAATGGAACCCAGGTCCTCTGCAAGAACAGTCAGTGCTCTTAACCGCTGAGCCATCTTGTCAGCGCCTATTTTTATTTCTAAAAAAGTAGTGTGCCCATGAATTTAGGTAGTCTTTGAAACGGATCCCAGGAAAAACAAGCTTGTATGGCAGAGAGAGAACTGTCCTGGACCTACCATGTTCTGGACATCTATGTTGTTGGAATCAAGTTCAGTACAAAATCATGCTTGCATAACCAATAAAGCACTCATCAAAATAAACATCAGCCTCTACAAAGTGCTTTATAAGCACAGGACTGTGAAGTGGGTGTAACTGAAAGAACAAAGGCAGCTAGAGGGAAGGAGACCCAGGAAGGAATATCCATAGATTCTCACGGCCAAGTGTCTCCTGGAGCTCCTTAAAGCTTTGCATTCTCGGGGGTTTTGCAGCTCTAACAAGAGCATGTTACCCATCTCAACTGGGCTGTGGGGTTCAAATACTATAGGACATCTTCGGAGTCAACTCCTACCCTCGACAAAAGTGTTTGCAATGAAAATAAAGTGCTGCAGGTCGGGTGTGTTGGTGCTCACCTTTAATCCCAGCATTCGGGAGGCAGAGGCTGGTGGACCTCTGTGAGTTCCAGGTCAGTTGGCACCACAGGGAGACCCTATCTCAAAAAAAAAAAAAAAAAGTGCTGCATGCTTCTGTCTAAGAAGGGACAAAGGAGGCCATTAGAGTCCTTGGGGAATGGGACAGGGAAGGTGTTTTGGAGGAGTCTTACTCTTTTGGACTGAGTCTTACTGAGAGGAGGCCACTAGGCAGATCAAGGGAGGTATGGTCATGCAGCAAAGGAGCAGGAAGTGCAGACCCAAGGAAAGAAGAACGGGGAGAGCAGGCTGGCTTAGGGCCACGGCTTGCACCAAGTCAAAGAACTAACACTACTGAGCCAGAAGGTGGCCACTGGGCTTACTAACAAAATAGCAATACTGAATACTTACAAATGTGGTAGCACAGCTGGGCGTGGTGGCGCAAGCCTTTAATCCCAGCATTTGGGAGGCAGAGGCAGGTGGATCTCTGTGAGTTCCAGGACAGCTGGGGCTACAGGGAGACCCTGTCTCAAAAAGACCAAACAAAACAAAACAAAACTAAAAAACAAAACAAAACAAAAAATGTGGTGGCAATCCAAGTGTCTTGTTTGTATTACAGTAAGATGAACTGAATTAGTACATATGAAGGACTTAGAAACTACCTAGCACATGGTAACTTCAATAACTCAACTGTTATTACTATCTTTTCTGGATACTAGAAATCAAATTTTTATGTTAAGAACTGAGATTATTTCTCAATTGTGAGAAATTAAGATGTGGGGGTCAGAGGCTCTTGGTGAAGCAGACAGGATGGGTAGACATCCATACAAAGCTGGTGGGAGCAACTTGATACGTGCGTAACTTCAATTGCTGAGTGTCTACAGTGGAGGCAGCTAGCAGAGCTGGATGTGATGACAAAACACAGGACAAAGGAATCTAGAGTAATGACAAGACAATAAAGTGTTGGACTTTGATTCTAACCCAAGAAGAAAGTAAAATGGGTTGGGGTATAACTCATTCAGTACAATACATGTGATACCCTGGATTGGATCCCTAGTACCCTATAAACTGGGCATGGTGGAACATGCCAGTAATCCCAACACTTAGGAGGTAGAGGCAGGAAGATCATGGGTTCAAGGTCATCCTTGGTTACATGGCAAGTCTGAGATCAGCCTGGGCTGCATGAGACTCTATCCCCAAAAAGAGACAAATATTTCAATTGAAATATTTGTGGCTCATGCCTATGATTGCAGAACTTGGGAGGCTGTGGCAAGAGGATAACCCATGAATCTGGGGCCATCCTAGGTTACATAGTTCCAGGCTAGCCTGGGCTACAGAGTTAGACACTGCCTCAAAACCAACAAACAACAGACTAAACAAACGAGAACTATTTCAACTGAGCTGGGTCTGGTGTCTCATACCTGTAAGCTCAGTACTTTGAAGGTTGATTCATAAGAACTGCCACTTCAGGTAGGTCAGTCAGATCTACACAGTACTAGCTCACTAAGGTCTACCATAGCAAAACCCCACTCAAAAAATTCAATTATTAGCCAGGTATGGTGGCACATGCCTTTAATCGTAGCACTTGGGAGGCAGAGGCAGGCAGATCTATGTGATCTCAAGGCCAGTCTGGTCTACATAGTGAGTTCCAGGACAGCTGGGGCTACAGGGAGACCCTGCTTCAAAAAGACAAAAAA
>NW_008348862.1:571636-587472 GCF_000622305.1 Nannospalax galili
AAAAAAAAAATGAATTATTTGGAAGGTAGAAAGGTATGGACAGTGGAATAATATGAGACTTGATGGGTTATATGATGAAAATTATTTTATTTATCATGATAATAATACTATAATTATGTTTAAAAACTATCCTTATTTTTTAGAGATACACATAGAAATACTTACTTCTCTTGTTTTGTTACAAGGACTGGCTATATGGCCCAAGCTGGCCTAGAACTCACTATGCAGTCCACGCTGGCTTTAAACTTGGAATCCTCAGCTTTTGAAGAGCTGGGATTACAAGCATACCACTGTGACTTAGAAATGCTTATTCTGGAAATGCCATGGCATGTGGGATTTGCTTAAAATAATCATGCAGGAACATTAAGATAAATGAAACAAGACTGGCTGGAGCCGAAGACAGCTTAAGTCGGGCACTGGTTACACAGGAGCCCATTCGGCACTCTGTTTGGGGGTACTGGGAATTGAACCCAAAGCCTGGAACATGCTACTCAATCACTCTGCCACTGAGCTAAATTCCCTGTTCTGCACTTTTCAAAAAAAATTATATTATTTTTATTTTATGTGTATGCATGTATTGCCTGCATGTAGGTAAGTGCACCAGTGTCGTGCAATGCCCGCGGAGGACAGAAGAGGCTGTCGGATCCCCTGGGACCGGAGTTATGGACAGTTGTTAGCTGCCATGTGGGTGCTGGGATTTGAACCCAGGTCTTCTTCAAGAACAACCAGTGTTCTTAACTGCTGAGCATCTCTCCAGCGCCCCAGTTCTGCACTTTTTGTATATAGGCAAACTTTTTCACAAAAAAATCAAAGTTTGTGATACTGGGCGTGGTAGCACACCCCTGTAATCTAACACATCAGAGGTGGACACAGGATTAGCAATACAAACTCACTCTCAGCTACGTAGTGAGTTGGAGACCAGCCTGGGCTACATGAAACTGTCTCAAAAGGAAAACCAACTCCCCCTTTTCTCTCTTCATAGAACCTTAAACCAGTCTCCTTTAAATGAAAAGTAGTGATTTTCCTCCGCATTTCATTCACTCAAGTTCATGTAAAAACATGAACAGATTTAAAAAAAATATTTTATTTATTATCTTTATTTTATGGGTATGCGTGTACTGCCTGAATGTATGTGAGTGCACCTATGTTGTGCAATGGCACAGAGATCAGAAGAGGGCTTCGGATTCCCTTGGAACTAGAGTTAAGGACGTTTTGCAGTCGCCATGTGGGTGCTGGGAATCGAACCCGGGTCCTCTGCAAGAGCAGTCAGTGCTCTTTACTGCTGAGCTATCTCTCCAGTCCCTATTGAAGAGATTTTTATGTGATCCTGATAGGCTTCTAAAAACAATGATTTGGCCGGGCATGGTGGCGCATGCCTTTAATCCCAGCACTCAGGAGGCAGAGGCAGGCGGATCTCTGTGAGTTCAAGGCCAGCCTGGTCTACATAGTGAGTTCCAGGACAGCTGGGGCTACAGGGAGACCCTGTCTCAAAAAGACCAAACAAACAAAAAGATTTGGGGTTGGGGATTTAGCTCAGTGGTAGAGCACTTGCCTAGCAAGCTCAAGGCCCTGGGTTTGGTCCTCAGCTCTGGGGGGGGGGGGAGACAAAAACCCCCAATGATTTGGTATACCTTTAATTTTACATTAAAGATGAAAGCTAATTTGTATATTCACATGATCGAGTTTGGAGAATCATATTTATCCTAACTGGGGAGAAGCACTGACTGATGATATACTGTCTTCTATTCCATTTTATTTCCTCTGTGTGTGTGTGTGTGTGTGTGTGTGTGTGTTGTATATAAGCCCGGAGGACGATGCTGGATGTCCTGTATCAATATCAATTTCTGCCTTATTCCTTTGAGATAGTGTCTCTCATTGAACCTGGAGCTAGTCAGCAGCCCCAGCAATCCTCCTGTCTCTGTCCCGCAGAGGGCTGGGATTACAGGTGTATATGTGGCCACACGTGTGCTGGGGATTCAAACTTGGGCCCTCCTGCTCGTCCAGCAAGTGTTCTTAGTAACAGAGCTATATCCTCGGTTCCCTCATTTCTTGTTTTCAAACACTTTATATAATTTCTATTCTTTAAAAATGCATACTTTCCTATTGTTTAGTTGTTTTGTTCTGGCTTGTATCTCACCCAAATAGGCTTTATAATTTTTTAAAAATTATGTATATGTGTGTGTCCTTATATATGGGTATATGCACTGTGAATGCAGTTGCCCTTGGAGGCCAGAGGGGTTGCATTCCCTGGAGCAGGAGGTACTGGTAGACACTCGTACTGGGAACTGGACTTGGATTCTCTGCAAGAGCAGTATGTGCTCTTAACCACTGAGCCATCTCTTTGGTACCCCATACCCCCCTTTTAAGACAGGATCCAAATATGTAGCTTTGGCTGGCTTAGACTGGTCTATATAGACCTGGCTGGCCTTGAATGCCCAGAAATCTGTCTGCCTCCCCCTCCTTCCTGAGTGCTGAGTAAAGGCATGTACCACGTGCCCAGCCCTGAATAGTCTCTTGAGACTATCCTTTCATTTCCTGCATTTATTCTGTAATATTCCCACTGTTATTTCCTGTACCTCTAACCCACAGGCTTTCCCTTTCATTGATTCACCTCCCCGTCCTCCTTTCCTATTCCATTCTTTTTTCTTTTTAAAAATATTTATTTATTTACTTACTTATGTGCATGAATGCTTTGCCTAAATGTATGTATGAACACCATGTGCATACCTGGTGCCCTCAGAGGCCAGAGAGTGTTGGATCTCTTGGAACTAGAATTACAAAGGGTTGTGAGCCACCATGTGGGAGCTGGGAATTGAACCCAGGTCCTCTGATGACAGGGGAACTAATGAACTCTGGCCTCAGTATAACTTTGTTCTGTGTGGTAGATGAATATGTACTAACAAATGTGTTGACAAGAACCTTATTCACTCCTAACAAGAACCATGCTTGGTGATATACGTAGAAGCAACAGGACTTTGGAAACTTCCACTTGTACTCAAATCATAAAGGCCACTCTGAGTTTAGTCTCAGGTTGAGATGAGACAAAGAAGACAACCACAAAAACTTGTCTGCAAATACTGCCTCTTGCAGTCGTCTTTCAGGAAGCACCTGCAGCAATGTGTCTTATTTGTTAAATAGCTAAGATTGCACTGGCATCAGCATCTTACTAGGACATGTCACAATCCTACACTTGCCAGAAATAGCTGCTTCTTTGGTTTTTAAAAAATATTTTATGATTTTTATTTTACATGTATGAGTATTGCTTGCATGTATGTAAGTGTATCTGTGCCATGCTCAAGGAGGTCAGAAGAGGGCATGAGATCCCCTGGAACTGGAGATGGTTGTTGGCTGCCATGTGGGTGCTGGGAACTGAACCCAAGTCTTCTGCAAGAGCAGCCGGTGCTCTTAACCTCTAAGTCATCTCTCCAACCCCATATCTGACTCTTCGTAGAGATCTGCTGTTTACGTTTCCTGTAAAAACCTACGTGGCACATATACTTCTGTGCTTAGAAGCCTCAAATCCACCAATATGATTACTGCCAAGGGATGATGTGAAAAATCCTAAAAACCACTGGGTGTGGTGGTGCACGCCTTTAGTCCCAGCACTTGGGAGACAGAGACGGATCTCTGTGAGTTCAAGGCCAGCCTGGTCTACATAGTGAGTTCCAGGTCAGCTGGGGCTACAGAGAGACCCTGTCTCAAAAAGACTGGAAAAAAAAAATCCTAAAAACCTTTATGAATTTCTGGTCTCGCTCTCAGTTTCTCTGGACATGTCACAATCCTACACTTTCTGGAAATATCTGCTTCTTTGTAAATACCTGCTATTTAAGTTTCCTATAATAGGCACAATACCCCTCAGGGGCACAATACTTCTGTGCTGGAAGCCTCAAATCTACCAATATGGTTACTGTCAAGGGATGATATGAAAAATCCTATAAAAACCTGTATGTATTTCTGGTCTAGGCCTCAGTTTCCCTGGAGCAGGTTTTGCCCAGTCTGGGGCCCATGTGTAATAATAACTTTTGCCACATCCTGAGTACGGTTTGAGTCTTCTCAATGGGCAAGGTCAGTCTGTGGTTAGCTCTCATACAGCTGCAGGAGCAGACAGTGCTCCTAACCTCTGATCCATCTCTCTAGTGCCCTATTCTTCTCTCCATTTCTTTTTTCTTTTTGAGACAGGGCCTCTTTGTAGCCCCAGTTGGTCTGGAACTCACTATGTAGACCAGGCTGAAGGGATAAAGAAGGCCACTACATATCAATAAAGGTAACAGTTCATCAAAAAGGTCTAACAATTGTGAATGCACATGTACTGAGTGTGGGGTCAGAGAGGCCTTGATTCAATAATAGACAACTTCAATACCTTATTCCAAACTAAATATCAGCAAAGAAATTGCAAAGCTAAACTATACCACAGATCAATTGGATTCAACAGGTATCTATAGACTATTCCATCCAAAGATATATAAATACACATTTTTCTCAGCAGCTATGGAACTGCCTCGAAAATTGATCACAAAGCATACCTTAACGAAGACAAAAGAACTGAAAGGATTTTGTGCATCTTATCAGATCACAGTGGAAGCAACAGAACCACAGACACTACAGACATGCTCTGAGCCTGAACTTTTTTATTTTTTTGGTCTTTTTGAGACAGGGTCTCCTTGTAGCCCCAGCTGTCCTGGATTCACTGTGGAGACCAGGCTGGCCTTGAACTCACAGAGATCTGCCTGCCTCTGCCTGAGCCTGAACTTTAAAAAAAAATTTTTATTTATTATTTTTATTTTATGTGTATGCATGTATTACCTACATGTAGGTAAACATACCCATGTCTTGCAATGCCCAGGTCAGAAGAGGCTGTTGTCCCCTGGGACTGGAGTTACAGACAGTTGTTAGCTGCCATGTGGGTGCTGGGATTTGAACCCGGGTCTTCTGCAAGAACAACCAGTATTCTTAACCACTGAGCCATCTCTCCAGCCCTGAACAATGTACTTTTGAATGAGCAGTGGATCTCTGAAGAAATCAGGGGGGAAATTAAGAAATTCCTAGTAGCAAATGAAAACAAGAGAGTAACTTACCAGAACCTTTGGGACACAGCTAACAGGGCTATAAAATAAAGCTTATAGAGTACATTAAAAAACCAGAGCCATCTCTGGAGAAATAGCTCAGTGGTTAAGAACACTGGCTGCTTTTTTTTTGTTTGTTTGTTTTTTTGTTTTTTTGAGACAGGGTCTCCCTGCAGCCCCAGCTGGCCTAGAACTTACTATGTAGACCAGGCTGGCTTCAAACTCACAGAGATTTGACTGCCTCTGCCTCCCAAGTGCTGGGATTAAAGGTATGTGCCACCATGACCAGTTCAAGAACACTGGCTGCTCTTACAGAGGACCTGAGTTCAGTTCCCTAGCACCCACACCGCAGCTAACAACCACCTATAAATCCAGTTCTGGGGGATCCAACACCCTCTTCTGGCTTCCACAGGCACTGCATGCATGTGGCACACTTACATACATGCAGGCAAAACACTCGTACACATAAAATGAAAATATGTAGTAGCTGGCAAGAATAAAATAACGATTAAGGTAGATAGTGAAATGAGACTACAAGAACATGTGGCTCAATCAAACAAAGAGTTGAGGAAGGATCCCTGATCTCAAAACACAGGGAAAACCAGCACCATCTGTGTGTTCAGGACCAGCCTGGTCTACATAGTGAGTTCCAAGCCAGCTAGGGCTACACAGAGAGACCTTATCTCAAAATAAATAAATAAACAAAACAAAAAAAACAAAGAGTTGGTTTTTGAAAAGATAAACAAGGTTGATAGACCTCTAGTAAAACTAACAAAGAGAGAGAAAAAACAAATTAATAGAGATGAAAAGGGGATGTTTTAACAGACTCCACTGAAATAGAGTGGTTATGGAATATTTGGGAAGTTACATTCTAAAAAACTAGAAACTCTGGATGAAATAAATTCTTACTCTGATCATCTACTAGAATTAAACCAAGAAGACATAAACAACTTAAATAGACCTATAACAAGAACTGAGAATGAAACAGTGACTAAAAGTTTCCCACAAAGAAAAAGTTACCCAGGACTGCACAGATTTACTGCTGAATTCTACCAAACCTTTCGTGAGCTAATACCAACACTTCTCAAACTATGCCACAAATAAGAGAAGGTTATTCCTGCTTGTTTGCTTTTTGAGACAGGGTCTCTCTGTAGTCCCCCCCTCCCCCAAGGATTCACTATGTAGACCAGGCTGGTCTCCATCTCACAGAGGTCAGCCCCTGCCTCCAGAATGCTAGGATTAAAAACATGCATCACCACACCCTGATTCCAAAACTCGATAAGGATACAACACCACCAAAAAAGGAAACTATGGACCAATTTCACTGATGAGCACAAACGTAAAAGTTCTCACTAAAATACCTGCAAACTGAATTCAAGAACACATTAAGAATACCATATACCATGACCAATTTGGTTTCATCCTAAGGATCATCTTAAGGCTCACAAATCAATAAATGTGATACAATTTATAAATAGATTTAAGGACAAAAGTCACATGATCATTTTAAAAGATGCAGAAAAGACACCTGACAAAGTTCTATATCCCTTCATGATAAAAATTCTGAAGAAAGAATAGAAAGAACATATCTCAACATAACAAATGTATAAATGAAAAACCGATAGCAAATATTATATTAATTGGGGAAAAACTGCAAATATTTCCTTTAAAATCTTGGAGACCAGGGTGCCCAAGTCTCCGGTTCTTATTCAATATAGTGCTTCAAGTATTGGCTAGAACAATAAGATAAGAGAAATAAATGAATAGGAAAAAAAGTAGAATGATTTCTATTTGCAGGCAACAGGAGCCTGTACTTAAAAACACTCTGAAGATTCCATCAGTAAACTTAGCTCTAATAAACACTTTTGCGGGCATGGTGGTGCACACCTGTAGTCCCAGCACTCGGGAGGCAGAGGCAGGTGGATCTCTGTGAGTTCAGGGCCAGCCTGGTCTACATAGTGAGTTCCAGGACAGCTGGGGCCACAGGGAGACCCTGCTTCAAAAAGACCAAAAAAAAAAAAAAAAAAAAAAAAAAGCCACTTTCAGCAGAGACCAACACACAAAAATCAGTAGGATTTCTATACACCAGCAACGAACTTGCCAATAAAGAAATTAGGAAAATTCTATTCACTGTTTAAAAAAATACCCAAGAATAAACCCAACTAAGGAAATGAAAGTTCTTTATATCACCACCACCACCACCACCACCACCACCACCACCACCACCATTATTGAGACAGGGTCTTTCTGATGCCCTCTTTTGGGCTCTGTGGGTATTGCATGACATGGGTGCACTCATGCATGCAGGCAAAACACTCATGTATGTAAAAAAAATCCAAAAGAAGAAAAAAAAAACCCAAAATACTTGAAGCAATTGAAGAAGGTACTAGAAGATGGGAACACCCATACTTATGGGCTGGCATAATTAATATCACAAAAATGACTGTATTACCAAAAGCAGCCTACAGTCTCAGCACAATCTCCAACAAAATTCCAATGACATTCTTACAGTTATTTATTGGTCTCTTAGCAACAAGGTCTCCCTGAGGCCCCAGTTGGCCTGTAACTCACTATGTAGACCAAGCTGGCCTTGAACTCACAGAGATACACCTGCCTCTGCCTCCAGAGTGCTGAGATTAAAGGCGTGTGCTACCACACCTGGCTCTAATGACATTCTTAAAATTTTTTTTGACTTATTTTATGTGTATGAGTGTTTTGCCTACATGCATGTAAGTGCACCTGTGTTGTGCAATGCCCATGGAGACCAGAAGAGGGTGTCGGATTCCTCAGAAGTGGAGTTACTGGCGGTTGTTAGTCAATGATTGCTAGTTTCCGGGTGTGGATGCTAGGGACCAAGTCCAGGTCCTCTGTAAGGGCAACCAGTGTTCTTAGTGGCTGAGTCATCCCTCCATCTCTCCCAGTGCCCCCCATGACATTCTTCTCAGATTAGAAAAACAGTCCTAAAATTCACATGGAAACATAGTAGACCATGAAAAGCCAATGCAATCCTGAGCAGAAAGAGCAATGCTAGAAGTCTCAGTAATTTATCCCAATTATACACAGTTCAAAAATAGCACAGTACTGGCACAAAAACCTTCCTGTAGTCCAATTTATATATAAACCAAAAGCACTTTTAATGCTAAAGTTTATTCACCTTTTCAGAAATTTACGTAGGCAGTATCACTGGAGGTTTCTGAGTTGCTAAAGTAATCTATGAACATGAACCTGCACTTGTAGCTGTTAGACACAGTGACTGCACACTATAGATGTTTAAATGTGTCATGCTACCTTCTAGCGCAGCAGTGCCTGGTTACTTACATATTAAAATACATACTGTTTACAGTACCTGCCTTTTATCTTATTTCACTTATAATGTCATATGATGGTTTTGGAAACTGTGTATGTAGGTGTATTTGTTTTCCTGAACTTCACTTTAAGATAATAAAGAGGCAACAATATATACTATAAATAGGTTTCAGGTATAACAGAAGTGATAGGTATTGGTAAGACCATTCATGGGCCATATATTCCTCTTAGTAACTGGAAACAAGACGTGATAGAATTTAAAAATGTGTGTGTGTGTGTGTGTGTGTGTGTGTGAGAGAGAGAGAGAGAGAGAGAGAGAGCACATGTGTGTTAGGGGCACATGCAGTGTACATGTGGAGTACATGTGGAGGTGCAGGACACCATCTTCAGATACTTTAAGTCCTTTCTAAAAAAACGGTGCAGTCCTACACACATCCTCCTATATATTTTATATCATCTCTAGAGCCCTTAAAATGCTTAGCACAAGATAAACAGCTGATAAACTATATATTGGAGGGAATAATTCTGAGAAAAAAAACAACAAAACTCCATACATGTTCAGTACAGATAGACCCATACAATGCCTAACCACATTTTTTTTTTAGATAGTCTCACTATATAGACAGGTTGGCCTTGAATGCTCAGAAATTTTCCTACCTCTGTCTCCCGAGTGCTGGGATTAAAAGTGTGAGCCACCATGCCTGGCCTACCTACATCTTGTACCCTTGTACCTCATCATCACTTTGACACCCACCCCCCTCCCCACATAGTTCCAATCTATAGTTTAATCCACAAATATTTCTGGAAGCCCTGGATATGTAGGGCTCCCTACTACATATGTAGTATGTAGTAGGGAGCTGAGAACAAGATCGAGAATCCATTGGGTGAGATGCTGACCTAAGTAGACGATTTTCTCCACACCAGGGTGGTTACTGGACCTAGCAAGTCCCTTTGACCAGGGCGCTTACATTAAAAAAAAAAAAAAAAAAGGCTGGAGCAATGGCTCAGCAGTTAAGAGCACTGACTGTTCTTGCAGAAGACCGTGTTTGAATCCCAGCACCCACATGGTGGCTAACTCCAGTTCCTGGGGATCTGACGCCCTCTTCTGTCCTCTGTGGGCACTGCACGATACAGGTGCATATGGAGGCATAACACTCATACACATAAAATGAAATAAAAAAATCTGTAGACTCACGCCCAAGGTACTTGATCCAAATACATTGCTGGATGGAACTGTAACGTTCCCACCTCCACTGCCACCATCTGGTGTAATGTTAAAAACAAGTATCTCTGAATGTCTGCAAACGGATTTGTCCTTTAGCTTTGGAGAAGCTACATCACAGAAGTGTAGAATTCAGGGAAGACACATTCTCATGACTTCGGTGGTGATGGTATGGAGACCAGCGGCCTTGCTGGGAGAGCGCTCTACCACAGAGCTACATCCTTAGCCAGTCAAGGAAGATTGCTTTTTGATACGACTTTTTCGATTTGTGAAAGACCTTTGACAAATTACCTTAGAGCACTGTATCTTATCTATAGATAACCGAAATGTCTGCAATATTTTCACCCTCTTACAGAGCAATGTCAAGATATTCGCTGGGTTTTGCAACTGTCACACTCAACAGCTGTTAACTCTTATCCTTTACCGTCTCCTCCCTGCCCCAGGATCTACCGGATCACATGCTCACCAGCAGCGGAAACCAGGCGGACAGGGAGGCGAGCCGGCGGCGGGCTGCCCTAGGCGCACTGGCTCGCAGGTTTACCCCAATTGCTTCTGCCCGCGGTCCCCAGTTCAGACCCACTCCAAACAGCCTCTGCCGCTCCGCTCAGCCCCCGGGAGCACCGGCCGGTCGGCCCACACCCTCGTAGTAGCCCGGGCGCTGCTGGGCATGGGCGGCTGCTGAGACCCCGGGCCGAGAAGCCCCAACAGTTGCACGCCGGTCCGTTCCGGGTGCCGCCGCCCGAGGCCCGCGAGGGTCCCGCCGCTCACCGGCTTCGGCCTGCCGGACACCCGGCAGGAGCGGGGTGTTGTCGGTGCTCTCGTCCTCCTCGTTCACCGCCGGACCTCGAACCAGGGGGCCCATGACCACCTGAAAGCCGAAGGGCGCAGCAGCTCGACAGACAGAAGCGCTCCGGAGGATCGCCCTAGCCCTGTTCGGCGCCGACAGGGCGGGGCGAGGGTATGAACCCGTCCCCGGCGCCAGCGACGCCCCGCCCTTCGACGGGCACCCGCGGCCCTCCCGCGCCATCTTAGTTCCGGGCAACTCTGCTGTGGACCCGGCTGGGAGGCTGCGGACCGGAGGGCGTGGCTCGTGGGCGGGTGGGATGTCGGGGGTCCCCGAGGCCAGTAGAGTTGTCCCCCCCTTGCCACCTCTGCCCACCCCCACGACGGCATGTGCCTTAAATAGATTTTGAAGTGGAAAAGCAGTGAACTGCAGATTTTACAGGTAAACCCTAATATAGACAGCTTTTTTTCAGCGGTATTGAGGATTGACCCCACGGCCTCACGCACCCGTGGCCAACGCTGGTACCAATGACTACATCCCCTGCTGGTCAGGCTGTGTGATGTATGCCAGTCAGGTTTTTTTTCTCTGTCTAATTTGGACAGATTTTCCTGCTGCTGACTCTGAGAAAGGAACTAGAGAAAAGTCCCAGTCACCTCTGGCAGGGACGTTGGGGCCCATCAGGTACTAAAGTCTAGCTCTGGAGGCAGATCAGAAAGATAAGATGTGGTAGATGCCTTTGGAGATGGAGGCACACAGGAAGGCTTGCAAGTCAGTAAGTTGGTAAACTAGTTGAGGTTCACTGGGGACAGAGGTTCCTTGTGTAGGAGGAGAGGATTTCTAAAGACGTCCCTAAC
The DNA here is from genome assembly GCF_000622305.1 of Nannospalax galili. Lineage (NCBI taxonomy): Eukaryota > Metazoa > Chordata > Mammalia > Rodentia > Spalacidae > Nannospalax > Nannospalax galili. Next base: position 582,866 of record NW_008348862.1, read on the forward strand.
TTCTGGATCACTAAATGCTAGGCAAGCTTCATGTTTAAAGAACCAGGTAGGGCTTGTTTCCAAGGGACTGAAATTACCATGTAGGCATCACTGAGCGTTGTAGAGATAGTCCATCTGTGTATGCACACACTCACTTGGCAGATTCTTTAAGATGTAGATTCAGACGGTAGGTCTGTTGTGGTTAATTTTATGTGTCAATTTCTGCATGATGTGGGTAGACTTCATTAAATCAGCCCGATTTCAACCAAAAGACCCTCCCCCGCAGCAAGAAGGTATCCCTAGGCTGGCCGACTTCAGATTCATTTGCATGACCCCTCCTGGCTCTCAGGTTTCTGCTCTATCGTTTCCTAGGAGACAATACCTTCTTATAGGCCTGCTCTCCACTGAGCCTTCTCTACTCTCCCCAAGTCGTTCTGCTTCTCAGAGAGGTTGCTAACATCCTGTAGGTAATGTAACCACACTAAATAGTAAGATTATAAAGGACTTGGGACAGGGAATCAAGATCCCAACAGACTTGAAAGATTTCAAACTACAGAAGGGCTTTGTTTTCTGAAACACACTTTGTTTTTGTTTGTTTTGGTTTTTTTTTTTGAGACAAGGTCTCACTATGTAGACCAGGTTGGCCTCAAACTCAGAGATCTGCCTGCCTCTGCCTTCTGAGTGCTGGGATTAAGGGTTTGAGGGCATGCACCACCACACCCAGCAAATACACTTTTTGCTTGAGAAGTTTCAGGTTACAGAGGAGTTGTAAAGTCAATACAGAGAATTTGAGGTACCCGGAAAAAACAATACAAAAACCCGGAAAAATGAGGGGGCACGGGAAGGGAAAGGAACTCTCAATCTATTGAAGTCTTTTGCTAGCTCAGTCAAGAATTCCAAAACAACAAAATTTGCTGTAGAGATTGCTACATTTAAGCCTTTTATATATAGTTCAAATGCTGTTAATGTTAAAATAGCAATGAATCATGCTTAAGGCCGCCTTTTTCCAGCTGTAACCTGGAAATTTGTCTAAGACTTGCACAAGAAACCCCACTTACAGTAGAGGACATGACTGTTCCTTGTACTCTTGTGCAACCTTGTGACCCATGGTTTTACCTTATCAGATTGCAGTCCTATCTAGGGCACCTCCACAACCACCCCATAATCTCATTTACTGACAAAGAAAAAGTTTCTTAGCAAAACTCTGAGGTGTAACTGAAAGTGACCAAAATCACAGATATGGTTACTGTTACAATGCTTAAGCACAACTCTCCCTTAGTTTCTTTGAGAAGCCCACACCTGCGCTTGTGCATGGATTGCCCTTTTCCTAAGCACCTCTCTTTGTCCCTAGTGCTGATGCTTAAATCTGTTACAACCCTGCTTTTTACTAGCAGCCTGAAATTCTTTTCTGCAGGAAAGAATGCTGGCTTCGTCTGAGCGGAAGACTGAGAATTCAGACTGCTATGGATGACAGTGTGGAGGTGTCTGTGGCCCACACCCACTGCTACTGACATGGTCTCCCTACCTTCTGCTAAATTTGACCTGTTGTCAAGATCTTACATCAGTATCAGCAATTTGTTACAACTGTTGGGCCAATGCTGGTATCAATTGAATTCATCTTTCTTTATCTTTCCTTAGTTTTAACCATTTTTTCCTGTTCTAGGATTCTTCTAGGATGCCATATTAAACTTAGTCATTGTAGCGCCTCAGAGCCCTCTTGACTATGACAGTATCTCAGATTTTCCTCATTTTTGCTGACTTTAACAGTTTTGTAGAGCACTGATGGCTTTATAGGAAGATTCTCAATCTTTTTTTTCTTTTAAAATATTTTGTTTATTAATTTTACCTTATGTGTATGAATATGTTGCCTGCATGTGTGTAAGTGCACCTGTGCCATGCAGGGTCCGAGGAGGTCAGAAGAGGCCATTAGATTCCCTGGAACTGGAGTTACAGATGGTTGTTAACTGCCAAATGGATGCTGGGAACCGAACCTGGGTGCCCTGGAAGAGCAGCCAGTGCTCTTAACCACTGAGCCATTTCTCCAGCCTCTTATGTTTTCTTTATTATTAAACTGGATATAGATTACTTTGGAGAAAGACCAAAGAGTGAAGAGCTGTTCTTGTCATATAATTTCGAGGGAATGTGCTACAATATAATTCTTTTAGAAGTAAGTGAGCCTATGCAATCTACACTTAAGGGGCAGGGAGCTATGTGCTACCACTTTGAAAAGTAGATTGTTTTGTGTGGGAGACTTGTCTATTCCCCTCACCTATTTATTTAGCCATTTATTTTATTAGTATGGATTCCCAGGTGTCACATACTTTAGATTATACTCCAGCATATTATTGATTCTGTTGATTGGATTGTGATCTAACCTTGCTACTAATGTTGTTGGGCAGATTGTTACAGTTTCAGCCATGGGGAATTCTTTCAGTCTGCTGAGTTTCTTCTGTATGCTTTCATTCTTATGGTTGGTTTTGTTTGTTTGTTGAGATGAATCTCTGCCTGGCTTGATACTCACTTTGTAGCCCATGCTGTCCTTGAACTTGAAGCAATCCTCTTGTCTCAGCCTCTCAAGTGCTGGGATTACATGTGTGTATCATGATGCCTGGTTTCTTAAAATTTTTGAGCTGTACTGTACATCCTGGTACAGAAAGATGCTCAGATTCATGGTGTATACTCCCTGACGCTGCCATTTCTGCAAGAATGATCCCAGGAGCTAGGGTTAGCTCTTCCTGCTGTGCTGTTGGTTCTTGGCCTAAAGGAGGTATTTTGGAGAATTACAGGCATGTGTCACCATATCCAGCAAGATACTTGTTTGCTTAAGTGTAAGGAGGCTTTTTCTTTCCTTTTTTTGTTTTTTTGAGACAGTGTCTCATGTGCCCCAGACTGGCCTCAAACTCATAATCCTCTTGCCTCTGCCTCCCAAGTGCTAGGGTTACAAGCAGGAGCTAACTCATACAGCTTGTTGATGTTTAGTTATTTTTTGGTGGTAATGTCTTCTTTCACCAGTATGCCAGGCCAGCACTCTTCTATAGCAATACAATGCCAGTGGCATGTAATTTTCAATTGTTTAGTAGTCACATTAAAAAATTAAAAAGCGAGGCTGGGCATGGTGACATAAACCTTTAATTCCACCTCATGGGTGGTAGAAGTAGGCAGATTTCTGTGAGGCCAGCCTCCTCTACGTAGAGACTTCCAGGCTAGTGAGGGCTACATAGTAAGGCCTTGTCTCAACAAACAAGTAAACAAACAACCCCAGATCCTCCCTCAAACAAACAAAAAAAAGGTGTGAAATTAATTTTTAAACGTTCTTTCTTTTTCCTTCCCTTCCTTCCTTCCTTCCTTCCTTCCTTCCTTCCTTCCTTCCTTCCTTCCTTCCTTCCTTCCTTTCAAAAAAAGGCCAGGCATGGTGGCACATGCCCTTAGTCTTAGAATTCAGGAGGCAGAGGCAGGCAAATCTCTGTGAGAGCAAGGCCAGCTACATAGCAAGTTCCAGGCCATCTGTAGGCCAGAGGGATACACTGTCTCAAAAAAAAAAAAAAAAAAAAAAAAAAAAAAAAAAAAAGTCAAAAATTATAAAAGAATCAAATGGAAGTTTCCAGGAGTTTGGGGGAGAATGAAATGGAGAGTTGTTATTTGATGGGTATAAAATTTCAATTAAGCCGGGCATGATGGCACACGCCTTTAATCCCAGCACTAGGGAGGCAGAGGCAGGTGGATCTCTGTGAGTTCAAGGCTAGCCTGGTCTACATAGTGAGTTCCAGGACAGCTGGAAGACCTTGTCTTAAAAAGACCAAAAAAATAAAAAATAAAAATTCAATTAAATCAGATGAGTAAATTCATGAACTGTGCTGTACAACCTAAAGTCTTTGGCTAATAATAGTGAACTGTGTACTTAAAAAGAGGAATATACCATGTTAAGTGTCCCAACCACAAGAAGTGGCAAAAGACGACTTTTGGATGTGACTTGTGGTGGTTTCATGGGTGCAGGCACCTAGCTAACCCCATCAAACTGTTTACATTAAATATGTGTAGTCTGGGGAAGTAGCTCAGTGGTAGACTGCTTCTTTAGCATGCAAAAGGCCATGGGTTCCATCCCAAGTACAAGAAAGGAAAGAGGCTTGGCATGGTGACATATACCTTTAATCCCAGCACTTGGGAGGCAGAGGCAGGTGGAGCTCTGTGAGGTCGAGGCCAGCTTGGTCTACATAGTGAGTTCCAGGCCAGCTGAGGCTATATAGTGAGACTCTGACTCAAAAAAACAAAACCAAAAAAGAAAGAGGGAGGGAGGGAGGGAGAGAAGAAAGGAGGAAGGGAAGAAGGAGAGAAGCTATTATTTTTTAAGGATTTATTTATTTTTTATTTGTGTACATGTGTGGTAGGGTATGTGCATGTGAGTATGGGTGCCCACAGAGGCCAGAGGCATCAGATTTCCTGGAGCTGTAGTTACAGGAGGTTGTGATCTATATGATGTGGGTGCTAAACTTGGGTCCTTTGCCAGACCAGTACATGCTCTTAACCACTCACTGAGCCAACTCTCCAGCCCTGGAAACTCTTGTGTATGTGGATTGCATTTCAATATAGTGTTGTTTAGATTACAGTGATTACAGTGATTATATATATAT
>NW_008348862.1:587499-634344 GCF_000622305.1 Nannospalax galili
CGAGCCACTACACTTTTTATTAATCAGAAAATACAAATGTTTATGTAGAAAGAATTCTGACCCAAAAGGAAAGCTGACTCAACAACACTGTGGCTATAAGTGTACTCAGGAGAACAGACTTTAACCTTAATCTTTTAATCTGCCTGAGTCATTCAGTTTGGAGCTGCTAAGTGTGCACTGCCAGCTCACTGCTGACATTCTGCTCTTCCGTGATTCTCCTGACTGATTTAGTATCTGCTACACTGACATGTTACAAGATTTGAAAAATTCGAGTTATTTAAGTTGCTCTGAATTATGCCGGGCGTGGTGGCACATGCCTTTAATCTCAGCCATTGGGAGGCAGAGACAGGTGGATCTCTGTGAGTTCGAGGCCAGCCTTGTGTACATAGCGAGTTCCAGGCCAGCTGGGGCTACAGGGAGATCCTGTCTCAAAAAGACCAAACCAAACCAAACAAAACAAAAAAGCTCTGAATTAAAATTATATGACTTCTGAAAATTTCCAGTATGGTTAAATTTTAGAAATCAATCTCTACCAGGCTTTCCACAGAAGCAGCATTGCTTATGTCTTTAAATGTCTTAAAAATTTTATTTTTTATTTTTAATTATTTTATGTGAATGAGTGTATTGCCTGCATGTATGTAAGTGAATCCGTGTCATACAGTGCCCATGGAGGTCAGAGGAAGGGGCCAGATCCCCTGGAACTGGAGTTACAGATGTTATAAGCTGCTATATGGGTGCTGGGAATTGAACCCAGGTCCTCTGCAAGAGCATTCAGTGCTCTTAACTGCTGAGCCATTGCTTCAGCCCCCTTTTTAAATGTTTTTGTTAGCATATTTAGTTACATACAATGAGTTTCATTATATTATCATGCATGTGTATAGTATATTTCAATACTATTCCCCCCTCCACTACCTTGTCTTGTCTCCCACTAATTCCCATTTCCTCTTCCCAACTAGCCCCTTCTACTATTTTTTTTTTTTTTGGTCTTTTTGAGACAAGGTCTCCCTGTAGCTGCAGCTGGCCTGGATTTGCTAATGGAGACTAAGCTGGCCTGGAACTCACAGAGATCTGCCTGCCTCTGCCTTCTGAGTGCTGGGATTAAAGGTGTGCATTGCCACGCCCGGCTTCCCCTTCTACTACTTGTGTGTGTGTATGTGTGTGTGTGTGTGTGTGTGTGTGTGTGTGTGTGTGTGTGTGTGTGTGTGTGTGTGTCCTGTGTGTGATCCAGTGAGTTTTGCTAGGGTTGTTTAGATGAGCACAGGTAAGAGTTTGTTTACAGGAGCATGGGCACCTTACTAGTAGTGTACACTCTTGAAGAAAATGTCTCTCCCTCCCCCATCAACCACTAACTGCCTTGAGTTCAATCCCCCAGTATCACAAGAAAGGGGGAAAAATGCTTGTGATGTAAGAATTTCTCAATCGTTGAGTTGAAAAGCACATATTAATTTGATTACTGTTGGAGGACACCTGACAGTACAGCTTCCAAGAAGAAGCAGAATGTGGTGCATTAGTCAGGGCTCTCTAGAGATGCCCAACGGATACGATCAATACACGTTAGAATGGATTTCATTAGATTGGTTTACATGATATGGTCTGGGCAGTTCAACAATGTCTCTTTCCATACTGCAGAGGCTGAGAACTCATAGTTGTTTGGGTCACAAGGCTAGATGCCTCAGCAGTCCCAATCTGGTGCTGAGGCCTAGAGAATTCCTGGAGACCCCTGGTTGTTCTATAGCATGCCAGTTGATATAGCTCTAACTGTTTTCCTGATGATTTATTCTTTTTTTGTTGTTGTTTTTGGTACTGGGGATTAAATCTAATTGACTTGTTCTTTAAATCGTCTAAAGTTATATTTATTTATCTTATTTAATTTGTGTGATTTGTGTGTGTATGTGTGTGGGCATGAATGTGGAAGTCAGAGGACTACTTGGAGGACTCAGTTCTGTCCTTTTACCATGTGGGTCCAGAGGATCAAACTCAGGCCATCAGGCTTGGTGGCAAATACTTTTACCTCCTGAGCCATCTCGCCAAACTTGAGGACTTATTCTTGGGGAAGATTTGTTTAAATTTCATCAGATGATATACGAGACTTTTCTATTTGTAGAGAAGTTATTAATCTTTTTTGAAAGACAGATGGATTTTCATTTTTAGGGTATACTTTTGGTGGATTACTTTACACTGGTTTTCCCCTTTTAATAGTTTAAGTTAAAAGAGAAATGCCAGGGCTGGGGATGTAGCTCAGTGGTAGAGTGCTTGCCTAGGTTGTACAAAGTCCTGGGTTTGATCAGAGAGAGAGAGAGAGAGAGAGAGAGAGAGAGAGAGAGAGAGAGAACATGACCAGCATTTTTCTTCCCTCCCTCCCTCCCTCTCATCCTCCCTTCCTTCTTCTCTTCAGGATCTTGCTATATAGGTAGTCTGTGATCCTCCTGTCTCTATCTCCCAAGTGCTGAGATTACAGATGTGCACCACCACATCTGGCTACATTGTGTTTTAATTGCATTTCTCAAGACTAAAAATGATCATCTTATAAATATAATGCTAATTAACAATGATGTTATAATGCTAATAAATTAGGATATTAAAATTTAGTCTTTTCTATTTTAAAAAATATTTTGTTTTTGTTTTATGTGTATGAGTGTATTGCCTGCATGTATGCAAGTGCACCCATGTTGTACAATGCCTGAGGAGGTCAGAATAGGGTGTCAGAGTCCCTGGAGAATGGGCTACAGTGTCTGTTAACTAAAGAGAGAGACTGAGAGATACATTCATCAATTCCGGTCAAGCCAAGCCATGTATGGTCTCTATGCCTGTGTTTCCAGCACTCAGGAAGCCAAGGCAAGAGGATTAACAAGAGGCCAAGAACAACCTGGCCTATACAGTGAGACCTTGTCTCAAAAACCAAAGGGAGAAAAATAGAAACTGACAGAGCTAGGGAACTGGAGATGGGTGGATGGTAACAGATACTAGTGAATTACTCTCTACTTTGATACAATTTTGGCATTATTCAGTTTTGAATCCTTATCTAAATGCATAAAATTATGCTGGAAAATTGTGGTAGTCCGGTTAGGAAAAGGGAAAAAAGGAGGCACAGAGTTGGAAAAGTGACAGATGGTTGCAAAAAGTTTGTTCAAACAGGCAGTCATTGGAATTTGGATAAATAGCTAATAGTTTATTATTCTGTATACTCTCTACTTTTGTGTACATTTTAAGGTTTTCGTGATAAAAGGTTTTTTAAAAATTTTATTATTTTTTAATTTTTTTATGTGTATGAGTGTATTGCCTGCATGTATGTGAGTGCACCCGTGTCGTGCAATGCTGCAGAGGTCAGAAGAGGGCTTCGGATTCCCCTGGAACTGGAGTTAAGGATGGTTCGTAGCTGCCATGTGGGTGCTGGGAATCGAACCCCGGTCCTCTGCAAGAGCGGTCAGTGCTCTTAACCACTGAGCCATCTCTCCAGCAAAAAATTTTTTTGTTAGATTCGTTTATTTTTTATATGTGTATTTGTGTGGGACATGCATCCATGGCACTCATGTCAGAGGACAACTTGCAGGAGTCACTTCTCTTCTTCCACTGTGTGGACCCCTAGTATTGGACTCATGTCATCAGGCTTGGCAGTAGGTGCCTTTACCGGTTAAGCCATCTCTTCTGCCCATGAAGAGGTTTTTTTCTTTCTTTTTTTTTTTTTTTTAAAGGAATGTTTTTAAAGGACTATATTATCTATTTCCTTTATGACTGCAGGCATAAGAAACTGAAATAGAATATAATCTGGGTTTTCAACTCAGAACACCTATTTTACAGTAATGAAACGGAATAGGACATGGATGACTGGGTTTAACTAAGTAACAATTGAGATTCTTTTTCTAGTTCTATGTTGTTTTGGAATTTGGTCTAAAGGCAGGGAAATTTCCATATATCTGCATCATGGTATACATATGGATAGCAGATATGGTATGCATAGTGTTCAGTTTTTACATTCCGAAATAATCAGAAAAGGCTGACAAAAAGAAAACAATGACTTGAAGACATAAGCAAAGCCCTCAGAAATAGTGGCAGCAGATGGCCCTGATCCCTGTCCAATCCCATGGTCTTTTACAAACACCGTCTCACAATGATACTCTGAAGTACTTCTCCTGAACTGAACTGAAACTTAGGTTTACACGAGCTTTGGACAATCCTTGCTATAATTTAGATCTTAAGTGACCCCCCCCCCAGCCTGTGATAGAGGCATAGCCCTAGCTCAGTGCTATTGGAAGGTTGTGGGGCCTCATAGATCTTTCAGCCACTGGTGGCCCACCTTTGAAGGAGGCAGTGGGACCACTGCTGTGTCTCCCATCTTGTCAATGGCCACTAAGGTGAACAGATTCACCATAGCATGTATGTATGTGCTCACTCGTCATAGCCCCAGAAGCAATGGGGCCACCAGATCATGGATTGAAACCTACAAAATTGTGAGCCAAAAAAATCCCTTTCCTCTTGGGCTAGGAATACAACTTAGTGGTAGAGCACTGGCCTAGCATGTGTGAGGCCCTGCCTCTGCCTCCCAAGGGCTGGAACTAAAGGCGTGTACCATCACACCTGGCCAACATTTTGGTACTTTTAAAAACAGTATTATCAAAACAAATTATTTTTTATTTTTTTGGTCTTTTTGATACAGGGTCTCCTTGTAGCATCAGTTGGCCTGGCTATGCTATGTAGACCAGGCTGGCCTTGAAGTCACAGAGATCTGCCTGCCTCTGCCTCCAGAGTGCTGGGACTAAAGGCGTGCACCAACATGTCTGGTTTAACTAAGTAACAATTGAGATTTCTTACTTATAATTTTTAGTAAGTAAGATTACATACTTATAATTTTTAAAAACAAAATCCTTTATAAAAGCTTGCCCCGTGGGTACTTTTGAGAAGTAAATATGTATACCATGGTGTCTGACACATGTCAGGTATTGAATATTAGTTTCTTTCCTCTTAGCATGGGACAAAAGCATGATTTTAGCATGAGTTATAGCTTTCAAGAACTGTTAGCACAGGAGTTACTTTAAGAAATGAATGATGGCCAGGTGTGGTAGTGCATACCTTTGATCCCAGCACCCAGGAGGCAGAAGCAAGTAGATCTCTGAGAGTGGCTAGCCTGATCTACACAGTGAGTTCCAGACCAACTGGGGCTACAGGAAGATCCTATCTCAAGAAAAGAAATTAATAATCCCAGACTCTGGTTTTACTATGATCATCCCTTCTGCAGATAAAAGTGCTCTCACGGCCTATCCTTGATTCGTAGGCTAGAGGGAAAAAACTGCTGTGCACATAAAGGAGATACTTTTTCTCACTCTCTCAGTGATGCTGTTCTTCATAAAAATGTCATACAGGGTTTGTCTCTGCTTCATCCCTACAGCTAACCAGCTCCTTCATTCACCTGGGAAACAGTAGTATCCCAATAAAGCAATAGGACTACTGGGATATTTTTCCAGATAAATAAATCAGTGTAGAAGAATGAACAAATTAAATAGCTTTGCTTGGTCTATCCTTCAAAATATTTTTGATACTCTCCCCCTAGAACTCCTTTCAAAACTAATTTTGAAAATCTCTTCTCCATATATTTCCCCATTTTATGCCCAAATATTATAAATTAAATATATGGATGTGAAAAGGTTTCCTTATATGAAAAGATGTCACCACAAACCACCACTAATCATATGCCTTACTACTGATGATTTCATTGGTTGGCGGAGTAGATCAATTAACCACCTTCTCTAAACTAAATTTGAGATTTTGTTGTTGAACTTATTTTCTCATTTGTATGTTCATGCATGTATATGGAGGCACAGACGTGTCACAGCATACATATGGAGGTCAGAGGACAACTTGTAGGAGTCAACTCTCTCCTTCCACCATGTGGGTCCTGGGGACTGAATTCAGGGCATCAGTCTTGGCAGCAAAGTGCCTTACCCACTGAGCCATCTCACTAAACTTGTTGGATATTTTATTTTTTTGAGACAGGATCTCCCTGTAGCCCCACCTGGCTGGCCTCCAACTCATAGAGATCTGCCACCTCTATCTCTCAAGTGCTGGCATCAAAGGTGTGTGTCACCACGCCCAGCAAAAAAGGGGACTTCTTAATAGAGATTGAAGTCATTTCACCAACTGAATATATTTTAAAAATTGGGTTTTTGTGTATTTCACATAATAGAACTTAACCAAATTTAGAACCCTTTCCCCCGTCCACGACCCCTCATACCCCCCCACACCAATTTCATGCATTCTGTCATATATGTTAAGTCCTGTCCCGGAGAGATTTGTACCCAGATGACCTTCGGTGCAAGTTCATCCACTGGAGTCTACTCGGCCTATATAGAGAATTGAAAGATCTACTCTCCCTCACCCAGCAGTAATCAGTTTCCAATAATTCCTAGGCTAGGATTGGAGCTTGTTGCCCATTTCCCTCAGTCTGTACTGGGGTTTTTGTCTGATCGAGTCTGCATGGGTCTTGTGCATGCTGTCACTATTGTTGCAAGTTCATATGAGCAAGTTCCCAGTAGCCTGCCTGAAAGTCTCTGTTTCCTTATATTCATGCACCAACCCTGGCTCTTACAATCTTTCCACCCCCCTCTTCTGCAATGGTTCCTGAGCCTTGGGTGGGTGAGGTTTAATGAAGGAGTCCTATCCAGGGACACACTCTGCAATCTCTTACTCTCTAAAACTTAGCCAGCTGTGGTCCAGAATATAGTCTTAGCCAGTTGTGGTCTGAATATAGTCTTTTAAAAAATATTTTATTTATTATTTTTATTTTATGTGTATGAATGTATTGCCTGCATGAATGTGAGTGCACCCGTGTTGTGCAATGCCTCGGGGGTCAGAAGAGGATTCGGATTCCCCTGGAACTGGAGTTAAGGACAGTTCATAGCCACCATGTGGGTGCTGGGAATCGAACCCAGGTCTCTGCAAGAGCAGTCAGTGCTCTTAACTGCTGAGCCATCTCTCTGGCCCCCAAATATAGCCTTTTAAGATTGATGTTTTTGGTTAGCTATTAGCATTTTTGTTGCTTGAGAACTCATTTTTCTTTATTGATCTCTATATAGTTTGAATTTTTGGAGCGTGTATAGTTGTGTTTCATTATTTTTCAATTTGTAATAACCTAATGACGTGATATGGAGCAGCATTCAAAGTCTGGTTTTAATTTTTTTTGATTTATTTATTTTTATTTTATGTGTATGCGTGTTATGCCTGCATATATGTAAGTGCACCCATGTTGTGTAGCGCCTGTGGAGGACAGAAGAGACTGTCAGATTCCCTGAAACTGGAGTTATGGATGGTTGCAGATGAGAGGATTCAAACCTGGGTCTTTTGCAAGAACAGCCAGTGCTCTTAACTGCTGAGCCATCTTTGCAGGCCCCTAAGTCTCTTTTAACTTATAAAAGCTTTTATTCCCTCTTCATCCTTTTTTTGATGGGAGGTGGGGGTAAAGAAATCAGGCTAGGGCTGGAGAGATGGCTCAGCAGTTAAGAACACTTGCTACACTTCCAGAGGACCTGAGTTCAGTTCCCAGCACCCATATCAGGTGGCTCACAACTGTCTGCAACTCCAGATTCAGGGGTCTGATGCCTTCTTCTGGACTTTCTGGTACCTGCACACACAGCATTCTCTCTCTCTCTCTCTCTCTCTCTCTCTCTCTCTCATAAAAATAAAATTAAAATAAAGGCAAAGCTAGAATGACAGCAGATGATTTGAGATCCCAGGTGTGAGGGAAGGGATTAAAAAAAGAGAAAAATCAGGCTAAGGCTGTGTGTGGTGCATGCCTGTAATCCTAGCAACTCCAGGTAGTTGCAGTAGGATCATAAGTTTGATGTCAGCCTGGGATACATAGTAAAGTCTTGTCAAAAAAAAGGAAAGAAAGGAATTGTGGTGGTTTGAATGAAAATGTCCCCCATAGGCTCCAAGTGTTTGGACATTTTGTCCCCAGATGATGGCGCTGTTTTGGGAGGTTTTGAAAGGTGTGGCTATCTTGGAGGAAGCACTTCACTGGGGTTGGGCTGAGAGTTCTTAAGCCTTGCCGGATCTCCAGTAGGTCTCTTGCTTCCTGTGCCTGCATGATGATGTGAGAGCTTCACTTCTACTGCTCCTGCTCCAGCTACCTCCAGCCACCATGCCTCCCTGCCATGATGGACTGTAACTCCCCTGGAACTGTAAGCTCAAATAAACTCTTCCTTCTATAAATTGCTTGGGTCAGTGTTTCTATCACAGCAACAGAAAAGTGACTAATACAGGAATGAATGAATGAATCAGAATATTTGTTTTGTAAGATTTTCCACATTCTGACAGAATCACGATGTATAATGTACACAGTGTCTTTACTTGGTATTTTTATCTTCATTGTTTGGAAGACACACAAAAAGAATCTATTGGATGGGAAAGCTTTAAGATTCTATGATTCTTTTTGGAATGCCATACATATTTTCTACAGTGATTTTCCTGTATGGTTTTTCTGGTTTTATGTTAACTGATAGGATTAGAAGAACCTATATGGTTCCATAGTTAAGAGCACTGGCTGCTCTTGCACAGAACCTGGTTTCAGCTCCCAGCATTCACATGGTGCTAATAGCCATCTGTAAATTCAGTTCCAGGGGTTCCAATGCCTCCTTCTGGCTTCCATGGGCATTGCATGACATGGTGCACACACACACTCACACACACACACACACACACACACACACACACACATGCACACACACACACATATACACACAAATAAAAATAAAAAAAAAATAAAAATTCAAGGGGCTGGAGAGATGGCTCAGCACTTAGGAGCACTGTCTGCTCTTGCAGAGGACCTGGGTTTGATTCCCAGCTCCCATATGGCAGCTAACATCTGTCTGTAACTTCAGTTCCAGGGGATCTGATGCTCTTTTCTGACCTCTGAGGGCATAGCACAACATAGGTGTATTTACATGCACGCAATACACTCATACACATAAAAAAAAAAAATACTTAGAAAAAAAATTTTTTTTTTGGTCTTTTTGAGACAAGGTCTCCCTGTAGCCCCAGCTGTCCTGGAACTCACTATGTAGACCAGGCTGGCCTTGAACTCACAGAGATCTGCCTGCCTCTGCCTCTGGAGTGCTAGGATTATGGATCTTTAAACTGGGTGTGGTGGCACACACCTTTAGTCCCAGTACTCAGAGGCAAAAGCAGGCAGATCTCTGGAGTTCAAGGCCAGTCTGGTCTACATAGTGAATTCCTGGCCAGCTGGTGCTGCAGGAAGACCCTGTTGCAAAAAAAGACCAAAAAACAAAACAAAAACAAAAACTTAAAAAAAATTAAAGATTCAAGTCAGGCATGGTGCTGTACACCTTTAATCTCAGCACTAGGGAGGCAGAGGCATTTGGAGCTCTGTGAGTTGGAGGCCAGTTTGGTCTACATAGTTAGTTTCAGGTCAGCCAGAGCTATATAGTGAGACCCTGCAAGTGGTGGAAGGAGAGACCCAAGTCCTATGTGCCCAGCCCTCTCGCATACAATAAATAAATAAAATGTAATGACATTTAAACAAATAGATTCAAGAGGATTTTAGGAGAGTTTTTTTTTTTTTAAATTTTCTGGTTTACAGTTGACATCTTGGCCATGATATTCCTATCCTTGAAGGCAACTGTTTCTCCTTAATTAAAAACAAATATTTATTAATTTAAATTTTTTTTGATCTTTTTGAGACAGGATCTCACTGTAGCCCCAGCTGGCCTGGAACTCATTATGTAGACCAGACTGGCCTTGAACTCACAGACATCTGCCTGCCTCTGCCTCCCGAGTGCTGGGATTAAAGGTGAGCACCACCTTGCCTGGCTTATTGATTTATTTTTATTTTATGTGCTGAATGTTTTGCCTGCACGTATGTAAGTGCACCCATATTGTGTAAACCTTGTGGAGACCAAAGGAGGGTGTCAGATCTACTGGAACTGGAGTTACAGACAGGTGTTAACTGCCACGTGGGTGCTGGCAATGGAACCTGGGTCTCCTGTAAGAGCCGCCAGTGCTCTTAACTACTGAGCCATCTCTCCAGTCCCTTCAGTAATTTTTTTGGTTTTGTTTTTTGAGACAGAGTCTCTCTGTAACCCCAGCTGGCCTGGAACTGTCTATGCAGACCAGGCTGGCCTTGAACTCACAAAGATCTGCCTATCTCTGCCTCCTGAGTGCTGGGGTTAAAGGCATGTACCACCACATCCAGCTTCTCTTTAAAATATTAAGATAGCAGGTTACTTGTGGTCTGTGTCTGGACAGGGTGCTTTATTGAGTAAATTAAAATATTTTCTACAGTAAATGTCTATGGTATGAATGTAAGACTACTTATGATTACAGTAGTAATCATGAAATCTCTATGTTCTCCTTTTTTGGTGTTCTTCCTAGCTCTCTGTAAGGCTGAGTCAACTGTCTAACCTGGGGTCTGAGGTGTGGACTGAGATTATTAATGGTCTACTTCACTGTTTTTTTTTTTTTCCAAAGTGTAAGGTTGACCCAGGGACTCATGCATACTAGACAAATGCTCTGCCACCAAGTTACAGCCCCAGTCTGGTCACTGATGTTTAAAGAAGTGATGTTAAACAATTATCTCAGCAGGCTCCTAATTATATAACAGTTGTAAAATTACATTTCTTTCTAAGTGGGAGCCTTATCTTCTTATAAGAATTTCATCAATGTTGAGACCAATGTGTTCTGAGCTAGGCCTTTGGGCGTGATTAGATCATGAGGGCAGAGCCACCACAGATGTGTTTATGTAAAAACCTTGATCTTGGACTTCCCAATCTCCAGACATGTGAGAACTGAATCTCTGTGTTTATATACCATGAAATCTATTATAGCAACCTGAATGGCTCAAGACATGTTGTAACAGAATATCTGCTTTTCTCTCCTCCTTAATTTTACCCAGTGAGCCTTGATTCAAGTGCAGGAAAGGATGAAGCTACAGTGTGTGTGGTGTCTGATAGTGTGGTGCATCAACTCCTGTGAGCACTAGGTGGCAGGCTGGTGCAGAGTAACAGCTAAGGGAAAACTTTACCTTCTCTTTCACCACACAGGCTGGGCAATGACCCCCCCCCCCCCAGCTTGCATTCATAGATTCCGAATGTGAGGTCTGGTGAACTCAAGTGTCTGTCATGTTATGGACCTATAATCCTAATCCCAATTTCTAATTTTTGCTTTTGAGCATTCAAACACAAAGACTATGGGCTCTTTTTTTTTTTTTTTTTTTTTTTTTAAATCTTTCTGAGACAGGGTCTCCCTGTAGCCCCAGCTGTCCTGGAACTCACTATGTAGACCAGGCTGGCCTTAAACTCACAGAGATCCACCTGCCTCTGCCTCCCGAGTGCTGGGATTAAAGGCATGTGCCACTACACCTGGCTTTTTTGGTCTTTTTTGAGACAATGTCTCTGCAGCCTCAGCTGGCCTGGAACTCACTATGTAGACCATGCAGGCCTTGAACTTACAGAAAGAAGTCCGCCTGCCTCTGCCTCCCAAGTGCTGGAACAAAGGCCTGGGCCACCACGCCTGGCTAAAGACTATGGTTTTATTGCAGATAGTAGAATGGTTTCCTTCCTTAATGGTATCCCATGAGCCCCGGGATAGACAGCTAGAATTTAGGCTCCAATATAAAAATCTGAGTACTTTCTGAAAGTAACTAATCACCTAACAAAGGTAAAAATCAACACCCAAACAAATGCAAAATGACCGAAGGGTCTAGAAGTGGTCATTAGCATTAAAGAGGAATTTATTGACTGCAGCTCCTGGAAAGATCCTGCCGCCAACAGAACCCTTCTGGCCACAGTGGTGCATCTCTGGAAGAACTGGGATCCAGTTATTTCTCTTTTAGTTTATTCTTTTCCCTTTGTAATGGTGCTGCTTCCACTAGTGAGGTTCAGCATTTCAATCAAAACAAAGCAACTTTTAGACTGGCCGAAAGCCCATTTTTGGCATAAATTGATCTAGCCTAAATGACCCCATAGGACTGATGTGTCCTTTACTTGCTGCCTTTGGTGCTTGAATCTTGGCTCTTCTCAGACTGCCCCTCCTTTTCTGCTCCATCCCACACTTGTCTTTCCTGGTCTGCTTCTGGGTCTAGTGCTAGCACCCTCCCCACCCTGCTGTTGTTTGAAGTCCAACCCCACCTTGTCTGTGTTATTCCTGTTTATTCCTCAGGCTCCAGCACTAGCCCCTAACCCTTGAACTTCTTACTTTTGCCAGTATTTATTTTACTTTTGGAAGATTTATTTATTTATATTGTATATGTATGAGTGCTTTGCCTGCATGTGTGTAAGTGTGCCATGTGTGTGCAATGCAAGGAGGTTAGAAGACGGTGCCAGATCCTCCTGGAACTGGAGTTATAGATGGTTGTTAACTGCTATGTGGGTGCTGGGAGGTAAACCCAGGTCCTCTAAGAAGAATCAGTGCTCCTAACCACCGAGCCAGCTCTCCAGCCCCTATTTTAAACAACTGTTTTAGTCATCATGCAAAATAACGTTTCATTAGGGCGTTTTGTGTGCGTGTCACTGCATCTTGCTCTTACTCCCCAGCACTCTCCATTATCCCCCCTCACTTGGACCAATCTTGTTCCAAGACTCTTGATGTTCTTTACCATGTCCTTTTTCAACTCCGTATGGTTGCTTTGTGGAAACTAATTAATACAAAAATTGAGAGACTTTATAGACAAAACTTTGTGAACAGGAAGTGTTCAGTAAGTTGTTGAACAGAAGCTCAATGTGCAAAGATCAATGTATATGAATACAGAAGTATACCATGACTAAGTATAGAACACTCAATTCAGAAAAGTGCCAATTCTCCCTGGAAGTTAAATGTAAGCATCAAGGCCATTAAAAAGTCCATTGCTGCATTCCCCTAAAGTTTATTCGGGAGCAACAGCCAAAGAACAGCTGAAAACACTTCTGAAACAGAATTAGTGTATTGGAGAGATGGCTCCGTGGTTAGGAGCACTGGCTGCTCTTCCAGAGGTCCCAAGTTTCGTTCCCAGCACGAATATGGTGGCTGAGTAACCTTCCGTTACGCCAGTTCCAGGGGATCTGACAACTCCTTCTGACCTTTGTGGGCATTGCATGACATGGTGCAATATACTCATACACATAAAATAAAAATAATAAATAAAATATTGAAAAAAGAATTGGCAGGCGGATTTCCTTATTAGACATCAAACAATACTAAATCATATTAATTAAAGCAGGTGGCATGTGCTTCATTGACAAATAGATCAATAAGAGAGGAATGAGATCTCAGAAATCAGCTGATGCCTACCCAGAAAATTGACATAAATGCAGTGTGCTAATTGTATAATTTTATTATTATTATTATTATTGAGACAGGGTCTCCTTGTAGCCCTAGCTGGCCTGGAACTCACTATGTAGACCAGGCTGGCCTGGAACTTATAGAGATCTGCCTGCCTCTGCCTCCTGAGTGGTAGGATTAAAGGAATGCACCACCAAGCTTGGCCTCATTTATTATTTTTATTTTTGTATATGAATGTATTGCCTGCATGTGTATAAGTACACCTATGTGGTGCAGTGCCTGAGGAGGTCAGAAGAAAGTGTTAGATTTCCTTGGAAATCCCCCATAATTATATAATTTTTTGTGAGTAATGGAAATCAAAACAGCAATCAATGACTTAAGAGTTATTAGTTCTGGGGCTGGAGAGATGGCTCAGGGGTTAAGAGTACTGGCTGCTCTTGCAGAGGACCTGGTTCGATTCTCAGCCCCACATGACGGCTAACAACTGCCCATAACTCCAGTTCCAGGGGATTCCGACGCCCTCTTCTGACTTCTGAGGGCATCACATGACATGGGTATGCTTACATACATGCCAGCAATGCATTCATACACATAAAATAAAAATAATAAAATATTTTTAAGAAGAAAGGGAAATGTAGTTAATTCTGGGTGCCCATGTGTCTTAGTTTTTTTCTCCTTCTTCTTCTTACTTTGATGAAATGCCATGACAAAAGTAATTTAAGGGAGAAATGGTTTATTCAGCTCACAGTTGAGGCTCCATTCCCTCATGGCAGGGCAGGGCCAGGAGCAGGAACTTGAGACAACTGGTACCATTACATCCACAGGCTTTTGCAGAGAGCAGTGACTTGCAGCCAGTGTCGCAGAGAGCAGTGAATTGCAGCCACTGCGAGCCTGTGCTCAGCTGGCTTTCTATGTTCCTGTACAGTCCAGGATCCCCTGCCCAGAGAATGGTGCCGCCTACAGTGGGCAAACCATTCCACTCATTGTAATCAAGATAATCCCTCACAGACATTTCAAAGGTCCCCTTTGTCAGATGATTTTAGATCTTACCAAGTTGAAAACTAACACTAACCACCATATACACCATGTTTCCAGTGAAAAGTTCCTTTACTCTGGAAAAGAAAGGATACTGAAGAAGACCCAGACAATGCTGGTGCAGGTGGTGCTGCAATCAGTGGCCACAGATTTTTTTTTTCAACGTTTTGAGACAGTGAATCCATGTGAAAAATAAGATTAGACACCTTACTCATACTGTGCATTAAAAATTAGGTGGATTAAAAATCTAAATATGAAACATAAAACTTTAAGACTGCTGAGGTAAAACATAGGTGAACATCTTTACGAATTTGTAGAAAGGAGAAGTTTTTTTTTTTTTTAACAGAAAACATATAAAGCACGACTCATTAAGAAAATGTTTGATAAATTTGCCTATGTAGCCCCACATGGTGGCACATGCCTTTAATCCTAGCACTCAGGAGACAGAGGCAGGCAGATCTCTGTGAATTTGAGGCCAGCCTAGTCTACATATTGAGTTCCAGGTCAGGTGGGACCTCAGGAAGACCTTGTCTCAAAAAGAACCCCTCCCCAAATTTGCCTATGTAATAATTAAAAACTCCTTTACCATAAGGGACACAATAAACAAAACCAAGAAGTTGAAAAAGACATTTGTAATATATATTAATAATATTTAAAAATATAAACTTTTGACAAATCTATAAGAAAAATGACAACATACTATAAACAGGATGAAAGATCTCATAAGGCAATTTATGGGAGAGGGATGGTGGTGATGTGGCCATGGGTGCCGCCAGAGTGACAGTGGTGGTGGTGGCGTGGTGGTGGTGGCTACCTGCAATAGAGTGACAGGGACGGTGAGAAGCATCTTGTGCCCCTGGGACCTGGCCTTGTGCTCCCCAATGGCCCAGTCTGGGGTGCAGCGAAGGCAGGGAGTGTGAAGTGGGAAATGACCTTCATGTTTCAATTAGAGGACTTAAAATGGGACTCCAGTAAAAAGATGCCTCATCATTTGCTCCTCCTGACCGTGGAGGGAGATGGGAAAACAGCAGACACCCAGAAACTCAACTGGATCCTTGATCATGAAAAAGAAAATACTCCCTCCATCTGTTTTCTTGAGCAAAAGTGAAAAGTGGTTTTCTCCAATATTATTGCCTCTAGTGAGACATTCAAGCCAGTAAGGAACCGTTGTCACTGCTGCACAAAAGGCAAATGTTCTTTATTTTTTTGAGACAGGCTCACCCTGTAGCCTCAGCTAGTCTGGAGCTCGCTATATAGACCAGGCTGGCCTTGAACTCACAGAGATCTACCTGCCTCTGCTTCCTGAGTGCTGTGATTTAAGGTGTGTGCCACCAAGCCTACCTTTTGTTGTTGTTGATGTTGTTGCTGTTGCTGTTTTTTTATTTTGGTTTCAAATGTTCTTTCTTAAACGTAAGTATAATCATGTGGAGAGAGCGACAGAGACAGGAAAATAGTAGGAACCAGTGTAACTGAAATTATGATCCCTTCCATGAGCCTGGAACTTTGGTCTCCTCCTATGACCCTGGAACTGTGGTCCCTTTCCATGAGCTGGAGTTGTGGCCCCCTCCCATGAGCCAGAGCTGTGGTCCTCTCCCATGAACCAGAGTTTTGGTCTCCTCCTACAAGCTGGAGATGTGGTCCGCTCCTGTGAACCTGGAACTGTAGACCCTCTTGTGAGTCAGAGTGGTGGTCCCTTCCTGTGAGCTGGAGCTGTGGTCTCCAACTCTGAGTCCCAGTTCAACATTCCTCTGGTGGTGGGCTGATGGTGGAGTAGATTGTAGGATGGAGGACTTCCCAATGTTGGGCAACAGTTTCAGCCTTCTCTGAGTGGTTGCCCTCTCCACAATCCCTCCCTCTAGGTCCCAGGTTTTGTATGGCAGTGGCTTTGCCTATGTGTTGGGCTTATGCTGGGGACAGGGGAAATCTCTGTCATTTGCAGATTCTAGTCTCAGGAGGACTGATTCTCAGAAATGGACTTCCCACCTGCTTTGATGGCCAGATATGGTCTTGACTCCACATGTGGTCCTGGGCACCCAGGCCTTGATGTTGAGCCTTTCTCATACCCAGGTACCAAGAGGTTTTCCATCATTCTTCTGTTCCTCTTCTACAGCCCAGTGTGTCTCCACCTGTGCCCTACAGAAAACGTAAAATCACCCAATTGAACTTCTAGAGATAAAAATTACAGTTTGGGAAATTAAAAACAAAAACCCAAACCAAAACAGAACAGAATTGTGGGGCTGGGGACATAACTCAGTTAATAGAGTGCTTGCCTAGCATGCACAAAGTCCTGGGTTTGATCCCTAGCACTATATAAAACCAGGTATGGTAATGCATGCCTGTAGTCCTCTAACTCCATCACTCCATCACTCCAGAGGTGGATCAGAAGTTCAAGGTCATCTTCAGCTACATAGCAAGTTCAAGGCCAGCATGGGATACATGAAACATTGTCCCAAGGATAACAAACAACAGACAACCTCTCCAAACAAAAAACAGTCCACAAACCCTGAAAAGCCCCCCTCAGTAGAATGACAATTAATACATGAAAATACACTCAGATTTACTAGTAAAAGCATTAACAGGAAAGATGCATACCAAATTCCCATGATGGTTGCTTCCAGACAGACAATACCATGTGTCTAGTAAGGAAGAGAAATATGAATGGGGACGGTAGCAAAGAGGAGTTCAACTCTATATGACTCCTAGTCTTTAAGTATAATAAAATGAATAAAGGAACCAATACGGATCATAAAGATCATTAAGACTTTCCCCAACCTTGTTAATTACTTATAGATGGAGCTCACTGGGTTCTGCTTATGAACCAGAGCAGGGACAGTCTGAAAATGTTACGGTAGTTTCTCTCTCTGAAGACTGCATTGTTCTGACATTTCCCAGTTCTATGGGGGAAGGTGCCCCACTGTTTCTGCATAAGCCCCATGGCTCTAAAGTTCTCATGACTACAATATCTCTACTATGCCTGCATTCTGTGAAAGGAAATACAGGAATCAGGTCTTGGTTTTTGAACAGGATACCTGATGTTTTCTTAGATTCCATCCTCCCTTCCTCCCTCTCTTTTTTCTTTCTTCCCTCTCTCTCCCCCTCCCCCTCACTCTCTCCCTTCCCTTTTCCCTTCCCTCCTTTTTTCCAGGATGTCATCCTAGGATGGGAATTGCTAGATAGGGAACTACAAGATTTGGTGTTTTCCTTACTAGGTTTCAGTTTTGCTTTGGTCTGATCATCCCTTACTATACCCCTGCAGCATTTCTAAACCACATTACAGTTATGCCTGAACTAAGAAACAGCCTAACTCTTAGCCTAACTCTTGACCTTGTTTTAAGGTCAAGAGCAGACCCAAGCTGGGCATGGTGGTGCATTCCTTTAATCCCAGCACTCTGGAGGCAGAGGCAGTCAGATCTCTGAGTTCAAGGCCAGCCTGGTCTATATACCAAGTTCAGGCAGCTGGGGCTACAGGGAGACCCTGTCTCAAAAAGACCCCCCCCCCAAAAAAAAGAGTGGACCCAAACTCAGATATGTCTCAGAACTGTGCTCTAGAGCCAGGCTCTGTGCTCTTTCTTTGAAACAGTATCACTGGCATGAAATGGGGAAGTAGAAGTCAGGACACACTCATATCAGAGAATCTTTCCCTTTGATCTCTATGCCTAGATTACCACAGACAACAACAGTGCTTTGATATGAAAGCTTGCATACCTGCATTCATTCACTATCTTAGGTGCAGGACAAGGAGTGATCCTGAGGAATAACAGGATCCCATGGCTCAGTGAGCTTGTTTACATTATAAAGAGTGACTTTTGGTTACGAGGTTAGGTAAAAGTCTTTAGTCCAGATTATGTACATATTGTAAAAGTCATTCCTACACACTCACTTTCTTCCCTTTTGGAATGGAAAAGCTTATTCTGCGTCATTGTATATTAGAAACATGTAACTGGATTTTGTAGGAGCCCGTAGTTAATAGATTGCCTGAGTCTCAGAGGAGACTGCATTTACACTTTTTGCCATGTTGGGATTATTAAGGACTATGAAAAAATTTTTTTTTTGTCTTTTTGAGACAGGGTCTCCCTGTAGTCACAGCTGGCCTGGAACTCACTATGTAGACCAGGCTGACCTTGATCTCACAGAGATCTGCCTGCCTCTGCCTCCCAAGTCCAGGCATTAAAGGTATGCACCACCATGCCTGGCTTTTGAAGTTGAAATAAATGCATTCACATTATGAGATGTCCATGAGCCTCTGGGAATGGCTTAAAAATGATACGTTGGTTGTCAAGTGAGTGGCTTGTGGTAGTTAATATCGACTGTCGTCTTATTCTAGACTCAATTTCTAGACATGTCTGTGAGGGATTTTCTAGATAGGTTAATGGGGGGCACTCTAAATGAAGGTGATATCGTTCCAAGGGCTGGGATCCTAGACTGAATCAGCAGTGAGCTGAGCACCAACATTCTTTCCTGTCTGCTTCTTCACTGTGGCTGAGCTGCCTCATCCCCCTGCCACTGTGCACTCTCTGCCATGAAGGACTGCACCCTTAGACTCTGAGCCAGAATGAGCTCTTCTGTTGCAGCAAGATCAATAACAGATATACGGGAAAGGCAGTATTTTATACTTCAGTGTTAGTAGCAATATAGGAACACACATGAGAAGAATATTGTAAAATTGTTAGCTGAGCTCTCCAGGAACCACGCTGTACAGGGGAAGTTTAAGACAGCATTCTTTCTTTGGGGGGGAGGGGTCTTTTTGAGTCAGGGTCTCCCTGTAGCCCCAAGCTGGCTTGAAACTCATCATGTAGACCAGGCCGCTTATCCCTGAACTCACAGGGATCCACCTGCCTCCACCTCCCAAGTACTGGGTTTAAAGGTGTGTACCACCACACCCGACTTCAGATAGCATTCTTTTAGAAGGAAATGACGTTGCATATGACTGAAAATGAATTGAGCCTGAGTCCTGTAGGCAGACAACAAAGAGAGTAAATCTGAGAGTAAAGACCTGAGTGGGTTCATGGTTGATTTTGACTTTGTTTCCATTTAATTTTAAAATTTTTTAGGCATGTGTGTGTGTATGGGTACACATGTGTGCACATGTGTGGAACAAAGGACCACCCTGGATGTCATCTTCAGGAATGCCATTCATCTCCTTTGGGAAAAGATCCCTCATTATTGGCCAGAACTCACCAATTAGGATAGACTGCCTGGGATGTAAGCCCCAGGGATCCTCCTGTCTTTGTTCCCCAACTCTGGGATTAAAAGTGCATATCACCATGCATGGTATTTTTCTGTGGGTTCTGGGGATTCAAACTCAGGTCCTTATGCTTGCAAGTAAGTCCTTTAATGACTGAGCCATTTTCCCTACCCTCAATTATATTTTCATACATTGGCTATTTGTTTTATAAATATATTGGGTACAGTTTATAATTATATTTACAGAATTTTATCATTCTTTTTTTTTGATGCAACTGTTTTGAAAAGTACCAGTGATTTTCTAGAAGTACAGCAGGCAAACACACTTTAGTATAAGAAAGTAAATATAATCTTCTACCAGCCACTGCAGTATAATTGGGTGATACTTATAACTAAAATATGACTGTGGAAGGGTGAGCCATACTTAAAATAAAACACGCCTAAGATTGGGTGGAGATGTGGCTCTGTGCTGAGAGGGCTTAACTGTGGCGGAAATTCCTGACCTCAAGGATGCAGTGTTTTGTGAAGACTGATAGAGTATGGGAGACTAGCTTTCACACCCTGGACAAGTGTGGAAGGGAAAAGCTGCCATGAACTTTGAGGCAGTAGGGCTCATGCACTGCTAACCAGGATTTCCATGACAGTCCTGAGTGGGAAGGGTCCACACCTAAAGCACTGGTCTAGAAGTTCCTCTCCATCAGATGAGCTGATGGGGAAGGGGGCGTTTGGAGCAGGCTGGGCCTGCCTGAGATGCTCAGTTATACACTCAGCAATCAAGTACTTTTCACCTTTCTTTCCAATCTTCCTTATTAGGTGGCTGTCCCTTCTGAGCTGTAAAGCATAATGCCTGTACCTGGCAGAGTGAGTAAGAGAGCCAGGCAGTAAGGCTCCCTTGAGGGAATGCTTTCCCTAAAGTCTTCTTTTCACATCTCATCCAGAATTATGTCACATGGCCCTGCCTGGCTTGATGGAGTGCAGAGATTTGTCTATTTTATTGTCCAGCCTCTTTGTCAAAGGAATAGACAATGGAGGGATACTGGCAGTTTTCCAGGAGCCAATGTGTGTGCTCATCTCTAAGGCAAGTTGGTATTCTCATAGAAGGTGTCCAAAAATCAGAAGCAAACCATGAAATGAAAACCAAGAAGGCACCAAGAATCTAAAACACAGATGGGCCAGGGTACATTCCTTTAATCCTAGAATTTAGGAGGATGGGCATTTAAAGCCACCTTGGACCATTGGTGAGACCCTGTCTCAAAACACAAAAGCAGCCAGGTGTGGTGGCATATGCCTTTAACTCCAGAACAGAAGGCAGAGGCAGGCAGATCTCTTTGAGTTTGAGGCTACCTGGTCTACATACTGAGTTCCAGGCTTCCCTGTCTCAAAAACAAAAAACCAACCCCAAACTCCCAAATGAAACATAAACTTCAAAAAGCCTAAAACCAACCCCAAACAAGACAAAAATCCAGCTAAAATGTGACTAACAGAGCAAAGAAAATGAATTGGGCCAATGTGACTATTTTTTCATTTATTTTTTAAAAAATTGGTGGGGAGGGGTGCTGGCGAGTGAAGGTATCTACTGTCAAATCGGAATATCCGAGTTCAGTCCCTGGGACCCACATGGTGGAAGGGGAGAACTGACTCCTGCAAGTTACCTTCTACTGCCACATGTGTGCCATGGCACCACACACACTCCTGAGTGCACATACACATACACACACACACACACACACACACACACACACAAAATGAATGAATAAATACGTAAAAGTTTAGATACAATATGAAGTAATGGATCTCATTGTGCGTTTTCATCCACGTCTATCCTTGTACCTTGCTCATTTTCTTGTCCTTTCCACCCTCCCCTCCCTCCACCTCTCACTGGCTCCCTTCTTCCCCCTAAGTAGTAGTCCTCTACTGCTTTCGTGTCAGTATGTCAATTTTGATACAAGAGTGATGTTGATAGTCTTGACTCTGCTTCCTTTGACAAACACACACATTTCAAATTAAGTCCAGTGTTTTTGGAAAACAAAAAGACGCACATGCACAGAGTTTAAAGAGAATTCTATGACAGTTCAAAAACCATAAAAACCTCAGCAACCCCTTTCCAATTTTTTTCCCTGGAAGGAGTCATTTTAAACTCAGATGTTTCTGCCTGACATTTCCAGATCAAGTTTCATATGTTTCATCATTTTCTCCTCTCTTCATTGAACTCTAAATCTTGTTTTTTAAAAAAGTTATTTATTTTACCAGGCTGGGTGTGGTGGTGCATGCCTTTAATTCCAGCACTCAGGAGGCAGAGGCAGGCAGGTCTCTATGAATTCAAGGCCAGCCTGGTCTACATAGTGAGTTCCAGGCCATCTGGGGCTACTGAGAGACCCTGTCTCAAAAAGATTAAAAAAATTATTTTTATGTGTGTGACTGCTTTTCCTACATGTATGTATATGCACCATATGCATACAGTGTATGTGGAAACCAGAAGAGGACATCAGATACCCTGGAACAAGAGTTATGGACAGTTTGAGAGCTGTCATGTGGGTACTGGGAACTGAGTCTGGGTCCTTTACAAGAGTATCAAGTGCTCTTAACCACTGCGCCATCTCTCCAGCCCCCTAAATCTTGTTTTAGGAATGGTAATTTGTGGCAATTTTTTTTTTTTTGGTCTTTTTGAGACAGGGTCTCCCTGAAGCCTGAGCTGGCCTGGAACTCACTATGTAGACCAGGCTGGCCTTGAACTCACAGAGATCCGCCTGCCTCTGCCTCCCAAGTGCTGGGACTACAGGCGTGCGCCACCATGCCAGGCTGTGGCAAAATTTTAGTCATAATTTTGATCTCTGCAATATTTATTTTGTTGACTATTGGTCATTTTTTGACTATTGGTCATTTTTAATTTTAGAGATAATAAATACATTCAGCAAAGTAGCAGTATATAAAGTTAACACCCCCAAATTAGTAGCCTTCATATAGACCCTCAACAAACATACTGAGAAAGAAATCTGGGAAACAATTCCAGGCATGATAGCCTCAAAATCCATAAAATGTCTTGGAATAAATCTAACAAAGGAAGTGAAAGACCTGCACAATAAAAACTTTAGATATTGAAGAAAGAAATTGAAGAACATGCCAAAAGATTTCCATCTTTCCAGATCGCCCACACTCCTAGATTGGTAGGATTAATATTGTGAAAATGGCCATCCTACCAAAAACAATCCAGAAATTCAATGCAAAGCTCATTAAAATACTCATTAAAGGAGAAAATACTCATTAAAATTCTAACACAATTCTTCACAGAAATTGAAAAAATAATATCAAATTTCAGAAGACATAAAGTACAGAATCAAAAAAGAAGACTAAGAACACAAACAGAAAATAAAATGACACTAACCAATCCATACCTTTCAACATTAATTTTAATATCAGTGGCTTCAACTCCCCAGTCAAAAGACACAGACTAGGGGCCTGGAGAGATGGTTCAGTGGTTAAGAGCACTGGTTGCTTTTACAGAGGACTCAGGTTTGAATCCCAGCACCCACATGGCAGCTGTCAACCATCTGTGACTCCAGTTCTAGGGGAACCCAATGCCCTCTTATGACCTCCATGGGCATGGCACAACATGGGTGCACTTAAACACATGCAGACAATACACCCATACACATAAAAACAATAAAAAAAATTAAAAAAGACACAGACTAGTTGAATGGATTAAGAAACAAAATTCATGTATTCATTGTCTGTAAGAAACTCACCTTACCGCCAAGGATAGGCACCACCTTAGGGTGAAAGGATGGAAAAAAAATATTCCATGCAAATGACAGTAAGAAACAAGCAGGAGTTGCTATTCTAATATCTGGCAAAATAGACTTCAAGTTAAAATTAATCAGAAAGGATAAAGAAGGTCACTACAAGTATTATTAGGTAACTTTAATACCCAACTTTCTCCAGTAGACAGGTCATATCCCACTTTCTCTAATAGTCATCTGGCCAAAGAATAAACAGAGAAACATCAGACTCATCAGTCAGGTGTGGTGGTGCACACCTGTAGTCCCAGCACTTGAGAGGCAGAGGCAGGCAGATCTTTGTGAGTTCCAGGCCAGCCAGGTATATATAGTGAATTCCAGGACAGCTGGGGCTACACCCTGTTTCAAAAAAAAAAGACCAAAAACCAAACAATAACAACAAAACAATATTATACATCAAATGAACCTAACAGACATCTGCTGAATGTTCTACCCAAGCACCAATGAATACACACTCTACTTAGCAGCCTATGGAAGTTTCTCTAAAATAGACCACATACTGGGGCACAAAACAAACCTCAACACATACCAAAAATTGAAATAATTCCATGTATTCTATCAGACCGCAACACAATAAAAGTTAAAATCAACAGCAAAAGAAGCTCTAGTAACTACACAAACTTGTGGAGAGTTTAAACAACATACTCCTGAATGATGAATGGGTCAAGAAAGAAATCAAGAAAGAAATAAAAGTATTCTTGGAACTAAATGAAAACGATGACACAACAACCAAAATCTCTTGGACACATTAAAAAGTTTTAATAGGGAAATTCATAGCTTTAGCTTTAGGCACCTACATTAAAAAAAAGTTAGAAAGAGCACACACAAATGACTTACTGGTACAAGCATTGGGTATGGTGGTGCACATCTTTAGGCCCATCAAGCAGAGGTAAGTGGATCTGTGAGATTGAGGCCAGCCTGGTCTACATAGTGAGTTCCAGGCCAGCTGGGGCTGCAGGGAGGCCCTGTCTCAAAAACGAAAAACAAAAAATAAAACCAAACCAAAACAAAACAAAATAAAGAATTTGGAAAAACCAAATCCAAACCAAACAGATGAGAAGAAATAATAAAAATCAGAGCAGAAATCAATGAAACAGACAGAAACAAAATAATACAAAAAAAATCAATGTATCTAAGAACTTGTTTTTTGAAAAGATAAGCAAGATAGATTCAAATCAACAAAATTAGAGGCAAAAAGGGAACCATCATGACACCAAAAAGATCCAGAACATTATAAGGGAATACTTTAAAAAACATGCCTGGCATGGTGGCACACACCTGTAATCACAGCACTCAGATCTCTGAGAGTTCAAGTCCAGCTTGGTCTACAAAGTGAGTTCCAGGACAGCTGGGGCTACAGGGAGACCCTGTCTCAATATATATATAAATGATTGATAGATAGATAGATAGATAGATAGATGATAGATGATAGATAGATAATAGATAGATGATAGATGATTAAGACTGGATGAATTTCTAAATTCAATGGATTCACCAAAGTTAAACCAAGAAGATATCAGCAGCTTAAATTATTTATTTTCTTATTTTTATTTTATGTATATGGGTGTTATGCCTGAATGTATATAAGTGCTCCTGTGTCTTTCAGTGCCCATAAAAGACAGAAGAGGGCCTAGGATCTCCTGGAACTGGAGTTACAGATGGTTATCTGCCATGTGGGTGCTGGGATTTGAACCTAGGTCTTCTGCAAGAACAGCTAGTCCTCTTAACTGCTTAGCCATCTCTTCAGCCCCAATATCAACAGTTTAAACAGACCCACAACAAATAAGGAAATTGAAACAGTAATAAAAGCCTCCCAATTAAAAAAAAGCCTAGGCATGGCAGAGTCACAGCAGAATTCCATCAGACATTCAAAGAGCTACAACCAATAAAACTTGAATTATTAAAAAAGAGACACACAACTGGGCGTGATGGCACATGCCTTTAATCCCAGCACTTGGGAAGCAGAGACAGGCAGATCTCTGTGAGTTCAAGGCCACCCTGGTCTACATAGTGAGTTCCAGGCCACCTGGGGCTATGGGGAGACCCTGTCTCAAAAAGACCAAAAAAAAAAAAAAAAAAAAAAAGATAGAAACAGAGAGCGCTTCCAAACTCCTATGAAGCCAGCAGTACTGTTAATACTAAAATCAGGTAAAACAAAATAAAAAAAGAAAACTTTTGATCCATATCTTTAATGATCATAGATGCAAAAATTCTCACCAAGATACTTGCAAACCACATACAGAGATACATAAAAAAGATGATCCACCACGGTCAAGTCAGCTTTATTCCAGAGATGCTGGAATGGTTCAATATATGTAAGTTAATAAATATAATAATCATATAAATGTACTTAAAGATGTGATCATGTTAATAGATATAGAAAAGACCTTTGGCAAAATCCAACATGCATTTATGTTAAAAGTCCTGGATGGAATATACCTCAATATACCTCACCATAACTAAAGCTGTATACGACAAACCCACATCCAACACCATTCTAAATGGAGAAAACTAGAAACATTCTCATTAAAATCAGCAACCAGACAAGGATGTCCACTATCCCTGCTCCTTTTCAAGATAGCACTTGAAACTTGTTAGAACAATAAGTCAAAAGAAGGAAATTAAAGGGGTACTAATTGGAAGAGGTCAAATTATCCCTATGATACTATATTAGATAGATGATATGATATTGTACATAAGAGATCTCAAAAATTTCACCAGAAAACCTCTAGAAATGAGCACTTTAAGCAAAGTGCCAGGTTATAAAATCAATTTACAGAAATCAGTGGTCTTTCTATATACCAATAACAAGCAATCAGAGAAAGAGTTCATGGAAACCCTCCCGTTCACAATAGCCTCAAAAAAGTATCTAGGAATAAACTTAAGCAAAGACATTAAAGATCACTACAATGGAAATTTTAAATCTTTGAAGAAAGAGATTGAGGAAGACAGAAGAAGATGGAAGGACCTCCCATGCTCATGGATAGGAAGAATTAATATTTTGAAAGTGATCATCCTACCAAAGTCAATTTTTAAATTCAATTTAATGCTAATCAAATCTCCATGACATTCTTCACAGAATGAGAAAAAACACCCTTCATATGGAAACACAAAAGACCCTGGATAGTCAAAGAAATCCTGAGCACAAAGAGCAATGCTGGGGGGATTACCATATGAGATCACAAATTATATTACAGACCTATAGTCATAAAAACAGCATGGTATTGGCACAAAACCAGACATGTAGATCAATGGAACACAATAGAAGACCCAAACATGAGTTCATACAATTTCAGCCACCTGATATTTGACAAAGGTGCCAAGAACACACAATGGAGGAAAGACAGCATCATCAACAATGGTGCTGGAAATGGATCTCCACCTGTAGAAGAATGAAACTGGACCCTTGTCTATCACCCTGCACAAAAGTCAACTCCAAGTGGATCAAAAACCTCAATGTGAAACGTGAAACTGTTAGAAGACATAGGCAGTACCCTGCAAGGTATAGTTGCAGGAGAGGACTTTAAATTTTTTTTATTTTATTCTATTTCATTTCATTTCATTTCATTTCATGTGTATGAGTGTTATACCTGCATGTATGTAAGTGTACCTGTGTTGTGCAGTGCCTCTAGAGGACAGGAGCGGGTGTTGGATCCTCTGGAACTGGAGTTACAGCCAGTTGTTAGTTGCCATGTGGGTACTGGGAACCAAACCTGGGTCCTCTGAAAGAGCAACCAGTGCTCTTAACTGCTGAACCATCTCTCTAGCCCCAGGAAAGAACTTTTAAAGTCAGATGTCAGTTTCTCAAGAATTAAGGTCAACAATTGACAAGTGGGACCTCATTAAGTTAAAATGCTTCTGCTTAGCAAAGGAAACAACCAGTGAAGCGAAGAGGAAACTCATAGAGTGGAAGAAAATCTTCACCAGCTACACATCAGACAGAGGATTAATACCAGAATATACAAAGAACCCAAACACAATCAAGAAAACCAAAGACCCAATTAAAATATGGGCTATGGATTTGAACAGAGAGTTCTCAAAAGAAGAAATAAAAGTGGCTAAGAAATACCTTAAAAGGTGTTCAACATCCTTAGTAATTAGGGAAATGCAAATCAAAACCACTTTAAGATTTCATCTTGCTGATGCCCTAGAAACCCTATGAGAAATGCATGTAAAGTGTCTGAACATTAATGCATATGTAGACCTAGGAGCTGCTTGGAAGGGAACATAGTGTGAGATAGAAGAGACTTCCCTTGGAGTGACAAACACAGCACTCATCAAAGAAACTTCTTTTTGCAAAATATGGAGGCTACTGCAGAGTTACACATCTGGTCAGGCACGGAGAACATACACCTGGGAGATGCCCGGTACTGGGTGACACATCTGAAGTTGAATCTCTACAACCAAGGCTCATGGAACATAGTGGAATAAGGTAGAGAGAGGGCTAATGCACCCCTCAACTCTCACCAGTGAGGCTTCTATGTACATTAGAGTATGTTACACACAGAGGCCTCAACTTGCTAAATTTTGGAGAATAAGAGACTGTAGAGTGTAGGATGGGACTCCTATATGGACCCTCACCCACTCACAGCTCAGGGACCATAGTGGAAGAAGAGGCAGAAAGATTGTAAGAGCTAGGGTTGGTTCATGAACGTATGAGGTGGAGGCTTCCAGGCCAATGGAGGTCTTGCTCATGTGCACCTGAGGCAGCAGTGGCTTCCAATGCAGGACCCACGTCAGCTCAATTAAATAAGGGCTCAAAGGGGAGGTGAGAAATGGTGGGTCAGCAGTAGATCGAGAACTATTTGAGGCTGGTTGCTGCTGGATGAGGGAGAGTATGACTTACATATGATCACTGGATGGGCTGACTAGACTCCAGTGGACGCATTTACACTGAAGGACATTTGGGTACAAACACCTGAATGAATAGGACTCAGCATGTATGGCAGCATGCATAGGGTTTAGTGGCAGGGCAGATGGGGGAGAGGTTCTGGATGTGAATGGGAAAATTGTATGAAATTTTAAAAGCCCAATAAAAGAAAAAAAAAAGATTTCATCTTGCCCCAGTCAGAATGGCTAAGATCAAGAGAACAAATGACACCAAATGCTGGCGAGGGTGTGGAGAAAGGGGAATGCTCTTTCACTGCTGGTGGGACTGCAAACTCGTGCAACCACTATGGAAAGCAGTGTGGAGAACTCTTAGAAATCTAAAAATGAAGGCTGGACATGGTGGTGCACGCCTTTAGTCCCAGGACTCAGGAGGCAGAGGCAGGCAGTTCTCTGTGAGTTCGAGGCCAGCCTGGTCTACATAGTGAGTTTGAGGCCAGCTGGGGCTACAAGGAGACCCTGTCTCAAAAATACCAAAAAAAAAAAAAATCTAAAAATGAATCTACCATATGATCCAGTTATACCACTCCATGGTATATACCCAAAGAACTTATCCTATTGTAGAGATACTTGTGCATCCATATTTCTTGGAAACTAAGTGTCCCTCAAATGATGAATGGATAATGAAAATGCGGTACATTTACACAATAAAGTTATACTTAGTGGCAAATAAAGACAAAATCATGAAATTTGCAGGTAAATGGATGAAACTAGAAGCTGTTATATTAAGTGAAGTAACACAGACTCAGTGAAATAAATGACATGTTCATTCTTATTTGTGAATCTTAGCCCAGATCTTTAAATGTGAGTTTATATCCTGGTGCAACTTCAGGAACCAAGATAATAGAAAGAAACCATGGAGGTAAACCTGAGAAAGGGTGATAGTAGGAGATAGGTGCTACCACAGGGACATGGGGGAAATGGGGGTACTTTAACTGGGGAGGGAGGAGGAAGGGTTAGACAGGGGGAGTGGCGAGAGAGAGGGAGGAGAGATAAATAATGCTTAGGTGATGTGAAAAACCAGGAGGAAATGTATTAGTTCAAAAGCCCGCTGAAAAATATACATACACTATCTGTACATGAGTGCATATGTATAGCTGAAGGCTATATAACAAGAAACATAGTACCAGACAGGAGTAACCTCCCTTTGAGTCGTTGGCCAGGGTTGTAGTCCCAGAGACTCCCAAAATACTAACACAGGCTATTGCCATAGCCCTTGATTGCCTCCCAGAACTTGAAGGTAAGACCCTATTGCTGAAGAGAGAACATACTTTGGACATAGGACTTGGAGCAATGGAGCTGGAACTGACCTGGAAGCCTCCTCCCTGTAGATTAGCTTCAGAGGATACTATGCAAGCTGCTAAGGGAGAAAAATCAATCAATCGTCCAACCTAGCTTATGACTAATAACCACAACAATGACTGGCACAGCAAACTCTATTCTTGCAGTAGTGGTACTTTTATCTTGAGAGAATCAACAGCTATCTAATTGGACCTGAAGCCCTCTCAAGGGGAGGGAACTCATGTGTGGTACTGTAAACATAGCCAAATACACAAGGCTTGAGAGGTCATAGATCCTAGAGAAACCCTACGTCTGTTACATCCCTAGACACATGTAATTTCTTATTGTATGCTAAATCTGTATCTGTACCCTTATACCTACAGACGGGTATACCTCTTACCACTCATCAAAAGCTTTTTGCAACATATGGAGACTATTACAGAGTTCTGCAATTGGTCAAACACAGAATAAATGTCTGTGAGATGCCCAGCCCTAAGTGACACATCTACAATGGAACCACTACACCTAAGACTCATGGAACATCATAGAACAAAGGTAAGAGAGAATATTAATGCATTTCTCAACTTTCACCTGTGAAGTTTCATCATGCAGCAGAGGGTGATTAACACAGAAAGTCACAACAGGCCAAAAATGTACAGAATAAGAGGATGCAGAGTGTGCGTCTCTGGATAGAACTCCCTATTAAACCTCACCTACCCAGGGCTCAGGGACCACTATGGAAGGGGGCGGGAGGTAAAGATTGTAAGAGCCAGGGGTGATGGATGACTGCAAGGAAATAGAATTTTCCAGGCTTCTGGGACCTTGTTCATATGAACTTACAGCAAAGCTGACAGCATGCAAACTCAAACTAGACAAAAATCTAGCTTGGAACTGGGGAAATAGGCAAGAAGCCCCAACCTTAGCCAAGGAACTATTGATAGCTGATCATTCCTGGGTGAGGGAGAGTTGGTCTTCTTTAAGGGAGTGATGCTAGATAGGCTGACCAGACTCCAGTGGATGAATTCACATGGAGGGATATCTGGGGACACAAAGTTGACTTGATAGGCCTTAACACATATGACCAAATGCATGAAATCTGGTAGGGGGTTTATAGGAGGGGCACAAGGGGGAGGGACCCAAAATATTGTAATAGGGCCCCTTCTTGACCATAGCTACACCACGTTCAAGTTTAGGCTGACTCTAGTCTCTGAAATTATCAGACAGTTGGTCCATGGAACATATGTCAGCTGAACCCCGGATGTAGGTCAGAGTGTCCTAGAGAGCACCTGGTAACTGAAGATTTATGGCTTCTGAAGGTTATGCTTGGCTTGTTTCTGCAAAATAGTAATTGTTGCTTAATAGAATAGAAATTGTTAAGGGGACTGTAAGCCTGGGAACTTCAACTTTTCACCCATGGTTATAATTTTTTTCTGTATAAAAGTTGACCCTAGAGATGGCTCAGGGCTATGCACTTGGGTTCCTGACACCCTTGTGTAGTAGCCCTGGCCAGTAATGAATTTCATTCAGCAAAACTTTGTCTGAACGGTCTCTGGTGAAGCACCCCACAACAATATGATCAAGATATGTTGCATGAAATGCACAAAAATTCATTTGAAATATGCATTGAAAAATTTACAGTTTTTAAAAATATATTTGTGTGTGTGTGTGTGTGTGTGTGTGTGTGTGTGGTGTGTGTGTGTGTGTGTGTGTGTACTTCTGTCTTGGTACGTGTGTGGATGTCAGAGGATAACTTGTCCTAGTCGGTTCTTTCCTCCCACCAAGGGGTTGCAAGGATTGATCTCAGGTAGGCAGGCTTGGTGGCACATGCCTTTTCCTTCTGAGCCAGCTCATTTGCCCCACATCCATCTTTTTGAGTAATTAACTTTGGAAATCTTCCGCCGTTCTGCTTATTTTATCTCTGAGCTCAGCGGCTGAGGAGTTGTGATCCTTTGGAGGAGTTACGCTGCTTTGCTTTCTCATGTTCCTCGTGCTGCTGCTCTGTGATTTGTACATCTGTTGGCTCGGCTATCTCTTCTGTTTTTAAGAAAATATTCTATATTTATTCATTTGGTTTTTTGAGACAGGGTCTCGCTGTATCCCCAGCTGTCCTGGAACTCACTATGTAGATGAGGCTGACCTCAGCCTCACAGAGATCTGCCTGCCTCTGCCTCCTGAGTACGGGGATTAAAGGTGTGCACCCATGCCTGGCTATTATTTTTTTTAATTATGTGTGTATGTGTGTGCGTTTGTGCATGTGAGTGCAGTGCCCACAGATTCTCCTAAAGCTGAAGTTACATGCAGTTGTAAACTACCCAATATAGGTGCTGGGACTTGAACTTGGATCCTCTGGAAGACCAGGATGTGCTCTTACTTGCTGAGTCATCTCTCC
Organism: Nannospalax galili; assembly: GCF_000622305.1. NCBI lineage: Eukaryota > Metazoa > Chordata > Mammalia > Rodentia > Spalacidae > Nannospalax > Nannospalax galili. The sequence goes on from NW_008348862.1 coordinate 619,333, forward strand.
AATCACGCTCTTCTGATTTTATGTGGGGATTTTATTATTGAATCATAAAGGAGGAAACAAATTGTTGTAACAGCAACAATATCAAACCATACAAGACAAAAAGATATAGAAAGAAATACACTTAAAATTGATTTAAGCTCACAAATATATCACCAATGTTGATGAAATAGAAAATGGCAAAATTAATGTAGAATGTTCTATGAAGTTAAAAATTATCTGGGGTAAATGTGAAAACTGTTAATGAATGACATTTGAAGGAGGCAGGGAAAGGGGAAAATAGAGGAGAGGAGAGGTTAGGAAGGGAAAAGGAAAAGAGGCATGAAGAACATTATGACTGGGAAAAGGGTAAATAATTAGAGAAAAGAAAAAACAAAAACTCCAAACAAACAAAAACCACCACCAAAAACAGATAATGTAAGATGTAGACAAATGTAAGGGGGGGGGAGAAATGTAAGCCTTGAAAAAGAAAAGATCAAGTCAGAATATTATTAAAACTGTAGTAGAGAGAGAATAAAGGGAACCAAGTAGCGAAAGATAAATGAAGAATTAAAAAGAAAAGAAAAAAGATTGTCCAATAATGAAGAGTATGTGTAAACACATTATACAAATGTATGATGGGGAATAAAAATAATACAATGAAAAGTTTTAAAAATATGATAAAATAGCCGGGCGTGGTGGCACACGCCTGTAGTCCCAGCACTTGGGAGGCAGAGACAGGCGGATCTCTGTGAGTTCGAGGCCAGCCTGGTCTACATAGTGAGTTCCAGGCCAGCTGGGGCTACAGGGAGACCCTGTCTCAAAAAGACCAAAAAATAAGATAAAATAAAAATAATGCTAAAAGTATTAGGACCCGGGTTCGATTCCCAGCACCCACATGGCAGCTACTAACCATATTTAACTCCTGTTCCAGGGGAATCCAAAGCCCTCTTCTGACCTCTGCAGCATTGCACGACACTGGTGCACTCAGAAACATGCAGGCAACTCACACACATACCCCCCCCCAAAAACAATAAAGTCTTAAAAAAAGTGTATGGGGACCATCACGGGAAAGATGAAGCATTGGAACAGCCTCTTTCTGGGTTCTCAAAACTTGGAGTCTGTTATACGTCCATCTGGTTGGGAGATTCAGTTGCTACCATGGACTCTTGTCTTTCTTGGGGTCATGCCACTGTTGAGTGCATCCTGGGCAAGTCTGCAGAGCTGGCTTTCTAGGAGCTTCCCTTCTATGCTGGGCAGGCTCTCTCAGCCTCACATCATATACCCTGGGGCTAATGTGCTAGCCAGCCAGAGTCAGAATTCTAAGTGTGTTTCTGTGGGAAGCAATCATGGTCTCTGTACAGGTGGAGAATCTGTCTATGCTTTCAAGGTCTTGTAAGTATTGATCCAGAGAGATCCCACTCAGTCAGAGGGCTGTCCTTCATTCAGAGTTCTTGTTCTCTACAGCAGTGAGCAGCAAATGACCATCCACAGAGGAGTCACTGTCACACCAAGCCTGCTACTGGATTTTGGTCTGTGTTCCTGTGTGTGTGTCTCCCTCTCTCCACCAGGCTGTGCGGCTTGCCTTTTGGGTGGGGAGTCTGCTTCCCCTCTTGCTGGGCAGCCCTGGCTGGAGGTGGGTCGCCAGGCTTTTATGTTTTTGATGTACTTTTTAGCAGTTCTGTCACTGAGTTTTTGAATTGCTGAGACTCTTCCTCTTTTTGAAAGTCTATTCTTATCTTTTTGGTTGTGAGCCTGAGCCTTTAATGGCTGTGCCCGCTCTCCAGCCCAACAGTCTATTCTTATAACAAGGTCACCAAATGCCTAAATCTCTGTAAGGTTAACTCTTTATCAAATGTATATTGTGAGGGAGGAGGAGGCGTAACCATGGAAGCTGTTTCAACCTAAAATCTGCTCAGATTTAGTTAACTAGTGGATTCTGTCTTTCCATAGTCTTCTTGTAAGGCAATATTACCAACTAATCTTTTCGATTCCTTTTTAAAGCGGGCCTGACTGAGTTTAGTGTCCACCACTATGAAGTGTAAATCTGGGAATTTTTTCAGTTATCTCAACTTTCTTTGCCCATTAGAGTGCTCCAAACTCCCTATACCTGGAGACTCTGTGGCCTACTGTCTGCTCATATAAGGAACACTCAGTCCACCACCGACTCTGCTGAGTCAGCTCCCACAGCTTAGTGTGATTCTAACACACACTAGAGTGAGAAGCACCGATTTAGAACTTGGCACTTTGCCTGGTCATTTGAACCTGACCCTCTCTGTATCAGGGAGGTGAGGCGACAAGCCCAGCAGTAACAGCTGTGCCAAGAACAGGCAGCACCCGGGGGACGCAGACACTTCGCATCATACCAAGTCCTGCTTGCACAGGAAGACAACCACTAAATATCGGCTGCCTTGGAAGGGGACCTCAGGGACATCTGCAGGCTGTGGAGCAGGAGGAAAGGGTGGAACAGGAAAGGGAGGAAAGCGAGTTCCTGCACTCCCAAACCCACACTTAGTCTAGGTGCTACTTCCCCCTTTTTAGTCCACAGCTCTGCCCATCACCCCTCTGCTTGACCTTTTTCTCTAGTTGCATTTTGCCCCATATTAGAACGGCGCTATCTAAAACTTCCCCATGAATTAGAAAGCTTAAGTCTTCGGGGACTGAATGTGCCTGTTTTCCTAGTTTGGCAGTTCTGTGATTTTATGGTGTAGTCATGGTGAAATCTGAGTCATCTTACCATAGCTGGTGCCAAAGAGGGTGTAGGGGAGGCAGCTACAGGCAAACCAGGGCTCAGAAGAGCTGGGGGACCAGTAACCGCCAGACACCTTCCTTTATTTCCAGAGACGCGCTACTCCGGATCCTCAGTGTGCTTAGACAAATTGTTCCAAGCTCTAGGGTTCAAAGAGTTACCGCAGCAAACGTATTTAGAGATGTAGCTACAAGGATAGAAGCATCTTTTCAGACAGTCGTTTCTCAGGGTTTCAAGTGGCATTAGCTAACCTTTTTTTTTTTTTTTGCCAGAATGTTTTTTCATTACGTCCTTAAACAAAACAACAACAACAAAAACCCAGGGCCAAATCCAGGCCTGTGCCCCTCTTGTAAAGCAAACTGTAACTTTTTCTTAGAGAGGAAAACAGCATACTTTAACTTTTTTAATCTTAAGGAAGAAGTTTTTCTCTGTCCTCTTTCATACACACTAAATGGCTACCAGTATATACCCACTGGCTTGCGTGTGTGTTCCGGCACGCGCGCTGGCCATTTCTTTAAAATCTGACTCATAGTCTGGAGGACAATGATTGATTTTTTTCCACTTCACATCGCTGCTGTGAATCTATCTGCTCACAAGGATGGGCCTGTTTATTCGCTCCGGGCATTGCAGGGAGAGCGCTAGAGTAAACAAGCCCAGATTGAGGGCGGCGGGGAAGTGGGCGCTCCGTTTCCCGCGGGCCGCAGGGAAGGTGCGGCGGGCCAGGTGGGGCCGAACCTGCAGAGACCGCTTTCTCCCCGGGACGAGCCAGCGCCATTGTGATGCGGTGGGCGGGGTGAAGCCATCGAGTCCTGCCTCAATTTAGGGCTCCCCGCTTCCAGGCGCGCCCATTTCAGATCGCTGCACCCAGGTCTCGGGGGAAAACCCGGAGGAGGTGGCCGGCCACACCCGCCGCGGTGCGCGCTCTGCAGGCAGACGCCGGGATGCGGGGCTCGCGGCTGCTGGGCGCTGCCCACCTTCTCTGCCTGTGCGCGGCCGCGCTGGCCCTCCGTCCCCGGTAGGAACGGGCGGGCGCGGGCGGGGAGGGCGCGGGCCGGGCCGCGGCGCCGAGGGCAGCGGGCGGCAGGCGGGCTCTGGCCTGTGGACCGGCGGTCGGGGCTTGCTGAGGCTCTTTCTGGCTGCCAACACCTCTCTAAAGTACGTCTTTCTAGTTTCAGATCACATTGCCTCTAACTTTGGTATCTCAACTTTTTGCTCCTAAACAATGTGCCTCCTTTTCTCAGAAACTTTTTTTCCCCCTAAACAGGATGCTTCAGCTGTGATATAGTTGTCAGTGTGAGGTGCCCGAAACGTAGTGAGATTGCCATACCAGATGTTGAAGGAAGATAACTAAACAAGATATGAAAGTGCCCCGTTCCCAAAGCTGTGCGATTTAAAAAAAAAAAAAAAAATTCATTTTTTTCAGCTGTGTCATACCTTCAGCAGAGAAAACGATTTTTTAAACTTTTATTATTTTTGCATAGGGTTTCATTTTGTAGCCCAGGCAGGCTTCAGACCCTGGGCAGTTCTCCTGCCTCAGGCTGCGGGATTCCAGGCCTGCACCACCACACCGCCTGATTGGGACTTCCCGCTTTGCTCACCTCGCTGACACTTTATTTTCAGATGGTGATTTTGGTCTATGGGATCTGCTAAGTGGGTTTTTTTTTTTTTTTTTTCTTTTTTTTTTTTTTTTTGGGGGGGGGGCCCCCCTGCCCCCCCCGGGTCCCTGGAACCGTGTGTGTGTGTGTGTGTGTGTGTGTGTGTGTGTGTTCCTAAGCAAGTAATCACGCAGAGATGAGGTTGTCTGTGCAGAAGCTTGGAGGCTTGTACTTTGCAGTAACTTCTGCATGCTCTAGAAGGTGTCTTTTGCTCTGTGGCTCCTCCTCTGCACTGTAAGTGTTTGGGAATTACTGCTGTTTCTCTGGCAGTCCAAGCACTACTGAACAGCAGTGGAACCCTGTTAATTTTTACTGCAGTGCAGTAGTATGGACAGCCTCACTCTCCACGTGTGAGGTTAAGAAACTTGGTTTCTTGGGCCAATTCTAGGTACAGGCAGGGTGATCTCTGTGAGATGGAGGCCAACCTGGTCTACATAGTGAGTTCAGGCCAGCTGGAGTTAAGGGGGAGATCCTGTCTCAAAAAAAAAAAAAAAAAAAAAAAAAAAAAAAAAAAATAAAAAAAAAGAAAAAGAAAGAAAGAAACTTGGTTTCTCCTTTGTTGGGAACCCTAGGCCCAGCTTTCTGGTGATAGCCCCAGGGATCATCAGGCCTGGAGGAAATGTCACTGTTGCGGTGGAGCTTCTGGAGGACAGCCCCTCAGAGATCATGGTAAAGGCAGAGGTTTTCAAGACTGCATCAAACCAAACCGTCTCTGTTCTGGAAGCAGAAGGAATCTTTGAAAAAGGTGAGATAAACTGCATAGTCATATAGTCATAGTTGAAATATGATAATAAACCATGGAACCTGAATTTACAGCAACTTCTACAATTTCCATCTAATTCTCACTCCTGTCAAGTCTGAAACTGTCCCTGAGTGTTCTTCCAAATGGAGATTTAGAGACCCAGGTTCCTTCCACATGTGGCCCCATATGCAGCTGGAAGACTGCAAGGAGGAGCACAGAGTTTGTTATGTGGGAGGTGTTTGTGCCCTAGGCCCAGAAATGACATTTGCCACCTCTGCTAATGCTCAGTCAGCCAGGAGGCTGGGAAGCACAGGCTAGTGTATGCCAGAAGGGGCTAGTAATACCGTGCTTACTGGTGCAGTGGACTTTACTAAATAAACAATGCTAACTGGGTGCAGTGGACTTTACTAGCCAGTGGGAAGAAAAAGAAGAGCAACACAGTCCAGTTTTATGGAATGGTAGACCTGATTTTATGGACTAATAATAGTAAAAAAAAAAAAAACACCAAAAATAAATGGGAGGAAGTAACATGAAAAAGTAGCTTCATTTGTAAAAAGAACCATTTTTGGTTTCAAGTTTGAATTCTAATCTGGCCCAGGATTGTATTAGGCCAATGAATGTCTTCTTTTTCAGTACTAAGAGAAAAATAATTCTAGGAGTTATCACTTAATACTGAAGATATTGATACTTAAAATGGGAAGTTATTATAATTTTTCCTGGTTGCAAGAGCACTGTATGTCCAGTGATTACACCTTGATAAACACTGGCATTAAAGGGAGTAAACGCAAATCACTGGTGATTCTGGCACTCAAATCTAAATGCTATTAACTAAAACCATATTACAGTAGGAACTGAGGCGTAAATTGCTATGAATTTAGGAGTCAACTTAAAAAAAAATCACTTAAGGGGTTGGAGGGATGGCTCAGCCATTAAGAGCACTGGCTGCTTTTCCAGAGGACCTGGGTTGGATTCCCAGCACCCACACGGCAGCTAACAGTCATCCTTAACTCCAGTTCCAGGGGCTTTGACACCCTCTTCTGACTCCATGGGCATTGCATGACACAGGTGCACTTAAATACACACAGGCAATAATAAATAAAATATTTTAAAAAATCACTTAAGAGTGAAGAGTAGATGAGATTCAACAACTGTCCTTTACGTGAATGTTGATCTTTACCAGCATAGAGACATTGACACCATCATCAAATGTGCTTCTTTGCACAGGAAGTTGACTGGCTGGGTGGGTAAATGGGATGGGAATCAGGAGGAGGGTATGCTGGGGCCAGGCTGTTTCTCATGTGGGGAAGCAAATTCAGGGAAATGAGGCCTTGTTTCCCTGGAGAGGAAGTGTGGGTTAGTTTTAAAAATTGGAGCTTTTAGCTGGGCATGGTACTGCACACCTTTAATCCCAGTACTTGGGAGGCAGAGGCAGACAGATCTCTGTGAAATCGAGGCCAGCGTGGTCTACATATCAAGTTCCAGGCCAGCTATGTCTACAGGGAGACCCTGTCTCAAGAAAACAGAACAAAACTGAGCTTTGTGTGTGTGTGCACACGTATGTGTCTATGTGTGCACATGCATGTGGATGCCAGAGGACAACCTCATGTCATTGCCAAGAAGAAGCTGATGCCTCCCAGGTGCTGGGATTAAAGGTAAGGTGAGTGCCACCACACCTCTTTTTTTCTTTTTTTTTTTTCTTTTTTTCTTAGGGCCTCCCTATAGCCCCAGCTGTCCTAGAACTCACTATGTAGACCAGGCAGTCCTTGAGCTCACAGAGATCGGCCTGCCTCTGCCTCCCTAGCGCTGGGATTAAAGGTGTGCACCACCACACCCGGCCCCCACCTTGTTTTATGAGATAGGCTCTCTCACAGCCCTGGAGCTCACTGATGAACTGGGCCTTCACACTACTGTGATACTAGTTGTATGATCCTGGGCAGGTCTCTTAAACTGCTGTGAGCATCAGTTTCCTCACCTGGGAAATGGAGGTAATGAAATTGACCTCTTCCTGCAGTTATCAAGTTAAAACCTAGCATGTACTACCTATGGGGCACTCAGTACACAATAACTGCTAATATCAACAATAATATTAGAGAAGCAGATATAGAAACATATGGGGGCAGACACTAATTTTGTTACTGAAGTATAATTTCTGAAAATGAACAAATCCCTGTTTTGTGGTAGCTAAGGAAACACTGAAGTGTCAGATCCCAGGAGATAATACGAAGTTCTGTCTTCACTATATGTCCTTTAAGAATTTATGATTTTGGGGCTGGAGAGATGGCTCAGCAGTTAAGAGCACTGATTGCTCTTGTAGAGGACCCAGGTTCAAATCCCAGCACCCACATGGTGGCTAACAACTGTAACTCTAGTTCCAGGGGATCTGACACCCTCTTCTGACTTCTGCCAGCATTGGACGGTATGGGTGCACTTATATACATGCAAGCAAAACACTCATACACATTAAAAAATAATAAATAAAATATTAAAAAAGAATTTATGATTTTGACTCTAGTAAGGTGGCAGTTTTACTGTAATGTAGAGGTCCAGAATCACATGGTACATATTTGGGCTTTGCTTGGACAGTTACACACTCTCGGTTCAGAGTCCTGTTCTTTTCTATAGTCTTCTTCATTGGTTTCTCGTTTTTAACAAATATCACCTGCCCTGGAGGTGCATATTATCGTGCCTTGGTTTTCATTATAGTTCTAGATTTTTCTTGTGGGAGGAGCATCCCCCATATGCTTAAGATTAGAATGGAAAACTCTGCCCTGAGACTGGAGTGGATCCCTAAAAGGAAAGTGGGAAAATGCTGCTTTTTTCACTGGGTGCTTCCTGACTCAGTTGACATCACAGCCATTGGCACTCACACTGCTGGGAGCACTCCCCTCATTCAAGGAGAGCCTTCCTTACTCTACCATGTGGCTCAGCATTGTTCTCAGAGCAGATGCTTCCTGTAATGCTAGAACCTGAGGGTGAAGACACTGCTCCCTCCTTTCCCTCACATCCTTTCCTTTATCTGACTCCTGCAGTTGTAACAGTGTGCAGAAGATGATGACTTCCAAATCTGCAGGGGCTGATCATTATGGAATTCATGTTTTATTTTTTCCCACCACATAAACGCAAACAAATTCATTTTTGATCTGATTACTTCATCAGTTTCCTGAGGAAATTTCTCAAGAAAAGGTTAGTTTTAGCAGAGATTTGTCTCCTAGCAGAGCTAAGGAGGGGGACTGTTTCTAGAAATATTCCTGGGACAGGGTTGTGTGCCACCACATCAGTATATGCTTCTAGCTTAATTTGTGTCAGAAATGGTATTATCACTATTACTAAAGGAATCAAATTATCAAATTACAGAATGTGTTTTAATTTAATTTTTCTTTCCTTTTTTTTTTTTTTTTTGGTGTTTTGAGACAGGGTCACATGTAGCCTTGGCTGACCTTAGTTTTGAACTTCTGATCCTTCTGCCTGAGTCTTCTAAATTCTAGATTACGGGCATGTGCCACCATGTACAACAAAGATGTACTTTAGACCGAAAAGTATGGCTTTTATTCAGGGAAGAATTCATTTGTTTGTTTGATAGATGGGGAAATTTGATTTGATTGTGTGTGTGACTTGTCTTTTAGAAAGTTTTTCTTCTAAGGTTTATGGAATTCTGTTTTTCAGTGGTGAGATTCGGAGTTTCAGGTGAACTCATTATCACCTTAGTACCACTCTCAGCAGCAGTTGTGTTATCACCATCATCTCTACGTGGAATATGCATAAGTTCATAATCTTGTCTTCCTTTATATGCAAGAGTTAGTTCAACAGACACAATTGACAAAACACAGTGAAAACTTAACAGATAATAAACACCAGAGAGGGGGCTGGAGAGATGGCTTAGTGGTTAAGAGCTTATACTGCTCTTGCAGAGGACCTGAGTTAGGATCCCAGGACCCACATTGGTGCCTTTCAACTGTGTGTAACTCCAGCTCTAGAGGGATGCCTCTGGCCTTGGTGGGTACTTATACACACACACACACACACACACTAACACACACACATACACACACACACACACACACACACGAGGTTAAAAACAAGAACAACAAAGCAGAGTAGATGGGGCAGCACTTGCTTGGGAATCTACATTGTGGGGTAAAGAGTGAGCCTTCTTTCCTCTTCCCTTGTCAGTTCTTAACTCTTTTTGATGTCCTTGAAATCATAATCTTCATTTTATTTTCCCTTCTCCAACTTGAAAATTTCATTTTTAACCATCCACTATTTTTCTTGAACAAAATTCACCTCAAATAATAAACAATAGTGGAAGCTTATAAATTCATCACCTCTAGTTTCCTGTAAACCTGATTTAAGAACAAAGCCTGACCTGAAGACACCAGTGGAAACGTGGGGACTCTACCTGGTGTCTCTGAGTGCCTGCCCACCTGGAGGCTCTGCTTTTTTATGCTGCCAGGCCTCTGTCTTCCTGCAACTCTGTATCCTCTGATAACTTGCTTTTTCTTTTTGTGCTAAAATCTTGCAGACTTAGTGGAATCTATTTGTCTTCTATCTTTTTTATAATTTTATTTATTTATTTTTATTTTATGTGTATGTGTATATTGCCTGCATGTAGGTAAGTGCACCCATGTTGTGCAATGCCCGCGGAAGAGGCTGTTGGATTCCCTGGAACTGGAGTTACGGACAGCTGTTAGCTGCCATGTAGGTGCTGGGATTCGAACCCAGGTCTTCTGTAAGAACAGTCAGTTTGTCTTCTATTTTTTTAATAGCTAAAAAATCTGCTTTATCCTTTAATATTTTCTCCTGTTGAGTATGGAATATTAATATTTTACTTTCTGTAACAATTGAAATATTTGAGATATTAGCTGAAAAACTTTTTAAAAATTATTTTCATTTTATGTGTATGAGTGTATTGCTTGCATATATGTAAGTACACCTATGTCTTTCAATACCCAAGGAGGTCAGAAGGCAGTGTCGAATTCCACCAGAACAAGAGTTGTAGATAGTTGTAAGCCGCCATGTGGGCACTGGAAATCAAACCCAGGTCTACAAGAGCAGTCAATGCTCTTAACTGCTGAGCCGTCTCGCCAGCCCCAAACCTGAAAAACTTTAAAAAAAGAATGATCTGCCGGGCGTGGTGGCGCTCCCCTTTAATCCCAGCACTTGGGAGGCAGAGGCAGGCGGATCTCTGTGAGTTCAAGGCCAGCCTGGTCCACATAGTGAGTTCCAGGCCAGCTGGGGCTACAGGGAGACCGTTTCAAAAAAAAAACAAAAAAAAACCCCAACAACAACAAAAAAGAAAAAAAAAAGAATGATCTAATCCTGGGTGTGGTGGCACACGCCTTTGATCCCAGCACTTAGGAGGCAGAGGCAGGTGGATCTCTGTGAGTTCAAGGCCAACCTGTTCTACATAGTGAGTTCCAGGACAGGCTGGGGCTACAGGGAGACCCTGTCTCAAAAAGACAAAAAAAAGTCTAGTTCAGTTAGGATGGTCTTCGGGTGGAGACAATGTTGTCAACTGTGCTTTTCATCTGTGTAGATCAAGATCAGTCCCATGGCTCTTTGAAAGTATATTAATTAGCATAGTGTGTGGGTGGATCTTTTAGGGCAGGTTTTCACAGGCAGCTTTGCAAGTGGAAATCAGTCTGAACCTGTAGTTAGGTGAGAATTTTAAAGGGTATAGGCTTTTCATTCACTATCTTTGCTATTGTGTGAGATATGTATTAACAGTGGGGTGAAGGCTGACGATAAAGGACCTCAGTATACTAGGCTTGCTTGGCTTTGGAGCCAGATTACCTGGTTGCAGGAGACTGTCAAGATTTCTGCAGGTTTCTGTTTTATCATCTAATAAGTAGTGATTTCTGACTTATGTGATATACACTTATTGTGAGGATTAAATGAAGAAATATAGTTAAAACACTTAACAGGTAGGAATTGTTCACTGCTGTTAGTAGAAGAGAATAGCAACCATTCATGTCCAGGCAATTATCAATCACCTATTGAGATGACCCTGGACTAGGAACTCTCTAAAAGGCCTTTCACTAAGGGGGAATCAGAAGGCATTTAGTACCTTAAATCAAATATTGTTTGATTATAGTGCCTGGGACTTTACATTTAATATTTAATGTCCTGTGAAGTAGGCACTATTATGCCAAGTTTGGAGATGAGGGAACTGAACTGAAGAGAGAACATTAGGTTTTCCTGACTTGAACAGGTCAGTTAGTAAATGGCAAAGCCTGAACCTGATTCTGTCTGGGGTTCAGAGGCTGTAGATCTGGTGGAGTTACCGTCCTCTAACACCATCTTCACATTTACTTGCAGTATATTAGACTCACATCATATGAAATCAAATTTGGATCTACAGAAATACAGGATGAGTCAGGTATGGTGATGCACTGCTGCAACCCCAGCACTGAGATGGCTGAGCAGAAAGACTGAGAGTTTGAGGCCAGCCTGGCCTCTATAGTGAGACTGTCACGAAACAGAACAGAACAAAACAAAGTAAAACAGATAATAGCAATGATGAAAAGAGCAGCAGAAAGAACAGTAAGATCAAATGCTACCTCTTCTCTAACTTCTTATGACCACTGAAGAGTTTGGGATCCTGGAGGGACATCAAAGAAGTTGGTTGGATCACCTCATTTATGGCTAAGGAGACTGTAGAGAGGCCTGGTGTTTGGGGCCCTGTCTGAGGTCAAGCTGTTATTGGTGGCAAAGCTGGAGATGGATCATAGTTCTCCAAATCTTCAGGCAGTATTCCATTATCCTCTAGAAAACTACCCTAACATATGGAGAACTGTGTTTAAGGTCTAGGATATATTTAAAATGTTGATTCTGTATGGAAGATCAAAGGGTAGGGGATCTTAAAAACACCTGTGCATTTGTACTAGTCAGCTCAGGGTGGGGTCGTTCTTTATGGATGACTGGTTCTGCATCTGCAACTGGGCTAGGAACACTAGAGATTTTTAAGAAATTAAGTTCTATCATCATGTTTCTCAAAGTGTGAATTGTACTTATACAAGTGTTGATTCATGGCCACCCTTCAGACGTGGGCAAAGTACTGCGTCTTACCAATGTTAAATGAGAACAACTACCTGTCAGTGTTTTCCAAATTGTGTTTGACCAAGTGGAAAGCCTGGGAGTGAGAGGCAAGCCCCAGCAAGCTGATGACTCACTGCCGAGAGAGGGCCCCTCCCGGACTTCTGAACCTGCTGCTGAAGCAGCCCCCAATCTTAACACTTGGTGTTAATTTTCAGCAGTGGAAAAACGTGTTTTGGGATTTGATTGTGAATCAGTGATTGAAGTTGAAAGTAAACACTAATTCTCAAAACTCCAAGTTAAGCATGCAGTGTTCTACTAAACAGTCATTGTCCTCATGACTCACTGGAGGGTGGTAGAAAGAGAAAGTGGATCCCGTAAGAGTTTGGGCTGGGTTACTGTTGATCCTTCCTATTCTGTTAAGACAGCTTTCTGATGCTGAAACTTGTCTTTTCTCGAAGATGATTCTCTTCATTAATTTAGTATTTTGTGAATGAATAAGGGGTGGGGGGAACAAGAGGATGGATAGGCGCCAGAAGAATAACATGAAAATAAAACTGTAAAGCTGAGTGTTGTGGCTCACACCTGTAGTCCCAGAATTTGGGAGGCTAAGGCAGGGCAGGAGGATTGCCATGAGTTTGAGGTCAGTTTTTGGTTTCAGAGTGAGACCTTGTCTCAAGAAACCAAACCCCACCTTCCCCAAAAAAGTGCAAAGAACTCGATCACTGGGTACTACTTTATAGGTAGATAGGAGTGAGAAGTTCAGGGTGCTATTAGTAGTGTTATATGTAACACAAGGGACTGTGCATCCAAAAACTACTGGGCCAGGCCTGGTGGCACACACCTTTAATGCCAGCACTCGAGAGGCAGAGCCAGATGGATCTTTGTGAGTTCTAGACCATCCTGGTCTATATATTGAGTTTCCAGGCCAGCAAGGGGTACAGAGTGAGACCTTGTCTCAGAGAAAGGCTGTAAAAGGGGTGAGATAGCTCACCAGGGTAAGATACTTCCCACCAAACCTGGCAACCTGAATTCAGCCCCCAGGATCCAAATGGTGGGAAGAGAGAACTGACTCCACAAAACTGTCCTCCGACCTCTGCAGGTTTGCTGTGGCATGCACATATACTCACACAAATAAATCAAAATTTAAAAAGCTACAGAAGGATTTTGAAAGGTTTTGCCATAAAGAAGTGGTAAATGTTTGAGGAAGTAGATCTGTTTAATCTGAAATTTAAACCTTACACAATGTATAAATGCATTGAAATATCACATTGTACTTCATGAATATGTATAATTTTGTGTGTCCATTAGTTATTATAGAAGAAAAAATATTTCTGGCATGAAAGATAGGGTCAATGCTAGTGCCATATACCACTAACGGTGTCTAGATGGTTGGAGGAGTTTTTCCCTCTTGTGTATTTACATACATATGAAATTCCATGTAGTTTGAAAAGTGTTTCTTATGTATGACTCTGTGCTTGGTACTGTTACCTTGTTACTTCCATAGGGACAAAGATGTCCATTCATAAATGTCCCAGCTCTGCTATGGCATATTTTGTGTTTGGTAAGAACCATTAATCCATTCTTTAGAGAAGGGAACCATTCTTTACAGAAGGGAAGGGTATGCTGGAGGAAAGAGCTGATGGCCGGAAATGGCTTTCGTGGGAGGAAGAGAGCAGAGATTTTTGTATGTGTTTTCTGAAAACATGCTTCATTCTTCTTTGGAAGTAAGTTTGGAGAGGCAGCAGGTGGGGATGTCCAACTGTTTTGAAAGTGTAGCTCTGTAAGGCATTGTTTTTGTAGAGACTAACAGTATGTAATACTAAGAATCCATGATCTGTACAAGAGAGACAGCTTAGGGAAGAACAAGACTGATGCAGAAGGTTGGATGAGGGAAGAGTCAACAGAAAACAATGACAGAGAGGAGCCCGAGGTGGGCAGATGAAAGATGGTGTGATGTCTCAGAAAGCCAGGAAAAGGGAGGAGAGACTTCTAAAAAGGAGGTCTATCGTAAGTCTTTGAGACAGAATTTAACTGTGTAGCCCAGGCTGGCCTTAAACTTGTGATCCTCTTGTCTCTGCTTCCTGAGTGCTGAGATTTACAGGTGTGTGTTTCTACCCCAGCACTCCCTTTTCATTTTATGAAGGAAAAAAAGGAAGAGAATGGATAAGAAATATTTTGACGCATAAAGTTGAGATGAAGAATAAGACTAAAGCACAGTTTTAGGAACTCTTTGGCAGTTTCCTAGCTCTAAATTGTGCAGACCTGGCCACCTTGTTATAGGATGTGGGGAACATCGAAAAGAAAAAAAACGTGAGATGGGAGCTATTATTCCCTGGTGGTGGTGGTCTAAGCTGGGTCACTGCTGGACTGTGAGACACTGGATTGCAAGGCCTGGAACTTGTCTTGTGTGTATAGGGTGGGGGTGGGGAAGGAAAGGACCGCTTGTGATGATTTAAAATTTATTTGTTATTTTTGTGTGTTTTGCCTGCATATATGTAAGTGCACCCATGTGTGCAATGCCCATGTAGGCCAGAAGAGGGCGTCAGATCTCCTGGAACTGGAGTTCTGGATGGTTTTTAGCTGCAGTGTGGGTGCTGAGAACCAAACACTGATCCTTTGCAAGAGCAGCCAGTGTTCTTAATTGCCAAGCCATCTTTGTAGCTCTAAAAAGTGGCATTTTGACTTATCATTTCTTGGTCTGGCCCAAGATAATAATTGTAACAAAGGTTTAGCTACAGGACTTGAGGAGGAATATAGTAGAGCCTAGTCTTCCTTACTTCCCTGCTCTTTACTTCTCCCTGGAAATTATCGAATTGGCTTTCTTTTTTATTATTATAAATTTTATTTATCTATTT
>NW_008348862.1:634395-641731 GCF_000622305.1 Nannospalax galili
GTGCATGTAGGTAAGTGCACCCGTGTTGTGCAATGCCCGAGGAGGACAGAAGAGGCTGTCAGATCCCCTGGAACTGCAGTTGTTAGCTGCCATGTGGGTGCTAGGATTCAAATCCACGGTCTTCTGTAAGCACAGTTAGTGCTCTTAACTGCTGAGCCATCTCTCCAGACCTATTAGCTTTCTTTTTAAAATTATTCACGTGTATTCATTGTGCAAAACAATATTTCATGATGATATTTTCATACATGTGTGTCACACTCTGCTCAGATCCACCTTCTGTCCTGTGCCTTCCCCACCCCTCTTATTCTCCCTTCCCCTTTACAAGCAGCATCTTCTACTTTCATGCCACACAGACACACACACACACACACACACACACACACACATATATATATATATATGAAGTTATATATGTATTTCAAATCAAGCTTTCTCATAGGAGTGAGGACACATGGTATTTGTCTTTATGAATTGCCTTTCTTTGCTTGCAAGACTGGATGAATTAGTTCCAAGTTTTGGTGGGGGTGTAGCAGTGGGTAAGCAGGTCTGTAGGACTTTTAGTTCTGAGGAAATGATTCATGAATTCAAATCTGAAAAAAGAAAAAAAATCTGAAAAGCAGATTGGTTGGTGAAGTTGGAAATAAGTGGGGAGGAAAGTTTTCTAAGAATACGTGGTAGCTTCCCTTTGCCAGGGCAAAGTTAGGAATTTGTTTATGAAAATGTAGCTGCAGAAATGATTTAGTATTAACAAGCTGAAATTGTGCTGGAACATGTCTAATCTCTTCAGGAATATAGGGAAGGCATTTATTATTGTGAGCATTTCCAGCATTTATTAAATGCCAGACTGTATGTGGCACAATTGTGTGTGACAGAGTATTTGACTGCTGCACGGAGTTCTTGTCCATGTGCTTGTTCCAGGGAAGTGAAAGAGACTGATTTCAAATGCTTGAGTGGATGGTGAGGCTCGTGGGAGTGCTGTGCTGACAGCTTCAAGGTCGTGTTAGGCTTGCTGGATTAGAAAGCTAGATGAATTAGCTTCACTATACATGGATGATTCTGGTTGAGGAAGGATGGTTGCTTACACGGTGCTTAAATTAACAACACGGATAAGATGAAAAGCTGACTATCCAAATACTAACACAAGAGTGCGTGAGTGAAAGAGAACAACGAGAGGGAATGAGAGATTATGTTTCAGAGACAGTTTTGGAAGGGATAGCTGGGTCTGTCCTGCACTGTTTGGGAGGCACAGTATGTCAGAATGGAAGTTCTAGAGCTGCACTGAAACTGAACTCTTGAATCACAAAATAATTGTACTTACCTCACAGTACTGTAGTGAGGGTTAAATGAGATTATGCTTTATCTGCACCATCTCATATGGCAGCCATTAGTCACATGTAGTTTCTGAGTATACGAAATGTGGCATGTATGAATTGACATGAGCTATGAATATAAAGGGCGTGCTGAGCTGGGCATGGTAGTGCATGACTTTAGTCTGAGCATTTGAGAGGCAGAGGCAGGTGGCTCTCTGTGAGATAGGGGCCAGCCTGATCTACATAGAGAGTTATAGAGAGTTCTAGGTCAGCGGGGGCTACAGGGAGAACCTGTCTCAAAAAACAAAAAACAAAGAACAAAGTAAAAAAAAACAAAAAACAAAAAAAACTACATACTGGATTTTGAATATTGGTATGAAACAACAACAACAACAACAACAACAACAACAAAACCCCCAACAAGCATAAGTTTTGAACATACTGGGTGAAATAAAGTGTTTGTTATTAATTTAACCCAATTCCTTCGTGTGTGTGTTAATGCATTTCTTTAGAACACGTATCACAAAGTCTGCACATGGTAACCATTCAGGGAGCTGTAGCTGTTTTCTCCCTGGTATCCTCTGTATCAGATATTAATACTAGTGCTTCCTTCTGAGCACAGGCTTGTGGCATTAGTCCGAGCCTCTCTGTTGGTGACTGACTTTGGCTTCAGTGGACTCTCAGCCTTACTCCTTGAGGAAGGAGGAAGTATTCCCCACAGAGTGCTCTGCACCACAGGGGGTAGCAAACGTGTTGTGCAAAGGGTGAATGTAGTAGATTTTGCTGACTGATGGTCTTTATTGTATGAATGAAGCCTCCTTTACAGCCTCAAAGCAGCTGTAGACTTAAACAGACGAACATGGCTGTGCATCAGTTGAAAGAGAGAGAAAGAGAGAGAGAGAGTCTTTTTGAGACAGGGTCTCCCTGTAGCCTCAACTGGCCTCGAACTCGCTATGTAGACCAGGCTGGCCTCCATCTGACAGAGTTCTGCCTGTCTCTGCTTCTCTAGTGCTGGGACTAAAGGCGTGTACACACCCAGCTCCTCCTGTTTGTATATTTTTGACCTACAGTGAAATAACATTCTTCTTTTTCCTGTTCATCTGTTTAAAAGTGCAAAATCCTTCTTAGTTCATGAACTACACAGAAAACAGGCACAGACCAAGTCTGGCCCATAGGTGTGCCCTGCACATATAGAAGCCAAGAACCTTGCCTGACCCTTTCTCATTTGCATTTAACCTTGGTTTATACTGTGCCATTTCATTTGTTTTACTTTTAGTGGGTTTTGCCCTTATTTCAATGAGCAGTCTAAACGGAATGAAACTTTTTGTATGAATCTCGTATTTATTGAACTATTTATAAGCAAAGGAGCAGGAGAGAAAAACAGGAGTGTGAAAGAGACCAAGGGGTTTTTTTTCTTCATTTGAAACCACTTGTATTTTCTGCAAAGATTCAAGTCACTGAATAGTTTTTTTAGTCTCACATGAAGAAGAAACATTGTATTTTTTTGGTCTTTTTGAGACAAGGTCTCCCTGTAGCCCCAGCTGGCCTGGAACTCACTATGTAGACCAGGCTGGCCTTGAACTCACAGAGCTCAGCCTGCCTCTGCCTCCCGAGTGCTGGGATTAAAGGCATGTGCTACCACACCTGGGGGAACGTTGTATTTTATTTTATTTTATTTATTTATTTTTGGTGTTTTGAGACAGGGTCTCCCTGTAGCCCCAGCTGTCCTGGAACACTCACTACTTAGACTAGGCTGACTTCAAACTCATAGATTTGCCTGCCTCTGCTTCCTGAGTGCTGGGATTAAAGGCCTACATGATCATGCCTGGCCACAGAAAGCTTGTGGGTCTTTCTGAGACAGGGTCTCCCTGTAGCCCCAGCTGACCTGGAACTCACTATGTAGACCAGGCTGGCCTTGAACTCACAGAGATCCATCTGTCTGCCTCTGCCTCCCAAGTGTTGGGATTAAAGGTGTGCTCTATTACGCCCTGCGAAACATTGTATTTTAAATTTCTATCTTACACAGATTTCTGGTAGAAACTACTTCTCATGTTGTCAGTTTGGAAGTGAGAGACCTTTTTGCATAATGAGAGAACACTTGATAAACTGGTGAAGACTAAAAGCTTTTAAGTAACAATAGGGACAATAAACTTCAGTTCATTATTGCCCATGACAGTATGACAAAGGGCTGTGGAAGACATTAAGCCTCAAATATTAAGTTGGCTATGTAGAGAGTGGAAAATTCATTTTTTTCACAGAGTATTTCTGGACCTAGTTTTATTTCCAATTATACACTGCTCTTTCCTGCCGACACGTCTCCAGAACTGTTTGGTGAGGACAGATGTTGGAAGAGGCAGCATATAGTATTACAGAGCATGTTTGAAAAGTTAAGGGAAGGCTAGTTTTTGTGTATGCTTATTACACAACTTAAAAATAGCCTTGACTCTATTTGTAAATCAAATGGCCAGTTTTCAGGCTGTGCCAAGTGTGAAGCCTGAAAACAAGACTTCTTTTGAGTTGGCGGTGCAGAGGAGGAGGCAGTGATCGGGATGCGCTTTGAGATGGGCATTCTCTGGTTGTATGTGAAAATGATTGGAGTTCACAGTTATCTAGATTAACACTGAGCAACTTCAGGTAACAGTGCATCTTCAGCTAGCGATTGAGAGGAGTGTGTGCCACCTTTGAACAGGCCATAGCTGTTTTTGAGGAGGACATTGCCAAAAGAGAAAGAAACTGTTCACAAGAGTTTGTAAATGCTGTTTATCTAATTCTCAACCTAGCAACAGCAGAGAAAGAGATTATTATTTCCTCATCCACACTGTCCCCTTTCTAACCCCCTAGTTTTATGTTTTGGTAATGCAAGTTGTTGCTAAAATGTTGTAACTTTCAAATAAGTCCTCTGCTAGGACTTAATAAATGTCTAGGAAATTCCAAGCTGTATTCTTACATTTAGAGCGACGGTAACAATAAAAATGTTAAGCGTTTAGAGTTGCCATTTTAATGAGGATTCATGAGACCAGTGGTGGGTTTCAGGTTGGGTCTGTCTACAGGGTCTGTTCTGCTCCCTTTCCATCCGGGACTAGCAGAGCTGAGACATGTCTGCCTCTGAACTTTCACTTCCGGTGCTGCATCTTTCCTGGTCCTGTGACTGATGTGGTCATGAGCCTGTAGTGGGACCCTGGTATGCAACTCCTCCTCCAGCTTTGCTCTAATGAGAAAACCCTTCAAACCTCTGAGTCCACTAACAGCTACAATAGGAAAAAAATAGTTCTACATTGAAATGAGGTTTCCTGAACTTTAGGTCTAGTGAGCTTGTTTGGAAAGCCAGAATGCTTGTTTTCCAATTAACCAGTCTGTGAGATTTATTTGGATTGAAGACTCCCAGCTGTTTTCTGCTTTCTCCTTGGTTGACGTCACTTGAGTAGAAATCAATGCCCATATCCCCGCCCCTCTTTGTAAATCTGCTGGTCATGGGAGGTGACCTGTGTGTGAGACCAGGGTAGAGAGGAAGCACATTGCTTCCGCCATTCAGTGGGCGGACAAAATAGCTAACCCTGAAGATTATCCCAAAGTAATGAAAAATACCTCTTGGAAATGGGGTTGCTGGTTTGTTGGGGCACAGCTTTCTGAAGTTCAGTTGATTCTGGTGTGGGACATTATGGGGCTGCTGTATTGTAGTACTCGAGTCCCTTGCAGAAGGGTTCCTTCAAGTAAGCTGCTGTGAATGTCAGTTGACTGAACCTTGGGGCTTTGTGACCCCATTAGTTAGGGCCAACTTGCTTCCTCTCAATGGCCTGTCTAGGTTCTAGAATCCACATAAAGCCAAGGAGAACAAGGAATCCAAAACGATTGAGATTGTAAACCTCTGTGATGGAGAAAGTGGGGGCATTTGCAAACAGGCCATCCAGGTGGTGAAACGTGACCATAACCTGCAGTACAAATTGCTGAGAGACTGCTCAGAGCAGGGTCTGGTGCTGGGGCTGGAGAGCCTGGCTGTCAGCTCAGAGCCTTGGTGACCCTGGGGCTCCAGATTTCATTTATAAAAGGATAATAGAATTGTTGGAACATTAGCTCAGAAAACCTCTGTTCCTGGAGCTCTTACTTTGAATGGAAGTCTCTACACTGAACTGAACTGAAATTGAAAAGCCTGTGTAAAGCACTGGCTGAGCCTGGCCAAACAGTCAGAAGAACTGTGATGTTCATGATTCACTTGAACATGTTGGGTTGGGGCTATAGCTCACTGGAAATGCATGTCTTGTTTGTATTCACAAAATTGAAAGGAACTGTCAGATCTGTAGGCTGTTTTACTGTTTCTAAGTAAAAACCTAGGAATTATTTTCTCCAGGATAGGGCTACAGAATAGAGCCACTGGACCCTGAGCTTACTGATTTGGCTAGGCTGACCGGCCTATGGGTTCCAGGGATTCTCCCTTCTCTGATTTCTAGCACTGGGGTTAAATGTGCACACTACCACACATGGCTTTTTATGTGGGTGCTAGGAATCAGAAATCAGGTCCTCATGTTTGTATTGCAAGCACTTTGCCAAACGACACCCTATCATCCTTGTAATACTTTTAATACCTCTCCATGTGTGGGGAGGTATCTGGTAAGATACACTGTCCATACAGCAAATTCTGCTCTGTGGATGATAGTCTCTATTTCATTTTTTCTTGCTGTAATATAATATTTAAATATTTCAGCACAATATTTCACAGGGTCTTTGAAAACACCATGCCTTTCTTCAATAAAACAGAAATAAAACAAAACTTTTCTTTTGGGAGCTGGAACCCAGGGCTAGGCATATAATCTACTACTAAGCTACAACTGTAGCCAACACATAGTTTTGAAAGATAGCGTTCTCCCCTGTCCCATTTCTTCCTTCAGACCAGAAGTGTTGCCTTTTAAGATTTAGCCCTGAGCCCTCTGACATCCTCTCTGCATATTCTCTCTCCAGCCACACTTATGATTATAACTGATCTCAAATTCACCCCTGAGAGAAGTGCTTCCTCTTCCCTAAGTATATGTAGAGACTCTCCTGTTTGTTTTTGCAACTAAACCAATCAACAGCTGAAAAATAGATTTTGTCAAGTAAATTGCCTGTATTTATGGTTTTAACAAAGGTTTTTACCAAGTGTAGTTGCTTTATGGTATAGCTTTTCAGTTTCATTAAAATTCAGTGTAGAATGTAAGTATCCCACTAAAAGTGAAAGCTTAAACACCAGAGATCATCCTCTCCCAAAGCACATCTTTATGAATACCTGATGGGTGTGAAATCAGAATGTCAGAGACATCTATCTGTACTTCCATGCTCACTGCAGCCCTATTCCTAATAGCTAAGAAATGGAAGCAACTTAGTGTCCGTTACAGATAAACGGGTAAGGAAAATACTTACAGTGGAATACTGTTTGGCTTTGAGAAAGGAAATCCTGCCTTTTACAACAACATAGGTGGTACTGAGGGCATTAAGTGATCTCATTATATATGGGATATAAAATGTTGAACTCAGCTGGTGTGGTGGTACAGGCCTTTAGTTCCAGCACTCAGGAGGCAGAGGCAGGTGGATTTTGGTGAAATCAAGGCTAGCCTGATCTGCATGGAAAGTTCCAGACCAGTTGGGGCTGTAGGGAGGCCCTGTCATAAAAAGAGAAAAAAAAATTGAACTCCTAGAAATGGAGAGTAAAATGGTGGTTATCAGGAGCCAGGGCTGGATGATTGGGGAGCTATTGGTTAAAGGACATAAAATTTCTGTTAGACCAAGACCAAGAAACAAATTCTAGAGACCTATTGTATGTCATGGGTATAATACTTAGTGACAAAATTTTATGTCCTTGAAAAATTTACAAAAGTAATTTTTTTGTTTTGTTTTGTTTTTGAGACAGGGTTTCCCTGTAGCCCCAGCTGACCTGGCCTGGAACTCACTATGTTGATCAAGCTGGACTCGATCTCATAGAGATCTGCCTGCTTCTGCCTCTCGAGCACTGGGATTAAAGCAATGCACCATCACGCTGGCTATAAGAACAAAACTCA
>NW_008348862.1:641777-648593 GCF_000622305.1 Nannospalax galili
TAGTCGAATTAGACCTATTTCATAATAATAACATTTTACTAACAAAAATGGATCTAGGACAAATACTAATTCAGGGTGCTGGGAAAACAGTGTCACCTGTGATAAGAGTAGTGAGGGCCCCCCTTTGCCCATAAAGCGCCCATAATGTGGCCCAGTTTCACTATCGCCACAGTTCCTGGCCCTGGGCTCAGCCCAGCTGGTTCTGGCATTGGGAGGGTCCTGGTGCCCTGCCCTGCTGGGCATTTTCTGCCCTGTTTCTTCCTCCCCTGACTAATTCCTCTCACCTCACCACACTAGCTACCAGCATCATTTCCTCCAGGTACCATCCCTTCAGCGTGCTTCCCATTTTCAGTCTCCTTGTATGTAAGTCACTGCTCTTTCTTTACTGTCTCAAAACATATCTTGTCCAATGTCCTGTTAGGTCAAACTCCTGCATCTTGAGTGCTATCACCTCCTATGGTGGCAATCATTAGATAAGCTGATCTATGCTGGGTTATAATCAATGGTGATGAACTGTCTGGCTGTTCCTGCAAACATATTCTCTTGAGGCTATTGGGAGAGAGTGATGTTTTTTTGGACAGGGTTTCCCTAGTCCCAGCCCCTGGAGTCACCATGTGGACCAGGCTGGGCTCTGTCTCACAGAGATCTACCTGCCTCTGCCTCCACTGGGTTTAAAGGCATGTGCCACCATGTCCGGCCCAATATTTAATATTTTGGATGAGAAAGTATATGTGTATAGCTTTATAAACGTAGACTGACAGTGGTAATGTACACTGCACACTTTCACTGATGGGAAGCTTTGTCATAAACATTGGAGAATGCCGCTGTAGAGGTATGCTAATATCCCGATGAATACATGTCTGAGCCTTCTGGCACTGTGACATGTATCAAGTGCTTCCTGCTTCCATTCACCATTCTGTAGACTGCAGGCATCAACAACCTCCCCACAAACCACTTTATGGGTTTGGGATGACTATTAATATCCTCATTTTATGGATGGAAATGCTGAGCTGGAGAATCAGGCTCAAGGCCGGCTGGAAAAGAGCAAATTCACGCTGGAACCATGTCGTCTGATTTGAGAGGCCTGTTGTTTACTTCCTGCTCTGTGCTGTGCCATATTCTTGCACCTCTCTGCTGTACATGGTGGACACATAAGGCTTCTAGGAGGAGAAGGGGCTACATCTCTCTTGGTCATTGTGGTTCCTTTAATAAATAGTTTTCTTTATATTTATTTTTAATTTTAAAATTGTGTATGTCTGTGGGCATTTGAGTGCAGGTGCCCATGGAGGCCAGAAGCAGATCCCCTGGAGCTGGAATTAGTGGCAGTTGTGAGCCACCTGACATGGGTGCTGGGAACCATACGTGGGTCTTCTGCAAGGGCCACTGAGCCATCTCTCTAGATGCAATAAATAGTTCTTTAAAAAAACATTTTGATTATTTTTATTTTATGTGTATGAGTGTATTATGTGTGTAAGTGCACCCGTGTCATGCAGTGCCCACAGAGTCAGAAGGCATCAGATACCCCTGGAACTGGAGTTATGGATGGTTGCTAGCCTCCATGTGGGTGCTGGGAATCAAACCTGGTCCTGTTGCAAGAGCAGCCGGTGCTCCCAACTGCTGAGCCATCTCTCCAGCTTCCAACAAATAGTTCTTAAATGAACAAACAGGGCTTATCATCATCTCTGATGGGGAATTTGGATAAGCAGTTTACAAATTTTAACTTGAAACCATTTTCCCCTGAAATAAATGAATATGATGAGAAAGTGGCTTGAGTTAAACTGTCCGTTCTATGTTTAGAAACTGTACATGAGAAGTCTGTACCACCCTAATACTCATGAGTCACTTATGAGTCCTAGCTCACCCTGACATGACTAATGCCTTCCTTTGTCACGAGTGCTTGAGAATAGGAATAGTGACCCTTGCTGGGCTGCAGCTCAGTGCAGAGCACATGCTAGGCAGCATGAGGCCCTGGTTCAGTCTTCTGCACTACGACCCTCAAGTAAATCAGAGCAATAACAAAGCACCCCAAGCCCTCCCGAACCTCAGATTTTCCCTGTGTGCTCTCTGAGGTGTCCCTCAGACATGTGTAACTTTAACACAGCGACAAGAGCAGCAACAACGATGGCAACAAGAGGGGATGGGGCAAAGGGGGGCAGAGCTCGTGGGCTTCTGCTGCTCTTGGTCTTTGGCACAAGGATAGGTTACAATTTCCAGGTTATTCTGGGCATTAATAAAGGTGTTTTGGTTTGGCCAAGTAAGTTTGTGATTCCATCAACATCTAAAGGAGTATTAAGAGAGTTTGTAAGTCCTGTGTTTTAGCATTCTATTTAAATTATGACATACTGCTTTTCTTCCCTGTTTTTCTTTTAGGGTCTTTCAAGACACTTACTCTTCCATCAGTAAGTATCCATTTCAAATTTTTGGTTTCAAAAGATAAATAAAAATACAAAGAAGTTGGTTTCAGAAATATATTATATCCATGATCTAAATAACTTTTTATCGGCTTTTATCTCAGTTTACATTGCTTGTAAATTTGGCTTGAGTTTGGTTCAGTGTTCAGATTATTTAAGAACAATACTACTTTAGAGAAATGAGTTACTTTGTTCCTGAAACTCTAGCAGAGATTTTCCCTCTGTCAACTAGAGCACCTCACTGTTTGGCCCTACTCCTGCATTGATGAGCTATTCAGTCATTTTCTCTTTTTTATTTTTCTTTATTTTATGTGTATGACTGTATTGTCTGCATGTATGTAAGTGCACCCATGTAGGTCAGAGAAGGGCATCAGACCCCCTGGAACTGGAGTTATGGATGGTTATTAACCACCATGTGGGTGGTGGGAACTGACCCTAGGTCCTCTGCAAGGGCAGCCAGTGCTCTTAACCACTTAGCCATCTCTCCAGCAGGCCTCTCTCTCTCTCTCCCTCTCTCTCTCTCTCCCTTTCTTTTACTTCCCTCCTTTCTTTACTTTTTTTTTCTCTTTCTCCTCTCTCTCTTTTCTTTCGAGGGCTTTCAAGATCTGCCTGCCTCTGCCTCCTGTCTGCTGGGATTAAGACATGTGCCACCACGCCTGGCTGCTTTTCAATCTTGAATGTGCCCTAATCATAACTAGTTTCTTAGCCTTTGAAAAGGTAAAGGCTTGTGGGGTATGTTGGAACTTGAAGCAAAAGAAGTCAGTGAAAAACTTGGTTGAAAATTTTCACTTTTTTTGACTACATAATTTTTGTGTTAATTTTTGTATTTTTAAATATTGTATCAAAATAGGATCTTGATTAATTTTGCCTCCTTTATTCTTGGCTCTGGAGAGTAGATAAAGATGCCATCTCTCTGTAAGGATGGCTTACAGTGACTTGAGATGTGGAAGCCTGGGGAACTCCACTATGTTTTTTTTTTTTTTTTTTTTTTTTTTTTTTTTTTTTTTTTTTTTTTTTTTTTTTTGTCAGATTTAAAGAATATGCATTTAGGACTTTGAACTCACAGAGATCCGCCTGCCTCTGACTCCCGGGTGCTGGGACTACAGGTGTGTGCCACCACGCCCGGGAAATCCACTATGGAAATGGGAAGTGGTGATTGTTTTCTTGAGACAGTCATCAAACCTGATTTTTAAGACTTTGAACCAATCCTACTTCCTATGGCTTTGACTTGGAAGCTTGTATTTTTATTACTGTGCTTTGTTTTTGGGGCTTCTAGTAATTAATGTGAACCACAGCGTCTAATGAGAAAGCGCAGTTTGTTAAGCTTTTCTGGGAATAGATGACTAATTACTTTGGCCCTGACTTCCTACATATGCAGGATCACTTCACAAGCCAGATTCACCTATCACCTCTTGAGAGTTGCTTGTTAAGATCATTCTGAAACCACATTCATTTTGGAGGGTTCCTGAGAAAATTGTGCCTCAAATAGTGCTGCATTAGAATTTATCATATGCATAGATGTCTAGCATTTTTGTACTTTCCTTTCTGAGGAAGATACTGTTGCTAACAGAAGAAGAGGTGTCGGGGAAGAATGAGGACAGACGAGTGGGGGCCTCTACTCCTGCTGACATTAGATTGCATTAGTATGACCCGAAGTTGCAGACTCTCGCCCAGTGCCTGGATGCGTAGTTCTAAGGCAACGTTCAAATAAATCCTGTATAATGTAACTGCCTTGTGGCAGAAGGAGGGTGGAGTTAAGTTCAAGAATCACGGCATAAAGCCTAGCGCCTGCTTGGATGCCTCAGAGCGTAGACAGGCTGGAAGGAGAAAGGAGGCAAAAGCAGGACAGTTTCTTCAAAAAATTTTTTTGATTTATGTTTATTTTATATGTATGAGTGTTTTGCCTGCATGTATGTTAAGTGCACCCAAACCATACAGTCCCTGTGGAGGCCAGAAGGGGGCAATGGATCCCCTGGAACTGGAGTTACAGATGGTTGTTAGCTGCCATGTGGGTGCTGGGAACCAAACCCAGGTCCTCCGCAAGAGCAGCCAGAGCTCTTAACTGCTGAGCCATCTCTCCAGGCCTGAGAGTTTCTTATAAGAACCCCATATTTATAAACTGCTTATTGCAGCACTTCAGCCAGTGATTTGTCTACCATCTACTTCTTTTAACTCCAAAGTATATGTCTTCTGTCTTCCTTAACATGCTAGTTCCATTATATGGACTATAGCAATTATTTATTGAAAGCTTCAATAGGAACTATATTTAAGAGTATAGCCTTCTTTAGAAAATGCACATTATAAGAGATAAAGTCATAAAATGTTTTAGAAAATTTGATAATACTTGGCAAAAAGAAGATTCTGAATTTTCATGAGGTTTTAATTAAATAGTACTCAACTTTTAAAAAAATTTTAAATTATTTATATTTTTATTGCAATGCCTCGGAGGTCAGAAGAGGGCTTCGGATTCCCCTGTAACTGGAGTTAAGGACGATTCGTAGCTGCCATGTGGGTGCTGGGAATTGAACTCGGGTCCTCTGCAAGAGCAGTCAGTGCTCTTAACCCCTGAGCCGTCTCTCCAGCCCCAAGAGTATTCAACTTTTAAAGTGTCATTGCATTTTGTTGATTATAAACAGAATACTTTAAATGACCTTAAGTGTTTTACTATAAAACATGACTATTTTAAGACTTTATTAAGACAAATGGAATTTAGCTGAGTTATTAGTATTTCAATCATATAAATAGTTATCAATAAGAATAAAATGAAACGCATAATTGATGCTTAATGTTAAGATTTTTTTTGTATAAAATGTGATAGAAATTTATTTTTTTTCTAAACAAATTCAACTTAAAACGAGGGAGTGGTTTTATTTAAATGAAAATGCCTTTAAGGGATGCTTGCTAGCATGTGTGAAGTCCTGGGTTCAATTTCTAGCCACTGCAGAAGCTGAGCATGGTGCACATGCCTGTGATCCTACCACTTAAGAGGTGGAGGCAAGGAAGATCAGAAATTCAGGATCATCCTCAAATACACATCATTTTGAGGCTAGTCTGGGCCATATAAGACCCTGTCTAGAAAGAAAGAAGAAGCCTTTGAGATATATTTAATCCAGGTATGGTGATGCATGCCTACAATTGTAGCTACTTGGGAGGATAAGGACTACAAATTTAAAACTATTCTGAACACAGTGAAAAAGTTATTTTGACTAGAATTACTAATTTAGAATTACTAATTTAAAACTTTTTTATTGTGGGGCTGGAGAGATGGCTCAGTGGTTAAGAGCACTGGCTGCTCTTGCAGAGGACAGGGGTTCAATTCCCAGTACCACATGGTGGCCAACAACCATCTGTAACTCCAGTTACAGGGTATCTGTCGCCCCCTTCTGGCCTCCATGGGCACTGTATGGTTCAGGTGCACTTAACATACAAACAGGTAATACACTCATATACATAAAATAAAAATACGACATGGGTGGACTCACATACATGCAGGCAATACACTCATAAACATAAAATAAAAATAATAGATAAAATATTTTAAAAAATTTTATTGAGAATTAGCATAAGAATTCCTCCTCTCTACTTAATTTAAAGGGGGCTTTTTGCTACTCTAACATGACCCCCTCTGAAGAGGTAACCCTAAAATCTTTTAAGGATTAGATAAGAGCTCCTAAATACTTTCCACATTTTTGGCTTTTGGAATGGAGTATGTTGCTAAGAGGTCCAAGGACATTTTGACTTTTAGCCAAGAACTGGCTACTTTTCTTTGGGGTCTTTTTACACTAACTGCTGAGCCAATTCCTACCTCCTATTCTTTTTTAATTTTTTTGATATTTTTACTTATTATTTTTATTTTATATGTATGAGTGTATTGCCTACATGTATGTGAATGCACCTGTGTTGTGCAATGCCACAGAAGTCAGAAGAGGGCTTCAGATTCCCCTGGAACTGGAGTTAAGGACGGTTCGTAGCCACCATGTGGGTGCTGGGAATCAAAACCCTGGGTCCTCTGCAAGAGCAGTCAGTGCTCTTAACCGCTGAGGCATCTCTCCAGACCCCCTGCCTCCTACTCTTATCACACTGTCCTCTGAAAGTGGTTACCCAGCTTGCGGATAGGGAATCAGGTTGCAGGCTGCTCTGGCTTCTTCCATGCTAAGCAAGGACACAGGGTGAGGCAATTGGAGTACCCCTTCAGTGGGTCTATCTAAAAGACTCCCAAATTGCACAACTCTTATTTGTCTAGGGAAAAGAAAGTCTTTGACTGGTGAATAGGAGATGTGAAGGAGAAGTAAAAGCAAGAGTAACTAGCATTACAGTTCTAGACAGGAAACTAGAAAAAAGTCAGAACAGGGAAATTTTCAAATGTTCATATGAGAGTCCATTGGAATTTCTTGACAAGGGCTTC
>NW_008348862.1:649124-659335 GCF_000622305.1 Nannospalax galili
AAACCCCCCCAAACCAAAAAAAAAAAAATAATTAAAAACCCCACCCGAAACCAAACCACATGCTATAGGCACAAAATGAGTTGTAAAGAACTCTCACCACTAGCACCATTCACACAGAGATAGAAGGTACACACCAAGTTCCAGGTCAGCCTGAGCTACAGGGTGAGACCCTGTTTCAGAAAACAAACAAACAAACAAACAAACAAACAAACAAACAAAAAACAAAAATAAGCAAAAACATATGGACAGGCAGTAGGCGATGCCAATAATCCCAGCTCTCCAGGGGATCTGAAGACTTCAAGGTCATGCTCTGCTACATATTAAATTTGATGGCTACCCTGGGCTTACTTAGGTGTCCTCCCAGAAAAAAAAGGGGGTTGGGCAAGGATTCATTCCCAAAGGGTCTAAGGGAAGAGCTCCGTAGATTCAGAACCCTGGGTTCCTGGCCTGCTCTGCTGTCTCCATGCCATCTTCATCTTGATCTCCAGCTTGGTCTTCAACTCCATCTCCGCCCTTGTCTTCGTCTGGGTCTTCATCTTGGTCCTCATCTCCATCTCCGTCCTCCTCATCTTCACCTTGGTACTCCTCTCCGTCTTGGTCTTCATCTCCATCTCCGTCCTCATCTCCATCTCCGTCCTCATCTTCACCTTGGTACCCCTCTCCATCTTGGTCCTCAGGTGTGGAAGCAGACAGAGACCGACAATCTCTGGAAGGACTTCTCGGTCGTCGGGAGCTGGGAGGACTCCAGCTCTCCATCGCGGTCGCCCCATTTTTTTCACTGTTCCAGGTTACAGATTTCACAACTGTGCTTATGGTTGATCGGGCAGCCTTTAGATTTGCAGCAGTGGGTGTTGTGGCATTGGTAGAACACGAGGGCGATCCGGGTGTGGCTGTGCCCTTGGATTCTCAGCTGCTCATACTTCTCATTGTGAATGCTGAACCAAATTTCAACTTGCTCCTCCTCCAGGTCATCTGGAGGCCGGGGCCTTGAGAGCTTTGCCGTCAGGGTTGGGGTCCATCTTGATATAGTCTTGCATGGCAAGGTGCTGGTCCTCCCGCTACGTGTAATGAAGCCCCGGAGGGTAGGGTTTTGGGGTGCACGGAGGTTCCCGTTGGGCTGCAGCTGCCTTCCGGTATTTGAGGCTGCAGTCATAGTACCTAGGCTTGAGTCTGTTCATTTTGAAATTCCTCAGCTGGATCTCTCTACCTGCAGTCCTTCTGACCCCGACTCACTCTGCCCAGTGCAGTGCCTTCCCGCAGCGGGTGCACTCTTTGGGGTCGTGGCCTTCCTGGCTTCCTGTTTCCCCAATGGAGCAGCCACATGTCGTGCTGGTTTTTGTGCTCTTTGCTTGAAAAACAACCGAGTTTAGGCCCGGTCTTCCCTGGTCTGCAATCCAAAGAACACTAAGGCCCCAAAAGTGTTCCCCATTTCACCTGGACATATGTTTTTTTCTGCTTATATTGTAAGAGAATCTAATTAAAAACTCTTCTAAACTGAGTTTCTTTGTTTATGAAATAGGTTTAGCAGGAGAATCCACCTGAGGGGTGGATGAGTTATTGTGATGAGGGATTACTTTGAGGTCAAGTGATGTAGTGAGTAGAAACTGCTCAGTGTGGCTTATGGTTTGGTAGTGGCAGAAGGTAGGATTTCTGTTGTTATTAATAGTAGTCAAAATAGCAGCAGCATCATGTTTACCAAGATGAACAGGGTACAGGAAAAGAGTGTACTACAGAGGCAGGCTGGAGAGAGCACAGCAAGAAAACAGATCTTGTCCAAGACTGCCTTTCAGAGCCTGATTGCCTGAGTAGAGAAGGCGTCTTGGAAGGGTTTTGAGGGATCTTGACTATCTGAGCCTCAGTAGCTGTGAGAATGAATTTGCACTTGAAATAGGAAACAGGAAGGTGACAGTGAGTGTGGATGAGAGGCAGCTTGAGGGTGTGCTCTCCTTCCAGAAACCCTGTCATCTAATTGAAGAACAAACCACAGGGTTTTAAAGGAGGGAAAACAAATTGTTTAGTCCATGAAGGATAAATTTTCCAACACTGCAGTTCCTTTTGGTAAGACTATGTGTTGAACATTTTCTATTCTAACTTGGAATTAAAAGTTCTTTTTTAAGTCAAACAGTGAGACTTTGATGTGTCTGATCTTTTTCCCCCTAGCTACCTCTGAACAGTGAGGATGAGAATTATGAACTACACGTAACTGGACGTACCCAGGATATGATCTTATTCTCCAATAGCACACGCTTATCTTTTGAGATCAAGAGAATGTCTGTCTTCATTCAGACGGATAAGGCTCTCTATAAGCCAAAGCAAGAAGTGAAGTTTCGTGTTCTTACGCTCCTGTCGGATTTCAAGCCTTACAAAACACCGGTGAACATTCTCATTAAGGTAAGTTGGGGGCAGAGATGAAGCAAGGAATTCGGGTCATCTCACTAAAGTTCTATTGGAAGTTCTGCTTGTGGTATTAACACAGTATTTTCTTAGAATTTCACCTCAGAAAAAGTTCCCTCTCTTGCAAGGGAGGTGGTAGAGTCTGGCCAGGAGCTCAGGCTCCAGAGTCAGTCCATTTAGGTGGTTTTTTTTTGTTTTTTTTTTTTGTTTTTTTTTTTTTTGGTCTTTTTGAGACAGGGTCTCCTGTAACCCCAGGTGGCCTGGAACTCACTATGTAGTCCAGGCTGGCCTTGAACTCACAGAGATCTGCCTGTCTCTGCCTCCTGAGTACTGGGATTAAAGGCATGTGACACCATACCTGGCCCAGTCCATTCAGATTTTAACCCTGACTTTATCACTCATCTATTTATCAGTTACTGAATTTCTGTAATTGGCGCTGGTATAAGGTACTGAACAGAACACATTAAGTCTCTGCTCATGCTGAGTTTATTTTTCAGTGGGTACCCAGGAGATGGTGGATAACGAGCACACACCTACACATCTACATAAAAGGACAGATATTCATGTGTATTTACATGTATCTGTGACAAAGAGTGATGGGGATGAAGAGAAGCAGACACAGGCAGAGGAAGTGAGAGTTTATGTTTGACACTTTATATAGCATTGCCAGGGAAGATCAACGTGAGCACAGATCTACAGGGAATATGGAATGAGTGAACACAGAGGGGTCAGCACATGGAAAGGCCTGAGACACTAAAGAAACAAGTTTTAGCCACTGGACAAACATTAGGAGATGAGGTTGGTGCTGCTACAGGATGGAGGGGTTGGACTCATATAGGATCTTCAAAATTTTTTTTGATTTATTATTTTTTATTTTACACATATCAGTGTTTTGCCTACTTGTATGTAAGTGCACCAGGTGCGTAATGCCCACAGAGGCTAGAAAAGGGCATTGGATCCCCTGGAACTCGAGTTATGGATGGCTGTTAGCCATCATGTGGGAGTCAAACCTGGGTCCTCTGCAAGAGCAGTCAGTGCTTTTAATTGCTGAGCCATCTCTCCAACCCCTCATACGGGGTCTTGTTGAGAATTTACTGGAGAATTCTGAGGAGAGGTGTGATATGGTCTGACCTTAAAAGGAGCAGCCTGACCACAGACTCTAGCTTTGTGACCTTGAGAAAATTAAGCCCTGTAAGCCATAGTTTCTGTAGTGTTGTTTGTGTAATAATTTTGGTGAGGATTAGGTGAGAGAATTCAAGTGCACTGCGAACTGTGCCCTGTGTGCAGTACATGCTCACTGCTCATTCTTACTGTCATAGTCCCTCTGGGCAGGCGGTCTCTTCTGCTTGAGTACTCCAGTGGTGTGTTGGCGGCATGGTGAGCTGACTGTTTTCCTGTGAGAATCAAGTCGAAGACAGTGAGAGCCAGCCGGCTTGGTTTTCTACATCTTTTTTTTTTTTTTGGTCTTTTTGAGACAGGGTCTCCCTATAGCCCCAGCTGTCGTGGAACTCACTATGTAGACCAGGCTGGCCTTGAACTTACAGAGATCAGCCTGCCTCTGCCTCCCAAGTGCTGGGATTAAAGGTGTGTGCCACCACGCCTGGCTTGGTTTTCTACCTTTAAGCTGAGAAGAAAACTAGACATTTGATAATCACATGATAATAGGGTGACCAGTCCGTTCCAGTTTGCCTGAGATGCTTCTGATTTTAAAACTGAGTACCCAGTTCTGGGGAGACCCTCAGTCCTGGGACATTGGCTACCTTAAATGTTCTAATAAATGACAGCACAGAAGGTAAATTCAGGCTTCTTAGTTCAATATCCTTCTATTATTTATAGTTTCTTTGTTGTTGTAAGTTAAAATAACCAGATTAGCCAAACAAATTAAAAAAAAAATCCTGATGTGCTTTGCACTTTAAGCCAAGATAACATTTGTGGCAAATATATTGACTGCATGGTGTTCAATACATATGCCTGAACTGAGCTAATATTTCCAAGGTTGTAGCTCTTTGAACTTTTGCCATTTTCAATGTAATGGGATGTCCCAAAGCAGGCTGACATGGTGCATAGCATTTCTATCTCATGTGATTCTGAGTAAGGCTGAACTGACCACACCGTTCTTTGTCATTTAGTCACATGCACTGAGAACGTACTATTTGTGTAAAATAGTTGATTTAGCAGCAAGTGTCTTCTTGCCTTTCACTGACTATCCGCCCCACTACTCATCTGGCGATTGAACTCAGGTCCTCAAGCAGGCCAGCAAGTGCCCCACCACTGAGGTGTACCCCCAGCTTCTCTACCTGCTTTGATTCAGTCCTTCCTTCTACTTACACAAGGGCAAGGGAGCCCTAGATAGATTGCCTGCTCTAGGCCTTGGCTGATTCTGGACAGTGGACCTGTGTGCCTTCATAGCTCTGACACTGCTCTATTTTTGTGCTTTAAATATTTTATTTGGAGGTTCTTTGGGCTCTTTTGGAGCTATCCTGCCACATTTGGCTTTCTAGGAAGGGCTCAGAAAGATCTTCCTCTGTTAACTATGGACTGAGGGATCATACAATGACTTGCCCAGGAGAGGGAATTTTGGACTGAAGTTCAGTGCTTGGAAATGGTGAATGGGCATGGGGGAAGAGCATATTCGCCTTTCTTCCTAGACTGTAAAGGCAGGATATAGACTCAGATTTAGCCGACTTACTCCTGTCATTGCAGAGGCCATGGTGCTGTGTGTGCTCACATCATTGTTCTCCAGCAGAGAATGGCGATTTGGGACAAGGTGGATTAGAGTATAATTTCTGTGGACTAAAAAAGAAATTTTTTTTCAGTGTGGAATAGTTAGTTTCTGAGCAAAACTTTCAGATGAAAATTGGATTCAGGGAAACTGATCCAGACTGGTACAGCTGTGTTCCCAGCACAGCACCACCTGCAGGTTGAAGAGGAGCAGAGCATCTGTGGGCCAGCTTGTCAAGAATGCTGGAACTGATTCTGACACTAGGATATCTACCAACACAGCTACTGAGGCTGTTCAGTGTTTTTTTTTTTTTTTTTTTTTGTAATGGGAATCACTGACTGTTACTCATCCTGCCTGTCCTATAACTAACCTCCTCAGAAACAAGGAGGGCTCTAAAGGGTTCTCATCAATGGAAAACATGCTATCCTGACAATTCTGTTTTACAGTCGGTTTGGCCTAACAGAACAGAAGTGAGTCCCTTTGACTCTGTGGTGTCAGCTGGTACAGCTGGCATCCACCCTGGACTTTCTGCTTTAAAAAGTTGCTCTGGGTATAAACAGATGACCTTGTGTGGGTGAGCTGTTTCTGTCATGGAGGGCAGATCCGGTGATTGTACTCCAACACTCTGGCCTGCAGCAGCTTTCGCAATCTCAGAAATTCAGCCCTGGCCAGGTGACTGGTTACCAAGCTGGAGTGATTTGACTTCTTTTGTCCTGTTTGCTGAACAGACACGTACCTTGTGTATATGAACAGACATGTACCCTGTGTATAAGCCAGCACTCTAGAAACAGTCGTTGCAGATACATTCTCCAGCCAGGGAATGTATGTTTTGAGATAGTCTGGTACAGGTAACTTGCTGAGGCATGACAGAGACCTAGAGACACCCAGAGGTGATTTGATTGTCAGGAGCTGCTCTGGCTGGGACAGGGTACCACTGGCACTGTATGTGGCATGTCTTAGGTGAGATTCAACACATGACACCTGGCAGTGCTGGGCTATGCCTTTGTGCTGTATGCGGGTGTGTTTAGATCCCAATGTGCTCTGCTAACACTTCTGTTTTGGTTGTATCTACGTGTCCTCTTTACTGGTCACAGTCCAAGTGGAAGACAGGCTTGGGAACCCAGAGAGATTATTTCATTCATTCCCCAGGTGCAAGTCATTCCCTTACACCCAGAGCAGCTTCTTAAAGCAGAGGCATCCATTCAGAGTTCTTTTGTTTGAAGGGCCATGACACCACCTGGGAGAAAAGGACACCCTCAGCACCATAATTCATCAGCAGAATTTAGACGTTCCTTTCTGTTAGATGATAGCACTGAGAATTACTGGTATTAGTATTTCTTAAATCTATGTCCAGCTGATAGAAGGAAACCAGTCCTTCATTGTTTTCATGTCCTTAATCAGTACACAGCATGTACTGATTTAGTAGCTGTTTGTATTTCTCCCTGTGCCCTTTGGTGCCAAAGCTCATGCAGTCACAAGCACAGCAGAGCCAGCGGCTGGCTACAGTGCCTGACCCAGGAGTTTGCCCAGGAGGCAGTGACCTGCTCATTCTTGACCTGCTTCTGGTCACTGCTTTTAAGTTTTGACTCCTGGATGCTACTCCCTACTCAGTTCTCAGCATTGTGCTTGCCTGGAAGCTTCATATTGCTTCTCAGGGAGAGAGCCCTTTTCTGGCTTCTAGTAACTGGGCCAGCACACTGTTCGGCCAAAAGATAGGGAAGGAGAAAAAGCAGGCAATCCCTGCTCTCAAGAGTTCGTAGAAAATCAAAGTTCATACTGCAGTTGGAAACGATTTTTTTTTGTAAAATAAAAATAGAAAAACTACATTTTACTGCCTTTCACAGAAATATACTCTGTGCAGCCAACAGGAAGCTGAGCTTATTTCACTAATAGACGAGGGAGGGAGGACATTGCTTCAGTGCTTGCAGACCTCCAGTGTGGACTGCTGCAGTGAATAGCTAATGAATCTCTGTGCTGGGAGAAAGGTGAATCTAGAAATGGAGATGAGCGTGTGGACTGCATTCTGCAGACAAACAGCTGACGTCTCTGAGCGGCCTGCTATAATGATTATAACCGATGTTTCCTGGTTGCTTATTATTTGCCAGGATCGGTGCCAAGCATCTTTCCTAAGGACAGGATACATATGCACTTAGGCAGCCTTTCATAGTTAATATGCGTGGTATTGTTTTGTTTTAGGATCCGAAGTCCAATTTGATCCAACAGTGGTTGTTTCAACAAGGTGATCTTGGAGTCATTTCCAAAACTTTCCAGTTGTCCTCTCATCCGATACTTGGTGACTGGTCCATTCAAGTTCAAGTGAATGTAAGTATAAATATATTTTGGGGGAGAAAAAAATGATTTAAAATGTCCACATGGTGAAATTCTTCAAAGTCATTTTATGAACAGAAGAAAAATGAATGTGAACATCTGGACAATATAAGTGGCTTGTTCTTTTGCTGTGCTCACCAATAGATTCGCCGTCATTACAGCGTATCAGCAGACAGCCATCTTTTCTACCAGTGCTAATTAATTGCATGCATTGACTATTTATTTATTTATTTATTTATTTATTTATTTATTTATTGGTCTTTTTGAGACAGGGTCTCCCTGTAGCCCCAGCTGTCGTAGAACTCAGTATGTAGACGAGGCTGGCCTTGAACTCACAGAGATCCTCCTGCCTCTGCCTCCCAAGTGCTAGAACTACAGGTGTGTGCCACCATGCCCGGCACATTGACTAATTTAGAACTGAGTAATGAGCACAGCTATTACTTGGCATGTTTTACATTTCAGAACAATGATTCATGGTGAGTGATCAGGCTAACTTGCTTTGTCTTGTTATAAGAAGCAGGGACTTTACGTGGTCATGCTGACCTCTGCTCCTTAGTCCTTTCTCCCCAGAGCTCCCCCATACCTCCTGTGTTTGCTATCAGTATGAGCAGTTCTGTGATCTAATAGGGCAGGAGCATTAAGATGTCTTCCCATCTCTGTCTGCCTCAGCTTCTACCCTGTGCATTCACCACGTGATACTTGAAGATCCATTCAATACTTTCCCATTTTTCTTTATAATAAGACATATAAAGGTGTTTATGAATATGAGCTTTAAACAATTCCATTAGTCTAGGACCTTTCACTATTGATATTTTAGACACAAATTCTTCATTGTGGGCACAGTTCTGGGCATTGTTTTGCTTTGTTATTTTGGTGGTGCTGAGGACTCAACCTTATACATGCTAGGCAAGCGCTCTCCCACTCAGGCCTGTCCCAGCTTCTGGACCTGTGTATCATATGGTATTTAGCAGCATCTCTGGCCTTTATGAATGCGTGCCCATAGCAGTTTCCTCTTCCCTTAAGTTGTGACAGCCAAAAACATTGCCAAGTATTCCCTTGTGGGAGAAATGGCCTCCTGCTTCAATCAGAACCAATGAGCAACCATCAGCATATGATCTGAGGTAAGATAAGAGAACTCAGTGTTTAACCTCTGCCTCTTTAGGAAGTATCAGCTTTATTTTTGGTTCTGAGGACTGAACCCAGAGCCTTATATAATCCAGGTGAGTACATTATCACCAAGCTAGACCCACAGCTCTGCCCCACGTTTTGTTTGCATTATCGCAACAGTCCTGAAAGCAGATTTAATAAAATCAGTTTCCTCTAGATCAGGAAAACTAAGATTGGAGAAGTTTTTTTTTTTTTAAAAAACAATGATTTATTTATTTTTATTTGGTTTGTGTACATGTGAGTGCCTGCATGTGTGTATGTGACAGGTGTCCACAGAAGCCAGAAGAGGGCATTTGGGTCCCATAGATTTGGAGCTACAGGTGTTTGTGAATTGCTGTGTGGTTGCTAGAAACCAAACCCAGGCCCTCTGCAAGGGCAGCAAATGCTCTTAACTACTGAGCCATTTCTCCAGCTCTAGATTGGAGATGTTTAACAACTTTTCAGAAGGGTCAGAGTTGGATAGAGAAAAGATGTAAGTTTTTTTTTTTGGTCTTTTTGAGGCAGGGTCTCCCTGTAGCCCCAGCTGTGCTGGAACTCACTATGTAGACCAGGCTGGCCTTGAACTCACAGAGATCCACCTGCCTCTGCCTCCCGAGTGCTGGGATTAAAGGTGTGCGCCACCGCACCCGGTGTAAGATGTAACATTTTTATTTTTGTGTGTTTATATATGTATATGTACACATACATATGTGTGTGTGTATATATATGTCTGTGTAGATGAATTTGTGTGTGTGTGAGAGAGTGTGGTATATGTGTGTGGTGTGTGTGTATCTATGGGTGTGCGCATCTGTGGAAGCCAGAGGAGGATGTTGTGTATTCTGCTCTGTCACTCTCTGCCTTATTCTTTGAGCCAGGGTCTCTCACTGAAGGTGGATCGAGGCTGGTAGACAGCAAGCCCCCAGCAATCCTTCTGTCTCTGTCTCCCATAGTGCTGGGGTTACAAGTGTGTGGCTGTTGGTCACTATTGATAGCATAGTCTGATCTGTACTATCACTTTGCTATTGAAAAAAGTTTCCTTGCTACACAAACCAACCAACCAACCAAGTGTGTGGCCATTCCCAGCTTTTTATATGGGTGCTTGGATCTGAACTCAGATCCTCATGCTTTCTCAGAAAGTGCTCTTACCCAACAAGCCATCTCATCAGCCCTGAGAATTAAGACTTGAGCTCAGGTCTCTGATGCTAAAGCCTAGGCTCCCAACTGGCCCCATGACTTCATGACCCCACCACCAGAAATCCCTGCAGGGTGGGATCAGTAGAAGTTAGAATATACAGTAAACTCATATTTAGTTTCAAAACCAAATCTGTTAAGTCAGCTTAAAATAGAAAAATGATAAATCATTAAGTTCAGTGTAAAAAATTGCCATTTTTTATGTCAAAAGTGCCAAACATCAGTTTCAATCTAATGCAGATAGTCTTTTTTTTTTTTTAATCATTATTTTTTTTATTTTTTTTTTTCATACAGAAGAATCATTCCAAAGCAATTGACATTGAGACGTTTTCACATGCATTTCTAATCTCTATATACATGACTATCACTGGTCACAGTCGCCCACCTTCTGAGCTCCTCGGCATCTGAGCATGAATACAAACTCGTCAGA
>NW_008348862.1:664713-688348 GCF_000622305.1 Nannospalax galili
TTTGTCTTCAGGAGTTCCGTGGTGGCCCAATTCCAATGTGGATCAGAAGTTTTCAGACTTTCTCCTTAGGTCTGGAATCTTCTAAGAATGCTTTTGGCCTCAGGAACTTGGGTGTTGGACTGACCTGAGACCCTGGCAGTAGCCGCGCCACACAGGGATGCAAAGGCAGATGGGGTGGGAAGAAGACCCAAGATTTCCCGGGGAATGGATTGAGTAGCTGGGTTGTACTGGATTCAAAGGATCAGGGAGAGGAAAGGTAGGCCTCGGAGCCCCAGAAAGAGGCTCTCAGCCCCAGCAAGAGACTGCCAGGTGTTGCAGGACCAGGGAAGTAGATGGAGGTGAGTGCAGGGCCAGGTCCAGAAGCCGTGCCCCTGGGGCCCAAGAAAGGCACTAAGTTGGTCTGGGTGAGAAGGGTCAGGAAGCAGTATTGGTTCCCCTGGTGTCTGGGGCCCCAAGACTAGGGATGGCGCAGGTCCCAAACTAGGAGTAGGGAACAGCGAGGGAGATGGAAGGGTGAATGTGGCTTGGGGGGTTTAGGGAGGGAGCGCTGCGCTATAGACTTACCCCCAAGAGGCCTGAGGATAGTAGTGCAGATAGTCTTTTATAGTTTGAGAATTATAGACATGCGTATAATGTGTTTTGATCAAATCTGTCCCTACTCCCTTCCCTTCAGTTTGTCCCTATCCACCCCCTCTTTCCCTTCCAACTTCATGTGCTCTTTTTTTTTTTAAACCCATAGAGTCCACTTAGTACAGCCTGTATGTGCATGAGCACAGGGCCATCCACTGGGGCATGGGGAGCCTCTCAGGGACCACATCCCTGAAGAAAACTGACTCACCTTCCCCAGCATCCATCAATTGCCAATAGCTCCTCAGTTTGGGGTGGGACTTCATGAGCCCTTCCCTCATCCATGCTGATGTTTTAGCTGGCTCGGTCTTTGCAGGTCTCAGTACCAACCCAGCCACTGTGTGTTCATGTGTGCAACAACCCTGCCATGGCCAGCAAATACTTTTCTGCAGACATCCACTACACCTCTTTTCACCTTACAGTCTTCTTACTTCTTCCATGATGACCCCTGAACCTGAGGGAGAGGGCGTGGTATAGATATCCTACGTAGAGCTGAGAATGTCAGGACCTCTTATTCTCTATGTCAGCTAGTTGTGGGTCTTTGTAGTAATCTCATCTGCAAAAAGGAAGTTTCTCCGATAAGGGTTGAGAGATGCACTAATCTATGAGCATGAAAGTCATTAGGAGTCACTTTAATACCATGTCCATTTAGTAGAATATTAGTAGTAGGTTCTCCCCTATGGCCTATCACTTATCTAGCCACAGGTTCTTGGCCTTGATACTGGTGCCAGGGCCTTAAACCCAATAATAAAACAGTCGGTTGCTCTCATAACATTCATGTTACTATTGCACAAGTGGACATAGTTGCCAAACTACTTATTGTAGTTTGCTAGTTTCACAGCTGAGTAAGATTGGTGATTACTTTTCTTCTCCAGTAGCATGTATAGCACCTTGTTCTTAACTGTTAAGACATCTCTCCAGCCCAACCACAGACTTTTGAACCAGTTAATAGTACCAGGGATGAGTTCTGTCTTACGGAGCTGGTCTTAAATCCAATCAGAAAATGATAAGTTAACTCCAGTAACATTTATGCCTCTATTGTACCAGCTGGCACCTTGCCAGGCTACTGGTTATTGCAGTTCTTAGTGTTCACAGCTGGGTAAGACTACTGATTATCTTCCACCCCAGCAGCATGTAGCACCTTCCAGCACTATGAAAGCTAGTCAGTAGGGATGAAGCCTCTAGGTCAGTACTAGCTTGACCATGTCCTATGACTCAAGTATGTGGTTTCCTTAGCAATAGTATTACCATCAAGTTCTGGAGGCTAACCAGGAGCAATGGCAACACAATGTACTGTTTGGGGGGCTATGGGACCCTCTCCCCACCGATCAACAACTCAGAAAGAGGTAATCCATACCTGGCACAGCGCTTTTGATTTTGTAGCCTGTGGTATCTGGGAGAGGCATTGCCTCCAACCCCCATGATAGGGTAACTTTGTTTAGACTTTTAAAATATGTGGAGAGAGCTTCTACAGTAGTAGGTTTACATATGGCTTTTTCAAAGGTCTTTAGTGTTACCCCTTTCCATACTCTCTACAACACAGATATTTTTGATTCAAACAAGCATGTCTTATTGGTAAATGGCCATGGCAAACACATGGAAATTTAAGATATCTAACTTTAGTCTTTCCCTTTGTATTTTGCTGTTTTGTTTTGAGACAGGGCCTCATTATGTCTGCCCCTGCCTCCTGAATGCTGGGAAGGGCATGAACCACCACACCTGTTAAAAGTAACAGGACCAGGTGATGGGTCAGTGTGCCTGTCACATCTCCATCTTGGGGTTCTCCTTGATAGTCTCAGGTGAAAGGAGCTGTACCTGGTGTAATTAATAAGCTCATTTGTCCAATATTTCTGATATGAATTGATATATTTACAAATGAAGTTCATTATTATAAATTATTCATCAATTTGTGCCTCAGAAAAGGAGGGCTCTTACCTTTAAAAGGAAGGATATTCTGACATATGATACAACATGAATGAACCTTGACATTAGTCTGAGATAAGTCAGTCACAAAAGGACAAATTCTGTGTAATTCCACCTACATGTAATATTTAGAATATTCAAAAATCACCAAGACAGAAGGTAGACTGGAGAATGCCAGAGGTGTTGGGAGGAGGGAATGGAGTTTAATGGAGTAGAGCTTCCATTTGCAAGATGAAGAAGTTATGGAGATCTGTTGTACGTCAATGTGGATATACTTACCAGCGTTGAACAGCACTTACAAATGACTGTTCATGTTACTTTCATTTTACTGTAATTAAAAGAAATTAAAAAGTAATGAGGCTTAACTTTTTATGGGCTATGAGCTGGTCATTGACATATAATATCTGTATTTCACTGTAAAGTATTTTACGATATGCAGATTAGTAAAATGTAGTTTTTCTTTATGACAAAAGCAGAAGGTGTGGAAAATGAGGTGTCAGGTGAGACACATGCAATAGCACCTGCTTAAAGCAGGACAGCTGAGGGGCAGTGTGTGAGACTCAGTTTTTCGAACCAACTTAAATGCAAGAGTTCAGTGCTAGGGTCATAGTGACCTCTTAGTTTGCTGGCTGGCCAGCCAGTATCTTTATAGAGGCTTATGTGATGCTACCAACTTTATCCTTTCTAATTTAGAAGAAGGTTTGCTGAATGCATGCCATGGTTTTACAGAATACTGGAGGGAAAATTATGAAAGAGGTTCATATTCACAGTGAATATGTAATGCATAAATATTGAAATAATATTTGTAAGATTTGTAGCTGAGGCTTTTGCTCATTTTCCTGATTCATAACCTAGTACAGTAATAATGAAAACAAGAGTCTAAATGTTAGAAAAATACAAAATTAGAGGCGACACGGGGGCACTGTTGCACATTGTGAGAAGTGCCAACCTTCAAGGATCTCTCAGGATAAACAATGGGTCATGGCACTATTATAATAAATATATATAGCTGGGCGTGGTAGCGCACACCTTTAATCCTAGCACTTGGGAGGCAGAGGCAGGCGAATCCCTGTGAGTTTGAGGCCAGCCTTGTCTACATAGTGAGTTCCAGGACAGCTGGGGATACAGGGAGACTCTCTCTCTCTCAGTCTCTCTCTCTCTCTCTCTCTCTCTCTCTCTCTCAAAAAAAATATATAATAAAAATATTTGTATCATGTAATAACTACAATATGGTAAGCTTATAAAGCTTGGCATCTGCTCCCAGACAGGCAATTTACCCTTCATATACAATCCTGTGATGTGGGCATGACTATGTCCATTTTATGATGAGAAGACTATAGCCCAGCAAATTGACTTCTCACGTATACTCAACTAGGAAACAAGCGCTTTTTGACTTCCCATTCCATCTTCAGTGCAGTTTAGATTAAATGGCAGCTTTCTCTTTGCTAATATTGCTTTAAGATTTTCAAGTTATCCATATCAGAGCAACAAAATGAACAATGTTAGTAAACCTACAGATACATAATGAGTGTGTTCATGGACCCAGATCTTTCTTAAACTGAAG
Organism: Nannospalax galili; assembly: GCF_000622305.1. Classification (NCBI taxonomy): domain Eukaryota; kingdom Metazoa; phylum Chordata; class Mammalia; order Rodentia; family Spalacidae; genus Nannospalax; species Nannospalax galili. Next base: position 668,828 of record NW_008348862.1, read on the forward strand.
GATTAAAAGCATACTTATTTTTCCTGTAGTTCACATTGTTTTTGGAGGCCCTAAAAAGCATTATAAACAGAAGAGACCCAAGTGTGTTCATTTCTATGCAGTTACTTAAAAAGCATGTGCTGAGCACATGCGGCTCACGGAGAGGCCTGCAGGGCCAAGGGGGCGGCAGATTGAAAAGGATTAAGTGTAGCGACATGTGCAAGGAGAGCTAAAGTAGGCTGTGGTGTGACACATGCTTGAGGAAGAGGACATTTGAACTCCCAGAGAGGGAGGAAGGAGCAGGCATCTGTGAAACTTAGAAGAGAGGGACTGAATTGCACACAGAGGCAGGGAAAATGGAGAACTTTGTGTTTCAGGATTTGGGAGAGGTTTTGTGTTACTGAGGCATGCAAAGAATGATAAGACCTGGAGGGGACCAGGAAACTGAGTTTCAGGGAGTTGAGATGTTACTTTCGGCCCCATTTATGTTGTTTAGGAACCCTTATTTGTTTACCCATCGGCCGATCCATTCACCCACCACTCTATCCATTTATCCCTCTCTTCCTCCTTTCCATCCTTCTTCCTTCCTCCACCTGTCTGCCTGTCCGTCCTCAGTATGTGTTGAGGGTCTGTGGTGCTGTGGTGAATACGAGGAAGCTAACCATGTGATCTCTACTTTCAAAGATCATGTTGTGGTGACATAAATAACAAGTGTGACTGAGAAACAAGGCAGAGGGGTCAGTAGGTGCTTGAGTTAGCGCTAGTGCTGTTAGCTCTTGCCTCTGTCTCGTGGTCTGCTCCATTTTCCCCTCACTGTACATGATGCACTAAAGCCTAAATATGAATGGGGCCATTACATCGGCTTAGCTCAAACATTCATAGTTCCATATTCCCACAAGCAAGCCTCTTCATTGGTGACTGGCAGCCTACAGATGGGCTACCCTTGGGGTAAGGCTCCCATCAGAGGTGGTCCATCAGAAGCCACCTCTGCACAATGACCAGCAAGGGCTGTTTCAGCTGGGAGATAGGACAGACCCTAAGAGATAAGTGTATTCAGTGAGTGGTGAACAGATCAGTATTAGAGGCTAGAGAGGGATAGAATGGTGGAGAAAGTCTTGTGGAAGATGTGAGATTGAAAATCGAAAGGGAGATAGGCTTCCTCACATAGTGATGTGTGGACTTGACCTTCGTATTGCTTGGGGAGGAAAAAAGGTGAGTTCTAAAGGAATTTAGTTGCATAAAAATGAAAAAAGTGGAAAAGATCTGTGCCTCATCCACCTCTTCACCTCGTTAGTGCCACCCTTGCTTTTCCATCCTTTCCATTTCTTAAGCTCTTCAGTCTGTTTCTTCCCAGAGCTTTCCCACGTACGGCCTCTGCCTGGAGTGCTGTTTGGCTCTGCTGTGCCTGTGACCTGCTTCTACCGTTCGAGTACTATCCAAAAGGGCAGAATCACTCAGACACCATGAGGCATATTGCTCTTGTTTTGTTTGTGTTGCTTTTAGCTAGTGTTTCCTAATAGACTGTAATTTATTTATTAATTTAATTTGATTTAATTTTTTGTCTTTTTGAGACAGGGTCTCCCTGTAGCCCCAGCTGTCCTGGAACTCGCTATGTAGACCAGGCTGGCCTTGAACTCACAGAGATCCTCCTGCCTCTGCCTCCCAAGTGCTGGGACTACAGGTGTGCACCACCACATCTGGCTACATTAAAAAAAAATTTTTATTTTATATGTATGCATGTATTGCCTGCATGTAGGTAAGCGTACCAGTGTCGTTCAATGCCTGCGGTAGTCAGAAGAGGCTGTCAGATCCCCTGGGATTGGAGTTATGGACAGTTGTTAGCTGCCATGTGGGTGCTGGGATTCACACCCAAGTCTTCTGCAAGAACAGTGTTCTTAACCGCTGAGCCATCTCTCCAGCCCCCTAGACTGTAATTTATAAGGCTAGTAATTTTGTCTTGTTCACCCTTCCATCCTTAGGAGCTGGCACCGTGCTTGCATTTATGCCAATCGTTTTTAAATGTCTTGGACTAGATGCAGTTTTCTACTTCACACATTCTAGAAGGTATCTTTATCCCTTTGAAGACAAGCATTTTGATTAAATGTTTATTGCTAATGAAAGATTAGTTTGAAGCACTTAAGAAGAAAAGTTTCTTGACAGCCACCAGGGGTCAGTACAGTCAAAGAAATGTTTGAAAAGCAGCTCTGTCCTGGTCCTCGTCTTTGCTTGATGCCTGCTTAGAGCTGAAGGGCCTTATATTGCTTATTACTGACTTTGGTTTTTAGCAGTGAACAGAGGAAATATAGTTATTATTTAAATAGTCCACTATCATAAAGTATATTTTTATGTTTCTGAGACAGTGACCATTCTCAGCATAAAACTCAGAAGAAAATTATTTTCAGGAGAGTATTTTGAAATTCCATTCTTTTTGTAGAAAAAATATAGAATGAGATCAGTATCACAACTGAAAGACAGTGCATTAGAAATACAGGGTTAGCAGAGGTCAAACTTGTAGTGACTGTAGATAGTCAGGAACAATAATTCCCAGTGTCCTCTCCATCCTGCCCCTGGAAACCACCTTCCTACTGTCTGACTTTGTGACTTTCATGACAATAGCTATCTTCAGGGGATTCATACAGTATGTCTTTGTAACTGGTTCTTCTTATTTGATGTAATATGCTCAAGGTTCATTCAGGTTGTAGCATATGTGAAAATTTTCTTTCTTCTTAATAATAATATTATGTATAAATATATAATATTCCACTGTATTGATCTATAAATCTAGTTGTAAGTTTCTTTTTTGTCTATGACTGTAAAACTGTGTTCTAGAGCTGGGAGTGATGGCACCACCTTTAATCCCAGCACTCGGGAGGTGGAGGCAGGTGAATCTCTGTGAGATCGAGGCTAGCCTGGTCTACAAAGCAAGTTCCATGCCAACTGGGGTTATGGGAGACCCTGTGTCAAAAAGACTAAAAAAAAATGTGTTCTGGGTTAGTAGAATTCAGTTTCAATGTTCTTTTAAAATAAAGATTTCATTTTATTTGTAGTGCTAGGCATTAACCAGGACCTCACACATGCTAGGCGAAGACTCTTCCACTGAGCCACATCTCTACCACCTTTAAAATTTCTTTAAAAGAAAGGCTAACTTTGGCTCTGAGAACCAGGCTCCTGGGAACCCCAGGCTCCTGGGAACCAGGGTGTCTTGCCTACGGTAGCCTTCTCCCTTCACCTTTGTGGTGGGCAGCCCGCAGTGTCGAGTTCAAGTCTCTGGATGACCCCTGGTGCTTATGTTCCTCTGAGAGGCCAGGGAAGTACCCAAGTCACTGAGGGATTCTTGCTCACTTAATACCTGTAGTCTGTGCTCTCTTTACTTGGCGACACATGGAACCTGTTCACACTTCCAGAGAAGCCCAGCCATTGGGCTTTACCACCAGGGTCACCTGAGTGACCAAAACTGCTGGAACCTATCAGTGTTCCTGAAACATGAATGTGTCTCAGAATCAGTGACCCAGTGTGCTTGTTAAAGATGCTTTGTCCAGGTCTCAGAGTTTGTATGTGTGGAGGAATGTGTGCTGTTTCAACAGTATGTGTTGATGCTGCAGCATCACCCATTGCTCTGTCATGGAACAGATGAACACTAACACTCCCATATGCTACTGAACACCTTGTTCTTTGAAAGGTTCTAACAAGCTTGTCACAATTTACAAATTTTCACATGGAACCTAGGAATTTTAATTTGAAATTATTGTTTTAGAGAATTCTATTTGATTTTTTGGCTGGCATTTTGAGGAGTACTGATACATACCCACAGCTAGGCATATTTCTGTTTTCCTATTCCATTAAGAGACACTGTTGAATAATGAACAAGGTGTGGAACAGGGGCAGGCCATGTGACCTGTTCTTTGAGTTCCTCCTGGTGATACTCTAAGGTATTTATTTTGCATGTAGGTGACTTGCTTAGTAGAGCAACACCTTAGACTTTCTAAATAAGAATTATTAGATCAGGACTGGGGATATATAGCTTAGTGCTTGCCTAACATGTCCAAGGCCCTGGATTGGATCTCCGGGACCAGACATGAAAAAGTTTGGGGAAATCTGTATCTTGACAGCAGCTTCTCTGGTGTTTCTGATGGTACAACCGACTTGGGAACTATCAAACTCCAAAGTCTTGTAGCCTCTTTAGTTGCCACTGTTTGCAGTTTCTCAATCTTGTCTCAATCCTCAGGCAGGACTGTGGATGGGGGCAAGACATAGAATGCAGCGAATTTAACAGCTTCAAAGCTTGAAATGACTCTTTGAAGGCATTTTGGAGTCTTTGGAGTGTGTGGGGCATCAATTATCATGTAGTCCGGAAACAGTCTGTGTTGAAGTGTTCTTTACTTAGAACGACTGCATCTACTTTCTCTTGAAGCAGTTGTAGAAAGGTTGGGTGAGGATTGTCCATCTCACTGCTTTTTATAGCACCTGGGAACAGTTCTTATCTTTTCTGGCCTTTTGCCACCCAGGCACAGCCGGGTCAGCTCAGTCACGCTCCTGGGTTTCTCTTTTTAGATGAGCAAATCCTTTTTTACACAGCTCTTGTCCCCGAAGCATTCCATAAGTAGCCTCTGGTGACTCCCCAGGCTTGTGATGGTTAAGTAAAAGAACAAACTGACAGGTCAGAGCAGTGGCATCTTCTGTGCAGTGTGGATGTGGCTTCTAAAATACTGTTGCCAGTCTGTGCTAACAATGAGAAGTTCTTTTGAGGGGTAAAGACATTAGGCTGTTCCCTCCATGTGCAGTGAAAGAAAGGAAGAGAAGTTGACTTTAGGATGCCAACTTCTTAGAGCACTCCACAACTTTCTTCTCTTTCCAAGCTGTGACCAATGTAGTTTAAGAAACATGCCTTGCCTTCTTATTAGACTGGTTTCCTTGAAGACGGGACTCTATTTTATTAACTGTTTTATTTATTCTATCTAATGAAACATCTGACCTGTTCCAAGAGTTCATTTTATCTGTGGGAGGAAAAGAGTTACAGCCAGGCGTGGTGGCACACACCTTTAATTCCAGCACTCAGGAGGCAGAGGCAGCTGGATCTCTGTCTCTGTGAGTTCAAGGCCAGCTGGGGCTAAAAGGAAACCGTTTCAAGAAAAAAAAAAAAAAAAAGAAAGAAAAAGAAAGAAGGGGTTACTATATGAGCTTGGGTGAGGGGTGACTTGCAGGAGCGTGGGTGACCCAAAGGCATATGGAAAGGCCCACCTGCTCATGGGTGAGGAAAACTGCATCCCTGGAATTACCAGATTAATTTGTAGGCAGCTCCACCAGGCAGAGGCTCTTTCTCCCCAGCATTTGCTTACTGCTTATACAACCTTGGGGAGTGAGTGACCTGTGAATCTTGTAACTTGCTGAGCTTTGTAAGTTTCATTAGCCTTCCTGAGCTTTGTAAATTTCTTGAGCTTCCTGAGCTTTGTGAGCCTCCCTCCTCCCTCCTGGACAGAAAGTTTCATTTTGGATAAAGTAGCTATGCAACATGACCCCACTATGCTCATGACACTGCAGCTTAGCAGAAATATATTTATATATTTTTATTTTGAGAGCATATGTGATCATATGTCTCATGAACTTTTGTTAGCAGAAAATAAGACTTGGATAATGCCTTGGATTTCTTGATTTTGAAAATGAAAAAAATGAAAAAAGATTTCAGTTCAGGGCTGGCTATCCTATGAATAAAACTTAAAATGCACTCATTTTCTAATGCCTGGCTAATCCTACGAGTCTACTGAGACTTGATCTGTTGTCCTTTGATGGTGTGCATTTAAATTTCTGGATTCCATGCAAATTTCGAGTTTTATCCTTGCAGGTCTATAGCAGTGCCCTGCTTTCAGAGCTCTTCCTTACCTCCTCTCTGTAGGCACACCTTGGCAGTTAGAAAACTCTGGGATCAGACTTAAATGATCATGATCATCAATGAAATGGAAGATTTGTGGTTCTTGTTTTGTTTTGTTTGGTTTTGAGAAAGGGTCTCATGTAGCCCAGGCTGGCTTTGAACTCCTGATTCTCCTGCCTCCGCCTCTCAAGTACTGGGATCACAGGCATATTCCACCACTCCTGGCTGAAACGGAGGCTCTGAGGAAATCATTAGCACATATTGTTGGGTCTTAGCTCTGGGGAAAATCATAGGGATCACTTTGCTCTATCGCCTCATTTTACAGAGGCAGACACTGAATGAAGGGATGTGACCAGGTAAAGCATACACTGTATTACCACAGGATTTGGAACATGAACTAGACTTCCTGATAGGCTCGGCTGTATAAAATTAAGTTACTTTTATGTGGCCACTATTGTTTTGAATTTCAATGTCATCAGGACCTGCTTTATGCACCCTTGGAGAAGATTTCCATCTCTATTACATGGTTTGAAGGGGCACATAGAGCACATCCTCTCAGTAGTTTGAGGGGAGCACATAGATCACATCCTCACAGAGTAGTTTGTTTCCAAGGAGTCTCAGACTTTAGCCATAACAATCATGCCTTTCGATTGAGGATTTGAGTTTAGGAAATTTATATTTTAATATATAGGTTACCAGATAACCACTACCCATTAATATGTTATTAGGGATTAGCTGTTACCTATCCAGTTGTATAACCTGGTCACATGAGGCACAATATTTATTCTTAATATAACTTTTTCTGAAGTGATTTACAGAAAGTTTCAAGTTAGTACAGAAGAGGCTTGTGTACTGATTACTTAGTGCCCAATGATTGTATCTTACATTAATGTAGTACAGCGTCAGAAGCAGTAATTTGATGCTAGTGGAATATCTGTGTATCATTTTACATGATGGTTAACTTTCAGTAGCATAGAGGGAAGCTGCTGCTTGAGATAGGAGTCTAAACAGTAGCTTATTGTATGTCTCTAAAAACCTTAAAGCGGGATCAGTGAGATGGCTGGGCAGGTAACTTTGTCTTAAAGTTTGAGACAAAAACCTGACACACCACACACACACACACACACACACATACGTGCGTGCACACACACACAGAGACACAGAGACACACACATACACACTCACTGAGGGCAACACATATCACACACACATCACATATATGCACACAGATGTCACACATGCACACACATCACACAGACCTACACACAATAATCCCCACTTCACACACATCACACACATCACACACATCACACACACCACATACATATCACACACATGTTGCACACACACCACACACACATCATATATGTTAGATTTTTGGAGAATAAAAGGAAAGATAGAGGAGTAGGAGACAAGAAACCAGAGCCAGACCTGCAATAGGCAAGGAATTGATCTTCCTTTATTCAAAGAAGAGACAGTGAGAGGTAGAGGCTGTCCACGGGAACCAAGCTTCTACAACTAGACAAAGAAACCTGGGGCGGGGGGTTATATGAAAGTTATAAGACACAGCTGCATCTTGTGGGGAGTTGAATTAGTGCCCAGGTTTGGTGTCCTCGAGGGTCTCTTTTTTTCAGAAAGGCGGTGAGTTATCTATAGCACTGAAGGAGACAGGTGGGCTCCACGAACAGTCGCTCTCAGTCCCAGGAGTGACCAGTTGATGGCCAGGCTTGAGCAAGGCCAGGCTGCCAATTTAGGGCCAGTTAGACACTTTAAGGGGTTTATGGATTTCCCTAATGAGGCTTGTGGCTCTTCTGAAATTCACACATTCTATCAATATATATATCACACACATCTCTCTCTCTCTCTCTCTCTCTCTCTCTCTCTCTCACACACACACACACACACACACACACTCTAATAATGAAAAACAAAAAACTTAAATCCTTGCACTTTTCAGTAGAACAGAGTTACATGGGTGATATTTGTTTGTTGTGGGTTTTTTTTTTTTTCTTTTTTGGTTTTTAGGGGCAGGGTTTCACTGTCTAGCCCTGGCTGGCATGGAACCCCCTGTGTAGACCAGGATAGCCATGAAGTGAAAGAGTGAGAGCCCCTGAGTGCTGGGATTAAAGGTGTGCTCACCACTCCCTGCTAAAGTCACCATTAGTTTTTTTTGTTGACACAGGGTCTCCCTGTAGCCCCAGCTGGCCTGGAGCTTGCTACAAAGACCAGGCTGGCCTCAATCTCACAGAGATTGGTTTGCCACTGCCCTCCCAAGTGCTGGGATTAAAGGTGTGCCTACCACATATGGCTTGAGTCACCATTCTTGATGGCTAAGTCCAAGAAGCATCCAGTCTTTACCTGTGCTTGGCTTCCCCTTTCTTCTCCTCACACAATTTTCTGTTCTTTGTTTTTCTTCCCTCTCACAAAACTCACAACATCCCTAACCTCTGATTTTTTTCTGGATTATCAGTCTGGATCCCTTTCTCACCTGGACCTTTCTACAAAACCTAATAAGCTGACTGCACTCTTTCATATTAAGAGGAGAGACTACATTCAAAAGATAAACAGAACTTTGTGTTTTCTCCCTCCAGTGACCTCACCTCCCCTTTCTGGTCAGTTTTCCAAACCGAAGAACAGCTGTCTAATCTCTCCTGTCATTTCCCCAGTCGCTCCAGTTTTGGCTTTTGAGTTCTGTTTTTCTCACGTGCTATTGGAGTGTTTCAAGGTTTGCTTTTACAGTCCTTTCATTTTCTGTCCTTGCTGAGTCTACCCGCAGACATGGTCTCCGTTCCCATCTAATGCCAATAGCGCTCACATTTGCCTGAGAGAACCCAGGCCTCTGAGTTCTGGACATATATCATCCATATGATCTTCCTCGACCGCGCTTGGCCTGCTCCAGCATTTCCCACCTTCCAGAATTATTCCACCTTCCAGCCGGCTGTGCCAGCAGTAACGCTGGACTTCTCCTGGACTTGCTGCTCTATCCAGCCTGCACCAGCTTCCACGGCCTTCATGCTCCGTGTGTTTCAGATCCACCTCTTCCTCTTTATTCCCACCTTCCTCCTTTGTCTAAGCTGCTGTCATATTTGCCGAGGTATTTTCAGTATGTCTTGATCATCCTCTCTAAATTTGCTTTTTTCCTCTTTGAAACCCATTCTCTATACAGCAGTAAATGTAATCTAAACAGTAGTTGGGTCATGTTTTCCTCAGCTTAAAACTGTGTAAACACGTCATTGTTCTCAGAATAAAATTCATGTTTTACCATTTGCCTACAGAAGGCCTTACCTGATCAGATTCTGCTTTTCCCACCTTATCTCTGGGTTTATTAATTCTCTATAAATCTAAGCCATAACCTTTTCCATAGTTTGTGTAATCATACATGAGTATATTTATAAACATCTTACTCTCTGCTAGCCCAGCACCTCCTTGCAGGGAAGGCATATCCCACGTCTACCACGGTGCCTGGCCCTTACACATACTGTTGAAGGAGTAGATGGATGAATGTGTTTGCACTCCAGCCTTGGTGATTCTGATTCAGTGACTCTGGGGTAGTAACTGGGCATCTCTATTGTTAAGCTCACTGTAGCTGTTGAATTTGGTCAAAACCCCTGGAGAAACAAGTTATAACTGCAGTTTAGCTTACAGATGTTTGGGCTCTAAACAGGACAGGACAGGACAGGACAATGTAAACATTAACAAACATCTTCAGTCACTTGGAAAATCTTATTTATTAACTCTGCCATTCCTCTAAAATGAGTCAATATACATATAGTGACATTTTTATAGGATGATGTGATTAGATAGATTTCACTGGTAATGTTTATCACCTCTACTATTTAACATGAAGTAATTTTTTTAATTTTTAATAACTACATGATTAGAAGAAGCATTTTACTACAGATTTAACGTATTCAGTAACACACTCCAGAGCAAGAGTACATCTCTTTCACAAGTGGGTGCACATTTTTAGTTTCACAATTGAATTACTACAGTTCTACAGTATTGAACTCAGTATCTCTAAATATTACAAGCTCTTGCCATTCCTCTTGGTTGTAAAAAAAAATTAAGATCTTTGCCAATTTCATGGTAAAAAGTAAGGGAAGAAAAGATTACCTAATGTTATGTAGATAATAAGTCTAAACAGCCAGACTAGTAAGGATCTAAATAATGCTGAAAACATGGAACTTTTCTCTTGTGTGCAGGGCCCAAAGGAGCACCAGTCAGTGAGACTGTGAAGGTGGGAAGACACAGCCCTTACCTTCCAGGAGCTTACAATAAGGGGCGGACCTCATGTAGCAAATGCAGAGGGCCCTGAATTAGGAGTCAGAAGAGACCCCAGGTCCTAGGCCTCATGTTGCAAATGCAGAGCACTGGATTGGAAATTACAGACCTGGGTCCTGGTGACTCAGCGGGGGAACTATAGCAAGACAGTTCAACTCTGGATTTCGGTTTTCTCCGCCATAAAATAAAGGACTTGAACCAGGGAAAGTTTAAGGCTCTTGGCAGCTCTACAAACCCATGTTGTAAGTAGATGGACTGGAAGTGACCTTAGGCCTCTGATGGGGAACAAAGGAGATGGCGGTGCCATAAGGCTCTGAGCCTGGAGAGTCAGGAGCAGGCCACGCTGGAGTGGAAGGCTTGTGGGCAGGGTTGTTGAAGAGAAAAATGGAAGTCTGCATGCTGAACTGTGAGGATGTTCGGTATCTGACCACCTATGATTTGTCCAGGTTGAATTGGATGAAGGAAAGAGAAAAGAAGGGTTAAAAAAATTCTTACTTGAGCCAGGTGTGGTGGCTTCTGGAGAAGATGGGCTTGCAGGCCTGAGCCAGGACCACCAGGACCTTTCCTTCTCGGAACTCATTTGTGGATTCCTTGGCACACTCTTGCCATTGTTTTCTGGGAGATGTTTTGTTTGAAGAGTCTTGGATGCTTTTGACTATTCCCACTGACCGGCCCCTCTTACACTTTCAGTTCCTGCACATCCAGAGTAGGCACCTACTTTGCCTCTTCTTTGCCTCTTGGTCCCTTCCCGCCTGACGCTGTTTTGATCTGGAGAGAAAACAGTCTTGTGATGACTCATTGTTTCTAAATGTAGCTGAGGGCAATGCTCATGCCTTCCACATTAGTTGCTATGATAAAACACGGCGACCAGGGCTGGAGAGATGGCTCAGCAGTTAAGAACACTGACTGTTCTTGCAGAAGACCCGGGTTCGAATCCCAGCACCCACATGGCAGCTAACAACAGCCTCTTCTGTCCTCCGTGGGCACTACATGCAGGCATAACACACACATAAAAAATAAAAATAATAAATATTAAAAAAAACCTAACACCATGACTGAGACCATTTAGAGAAGAAAGTTTATTTGGCTTCCATTTGCAGAGAATAAGAGTCCATCAGGTAGAGGAGGCATGGCAGGAGGCAGCTGGAGCAGAAGGCTGAGCAATCACATCTTCAAGCAGGCACAGGGGCGAGACAAACACTGGAGATGCGCCCTGACTCTGAACTCTCAATGCCTGCTCCAACTGACGTGCGTCCTCTAGCAAGGTCCCCCCCTGAACCTCTGCAAACAGCACCACCAACTGACCAGGTGTTCAAATACTTGAGCCCATAGGGAACACCTCATTCAAATTATCACACCATCTTTTCAGTCTAATTGGTGCAGACCAAGCCCAGCATATACTCTTAGCTCTGCTGTTCCTCACAGTCCGTCAGTGCCAGTATTCTCTCTTTAGTTTTTCAAATGTTCCAAGAGCCTACTCACTGACAGTTTGAGGATGCTCCCAGGGACACACATCTAGCTCCCTGGATTGTTGGAGTGAAGTACCTTCCCTAGGCTTGAAGCGGGGAGTAACTCTGAGTTGGGAGTGGGATATGTGCCACTCCCAGCTCATTGGAACCGTTCTCCTAAAATTGTCTTTATTTTCATGTTGATCCTTTTATGTCCTCCACATAGGGGAGGGGTTAAGAGCTGTTGAAATCTTTCCAAGTCACATGGAAGTCTTGTGCCTGACTTGGGAATGTGGGTGTCATTGGCATCCACTGTCTTGGGGCAGATGCGTATTCTACTTTAACATCCCTTGTTCAGACTTGAAAAATCCAGTGCATTGTTCTTAATCGTTAAATGAAAAGTGAATCCAGGGATGATGACTCAGTGGGTGACAGCTCTTCCTGCCAATCCTAACTACCTGAGTTTGATCCCTGGGAGCCACATGGTGGAAGGAATCAACTTTATCCACAGCCGTACCTCTCTTTGACTGTGCCAGATCTTATCTGAGAACCAACTCTGGCAGGTGTCCTCTATTCCTGCACATGTGCAGGTGTATACACACACACACACACACACACACACACACACACACACACACACCAACTAACTGTAAATGAAAATGCAGACATGGCGGGCAATGTTAAGACAAACTTAGGAAATTGAAATAGTCGTGTGTGAAAATAAATACACAAATAATCAATGTAACACCTTAGTTCTGTTCCTAAAAATTTCTTTTTACTTTAGAAGCATGAGTTGGAGGAAATTTACCTATGTATAAAAATATTTTTAGCACTGGTCCTGGTGGCACACACCCTTAATCCCAGCACTCAGGAGGCAGAGGCAGGTGGATCTCTGTGAATTCAAGGCCAACTTGGTCTGCCTAGCAAATTACAAGCTACCTGGGACCACAGGGAGACCCTATCTCAAAAAGACAAAAAAAGTTTATTTTATTTTACTTTAAAAAAAAAATTTTATGTGTATGCATGTATTTCCTGCATCCTGCATGTAGGTAAGTGCACCAGTGTCATGAAATGCCCGCGGAGGTCAGAAGAGGCTGTCAGATCCCCTGGGACTGGAGTTACAGACAATTGTTAGCTGCCGTGTGGGTGCTGGGATTCAAACCTGGGTCTTCTGCAAGAACAACCAGTGTTCTTATCTGCTGAGCCATCTCTCCAGCCCCGACCCCTCAAAAATTTTTTTAGGGGCTGGAAAGATGGTTCGGTGGTTAAGAGCACTGGCTGCTCTCTCAGAGGACCTGGGTTCAGTCACCACCTGTGACTTCAGTTCCAGGGGATCCAGTGCCCTCTTCTGGCATCTGTGGGCATTGCAGGACAAGGGTGTACTTATACGTGCAGCAAAACACTTACATAAAATAAAAATAAATTAAAAATATATTTAAAAACTTTTATTGAATTTTTGTGTGTTTCATGCAATATATCTTGATTATATTTAGAACCCCTCCCCTATCTGCATCCTCCCTATAGTCCCCTGACAGATTTCATGCATTCTGTCATGTATTTAACATTAAGGCCTATTGATCACATCAAGTTTGTGTCCCTAAATGTCCTCAGTGTAGACCATCCGCTGGAGTCTGGCCAACCTACCTAACATCACTCCCCTAAAGAAGACCAACTCTCCCTCACCCAGCAGTGATCAGTTGCTAATAGTCCCTCATCTAAGGTTGGGGCTTCTTGCCCATTTACCTAGTTCTAGGCTGGGTTTTTGCTGTTTTGAGTTTGCGTGGGTCTTTTGCATGCTGTCACCATTACTGTAAGTTCAATGAGGAAGTTCCCAGAAACCTGGAAAACTGTTTCCTTGTGGTCATCTACCACCTCTGGCTATTACAATCTTTCTGCCCCCTCTTCTGCAATGGTCCCTGAGCCCTGGGTGGCAGAGGCTTAATATAGGAGTCCTGTCCAGGGAACATGCACTCTGCAGCCTCTTAGTCTCTACATTTTGGCTTGTTGCGGCTTTTTGTGTTAATCACCCTCTGCTACATGAGGAAACTTCACTGGTGAGAGTTAAGAGATGCATTAATACTCTCTCTGTCCCCTGATCTGTCTGCTGTGTTCCCTGAGCCTTAGGTGTAGAGGATGCATTGTAGCTGTGTCACTTGGGACTAGGCATCTCACAGACGCATATTCTCTGTGTTTGACCAGTTGTGGAACTCTGTTATGTTCTCCATCTGTTGCAAAAAGAAGCTTCTTTGATAAGTTGTGAGAGGCATATGTGTCTGTAAATATAAGGATCCATACATATAGTAAAATTACATTTGTCTAGGGATGTGACAAATGTAAGTTTTTCTTTAGAATCTATGACCACTCGGGTCATGTGTGTTTGGCTATGTTTACCGTACCACACATGAGTTCCCTCCCATTAAGTGGGCCTTAAGTTCAATTAGGTAGCTGTCAATTACCCCCAAGATGAAAGTGCCACTACTGCACCAATCAAGATAATTCACTGCACTGGTCATTGTTATGTTTAGTGGGCTTTTTAGCTGGGTTCGACTACTGATTGGCTGTCTCTCTTAGCATAGTATCCTGATGTTTTTAATATTTTTAATGGTGATGTAGTGTGATATATCCTCTCAAATTTGTTAAAAATAGAAACTTCCATCTGAGTGTTGTGGTACAAGCCTTTAGTTGTAATGCTTGGGAGGCAGAGGCAGGTAGATCTCTGTGACCTTTAAGCCAGACGGAGCTACAGTGAGGCCCCGTCTTAAAAAAGAAACAAAGGAAAAACTTATTTAAGAGTTGAAGGGCTTTGGGCCTGTGGAGGTTGCTCAGTGGTTAAAGTGCTTGTTTCATAAGTATAAGGGCCTGAGTTTGAATCCCTAGCACCCATGTAAAAAGCCAGGGGTGATGGTGTACACCTGTAACCTCAGAACTGGGGGGGTAAGACAAATGGATCTTGGGGATTTGCTGGCCAACTGGTCTAACCAACTGGTGAGCTCCAAGTTCAGTGAGAGAACAAGTCTCAGAAAATAAGGTGGAGAGCGACAAAGACACCCAGTGTTGGCTACACGCACATGTACACACATGCACGCATCACACACACACACACACCACACACACACACAGAGACTTGGAGGGCTTCATGGTTAGAGAAGGGAAATTCTGTAACAGACAGAGGCTTCGCCAATTTACTGTTCCTGATTTATGCGCAGTTATAATGTACTTCTTAGAAGGTCAGTAGATGGTCTCTCCATCTGTCTGGTTTCCACAGCATATGCCCTCACAATGCAGGGCAGAAGAGTTCAGAGAGACTAGAATAATTGCTGAAAATATCTCCTGGATCTTCTCTGTTTTTGCCTTAGACATTTAGAAAATCCAATCAAGGCAATCTTACTTATAATGCAGTGAATGAACATCTGTGCTTTCTATGGGACATGTTTACCTTGAAACAATGACCACCAGGGAAAGAGATTAGAAGACTCAAGTGTTTAAGCCTGCAGACAAGCCTTTCCCCCTAGTTTCTGGCAAATGAGTATGGCCATATTTGATTAGTTAGAATTAACATAAGAACTCATTTTGAAGCTGATTAAATTCTTTTGAGTTTAATGGAAATTATTTAGTCAAACATATTTCCCACAAAAGATGAAGTTTTAATTAATTGCTAAATTTTTCTCCATTGTTGTTAGCCTGGTCAAGTTTAGCTTAGTTCAACTAGAACTTAACATAGAATAATTTGGAAATGAATTAAATAATTGAAACCCTTTTATTTTTTGGTCTTTTTGAGACAGGGTCTCCCTGTAGTCCTAGCTGGCCTGGAACTCACTATGTAGATCAGGTTAGCCTCGATCTCACAGAGATCCATCTGCTTCTGCCTCTGGAGTACAGGAATTAAAGGTATGTGCCACCATGTTGAATTCCTTCTTTAGAGTAAGACTCAGAAAACTCTGACTTGAAGTCTAAATTCAGCATAAAAACTATTTTGTAAATAAAGTTTTATTTTATTTTTAAATTTTTATTTTGTTTAACATTTTTTTAAAATTTATTTTTATGTGAGTGTATTGCCTGCATGTGTGTAAATGTGTGTATGTTGTGCAGTGTCTGCAGAGGCCAGAAGAGGGTGTTGGATCCCTTGGAACTCGAGTTACTGGTGGTCGTTAGTTGCTGTGTGGTGCTGAGACCTGAATCTGGGTCTCTGGAAGAGCAGCCGGTGCTTTTAACTGCTAAGTGATCTCTTCAGCCTTGATATTGAATATTTTATTAAAGATATTTAATATAGGCTTAAGCATGAGGATTAGGAGAAATGGAACACTCAGAAGAAAGTCAGACCCAGTGTGGTGTGGACTCTTCAAGGGAGAGGCATCATACAGTCTTGCTAGAACATAATAACATTCACTTTCAAACCTGTTATCTTCAGCTGCCCTTTTATTATTGACAGTGTTGAGTAGTTGGGACAGAGAACATCTGACTAACACAACTTAAAATGTTTAACATCTGACCCTTTGCAGAAAAAAAAAAAAATGTGGGTCTCTATTCCGGACCAATGAAAGTAACATAAGCATTGTTTGGTGGTTATTTATGGCACAGATTGCTGTTAACTATTGAAATTGCTATTCATTTTAAATATTTCAGTATTTTCTACCATTTTCCCTCTTGTTACAGGGTCTTACTATGTAACCCAGACTGGCCTGCCTCAAACTTGTGATCCTCCTGCCTCAGCCTCCAGTGGGGAGATTACAGGTGTTTGACACTCTGCCTGGCTCTCTTCAACCATTTCTGATTATATATTTTGTAAATATGTCATGCAAAAATAACTAAACTCTGAAAACTCAAAAAAAAAAAAGAATGAACTAAACTCCGTGGAAAATTCATATAGCCTCCAGAGTACCCAATAGACAATATGTTGCAAAATTCATTTCTGCTTCTCAGATTCTTTGGGCAGTAAAATAATTTATTTCTTGATTTCCATTTAGTCTCTTGTTAACACCCTGAGAAGACAAGCTGCGTGCTGTTGGTCTCAATTACAAAACCATTTTTTGATTCATTATTGATGCAATAGTGAAGAAAAGGAAGCACTTTCCTTTCCTCGTCTCCTCCAGTTTTCTTTTCCGTTGTTTGCCTCTTCAAGATAGCCGGACATTTTTTAGGAGAAGGTCATTTTAATATCTTACAGGAGATACTGTCTGATAATTGAGGCTCATCTCTTGAGCACCTTAAGAACCGGCCTGCGAACAAGAGTCAACTCATTCATTCATTTGTACATTTATTCAACAGATACCAACAGCCTGCTGAACTAGGTGCTCTGCCCCTACTGATTTCACAGTTTCTTATAGGAGATGGTTGCAAAGCAGATGACTATGATATATTATGTTAAATAGAAAGATTAAGTACGGGGCGCAGGATATTAGGGGAGAGAAGGAGTACTCTGAATAACATGGGGAGGTCTCATCAAGAAAGGCTGCTAGGACGAGACTCGGTCCAGATAAACAAATCCAGAACCCTTGGTAGGTCATCCCAGTAGACACGTTCAGCAAGTGAATTTGAGTCTGAATGTCTTAGCTGAAGATGACACAGAGATAAAGGTAGTGTAGGATGTATTGATTTAAGTGCTACAGTAGAAAACTACTCAAGAAATTAGACAGGTAGACGAGCTTGGTTCATGATGTTTTCGTATTTTTTATTACTTGTAAAAAATTCAATTATGAATAATTTTCTTTTTCCATTGTCTTTTTTGAAGTATAGTTAAAAACTTGAAGTCATTTTTCTGTTAGCTTGGTGTAGGCTATCCTGGATTCATAAATTTACGAACTCTCATTTTTGTTTTGCAAATGATGTAGATCAGATTAAATAATTTGTTTAAATGTCTTGCAGTGAGATAGGTCATCTTTTTATGTTAGCAAGCTGGGAAGAAAAACAACATCTCACTTTTAATTGATTAAAAACAAATATGTATGATTAAAATAAATTTTGTTCATTAAACCATTGTAAATGTAATTTAAAATGAGTTTTCTAAGTCTCTTTGTGTGGTAAGAGGACAAAACAATGAACTAACCTGTACTTTTGTCTTTTCCTTATCCCCAATAGGATCAGCAGTATTATCAATCATTTCAGGTCTCAGAATATGGTAAGAGTTCTTCAATTTATTCTGAAGGAAAAAAAAAAAAAAACAACAAACCACATTTTTTGTTTTCTACAGAGTTGAGAAATTTTCAAGAGATGCGTATGCTTGTTAAAACAAGAATCTCAGACTGGAGAGATGGCTCAGTGGTTAAGAGCACTGGCCTCTCTTTCAGAGGACCTGGGTTCGGTACCCATTGCACACATGGCTGCTAACTAGCTAAACTCCATTTCTGGGGAGTTTAGATGCCCTCTTCTGGCCCCTGTGGGCATTGCATGCATTTGATGCACTTGGGTATGTGCAGTCAAAACCTTCATACACATAAATTAAAAATAAATAAATAAAAACATTAATTAAAAACTACTTTTGCCGGGCGTGGTGGTACATGCCTTTAATCCCAGCACTTGGGAGGCAGAGGCAGGTGGATCTCTGTGAGTTCAAGGCCAGCCTGGTCTACATAGTGAGTTCCAGGACAGCTGGGGCTACAGGGAGACCCTGTCTCAAAAAAGACTAAAAACCAAACCAAACCAAACCAAAACTACTCTTAGCTCATTCTGGCCATAGTGTTTTGACCCCTAATCTGGACCTATGTGTGTTGTACAGAGCCATTTATCATGTATGGCTGTGCAGCACTTGAAATGTATCTGGTCCCAGTAGAGATGTGCAATAAATGTAACATTCACAGCAGATTTCTAAGACTCAGTGCAAGAAAAAAGCAAGTTCATTAATAATAAGTTTTAAATTTTGGTTGCATATTAAAACAATAAGATTTTAGACATATGGAGTTAAGGACAATATTGCAAACTAATAAGAACAAGGAACACTAATTTTAGTCAATGTGAATTTTTGTTTGTTTGTTTGTAAGACAATGTCTCCCTGTAGTCCCAGCTGGCCTGGAACTCACTGTTGTAGATCAGGTTGGCCTCGAGCTCACAGAGTTCCACCTGCCTCTTGAGTGCTGGGACTAAAGATGTGTGCCACCACATGCAGCTTCTGTTTATTTTTAAAAACTGGCCTCTGAAAATGAAAAACGATGTGGCTCATATTTTCTTTTTTCTGGGCAGTGCTGATCTAGAAGGAATCAGAGAGGCCCAACCCTTTTCTAAATTTTTTTCATATTACACCCCAGTGCTGAGTGGTTATGTGGCCTTGAATGAGGCACAGTTGTGGGGGAATGGGTGGAAAGCCTGCGGCCTTTGAAGAGAAGACATTTGGATTTCCTTGGAGGAGGGGTCCTAGTTGCCCCATGTGACTTTTTTGAGCCTCCTGTCCTAGACTGGTCTAGAGTCTAGCAGTTTCTTGGCATGTTCAGAGGGCTTTAAGCCCCGCAGGTCTGCTCTTACTGCTGGCTTATTGGCCTTTTTGCTGTTTGTCTTATGTCAGCAGAATGGTGAAGCACCTTAATGGACTGATCTGTTTCTTTCATCAGTGACATTATAAAAAAGTGAATAGACCAAAACCAAAACCACAAATGATTTTACTCTGATGGAGTGCTTTATTTTAAGTAGTACTTATAAATAAAACATTTTATGATTATGTAGTTGACCTATGTAAGGATCTCTAATTTTGAGTTAAATAAAGGGCTTTTCAATTTCTGTTAATATGGGTTTGGATCCTAATGAATCTAAGTTCAAGTAATTCCAATTATCAACTAGTTGGAACAATTCCATTTTTGTTTTGTTTAACTGAAGATGACAATAAAATAGATTTTTTAAAAAGATTGCTTTTCTTTTCCAGTATTACCAAAGTTTGAAGTTGCTTTACAGACACCATTATATTGTTCTTTGAATTCGAAGCACTTAAATGGTACTGTCACGGCAAAGTAAGTTTCTTTTTTT